>NC_082683.1:62894371-63205324 GCF_949987515.2 Delphinus delphis | reverse complement strand
GACATGAATGCATGGTTTATTTCAAACAAGGTAAGCAGTGTACCATGCCTAGTACATAAGATGCATGCTGGGAGGAAGGGTGGATAAAGCTGAGAAAGAAGAAAAGAGCCAGGCTAAGAAGAGCCTTGGGGGGGGCACTCTAGATTGATCCTGGTGAATCAATGACGTGTTTTAGGCAGTGAAGGGTGGAGATCAATTTGTTACTGATTCAACTTTTATTTTAGAAGAAAATCAACTCTCCTTTACATCCTCCATTCCATTGCATCTTTGGTTTTGATATAACAATCATGGTATAGGGGATTTGTATATAATAGCACATATATATGTATATAATTCATGTTTTTTACTACCCCTTGTCAATGCTTAACACAGTTAATGAAGTAGGGTGAGAGATAAATAAGTGTTTCTTGAAGAAATCTTGGGGTCATTTTGCGATTTTTAAGAAATACAGTTTAGCTATAGTATAGTCAAGAGGCTGTTGAAAATGTTCTGATGAGAGAGGTACAGAAAGTCAAAACAAGAAATATACCTATGTCTTTTTTTAGCCCTTGTAAATTGGAGGAATAATTTTCTCTGGAGTTCCTGTGGTATTGCCTTAATCCCATTTGCCTCATGCTGAATGACGTATATTAGTGCCAGTGAAGGATTCTGAAATTGTCTTCTTTATTGACCTCATTTTCAAGCACTGATTTTTCTTGAGTTCTTTTCCTCCCAAGAAAAGTATATTTCAAAAACACAATTGTTGTCTTGAAATTGTTACCACAGGGCTTGAAAAATTATCATCTTAAAGCAAGTATGAGTAGCTTATATGAAATAGAAAGTGTAGGTTACTGTAGGGAATAGTGTTGTGTTTTAAATTTTCCCTGGATTTTATTCTGTCAATTTTCCTTTCTCTCTTTTATATATTCAGCCTATCCTCATATATATAGGCTGCTTCCCAACAGCAATGAAAATGCAAAACTCTCTTATTTTACAAAAAAATACAAACCAACAAAAGTCCTTCATCCACAACCCCATCGGGCACTGCTCTCATTCATCCATTAATTCATTTATTCAATAAAAAATTTGTAAACGCCAGCACTGTGCAATATACTCAGATTATAACAGTAAATAAAACAAAGCCCCTGCCCTTATGGAACTTCATTCTGGTGGGGAGACCAACAACCAAGAGATAATTAGGATAGTGGAATAAAAACTCTAAGAAGAATAAACAGGGTAGCATTTGAAGAAGTGTCTTTTGAGCTGAGATGGGAATGACCAAGAAGAAGTTAGTAGGGAACATTAAGTTCAAAGACAAAAACAGAAACAAGCTTGAGGTATTTTTGGAACTGAGAGAAGGTCATTGTGGCTGGAGTGGAGCAAACAAAAGGAAGCCTGGTACAGGTGAGTTGGGAGAGTAAGGGAGGGGCTAGATTATCAGGCCCTTTTTTAGCCTGCAGGATTTTCTTCCAACTATGGTGGAAACCCACTGGGAAGTTTTAAGCTGACTTTTTTTAAGATATCATTTATATATTTAAAAGACAATACTTTGCCCTTAGCAAATCAGCTTTTGTGGATTGGGAGGATATTTTTTTTTTCTCATTTTTCTATTGGTGGCTGAAAGGCTTAGGAATATGTTTGCATTTTGAAAATTTAATGTAAACAGTAGAAAAATCCTTGGAACATTTATTACAGATATATAATTAAGATATATTAGGTATAAAGAGCTGTTTAAATCAATAAGGAGATAAACCCTCTAAAACAGAAATGTGAAAACCTTTTCTTTTAAAGAGGAAAAAGCAATATTAAAGACCTAGCATAGTAAAGAGTTTCTTGTTTTATAGAGATGCAGAGATCAGTTAGAAGCACTCTAAGTACAAGGCAGTAGTTTAGGATGAGTTTGGAGAGACCGTAATAAAGAGAGAATATTTTATTTCATGTGTAATGGAAATCTACCAAATTTTTAAGAAGAAAAATGATTAATATGTGCCTTTAAATTTAAAAAATCAATCTGGTTGTTATCACCTACTCTGCAATCTAGAGCAACCCTACTTCTACTTTCATCACTTTACTGAAACAACCTTTCCCTATGTCAACAATATTTTCCCCTTTATCATTTCTAATGGACAGAATTCACTCCTTATCTCATTTTCCTTTCACTGACATTTGAGAAGAGTGACAGTCTTCTCTTCCTAGAACACAGTAATTTCTGGACTTGCAGGAAGCCAGTGTCTCTTAGTGCATCTCCAATCTCCTGTGAAGCCTCCTTTCCTCTGCACTCAAGAATTTTACCTTTTTCTGAGATTATCTCATTCTGTACACTCTCCTTGAGTGAAGTCATCCACTCTCATGGTTCCCATTTCCATAATGGCAGCTTCAAAATTCTATCTGCAGTCCAGAATATCTCATATACTTCAGTTCTGAATACACAGAGATCTTCCAGTTATCTCAATTCTGAATACCCACCCCAGACACACCTCAGGTATCTCAGACACAACAGGTACAAATGTGGAGTTATAACATTTGTCACCATATTTTCTCCTCAGCCTGTGTTCTCCTAGTGACAACTCCCTATGTTTCTCCCTCCTGCTCTGTGTCCATTTTAAAAATGTGTATTCAAATTTGTCAGTTCTATTTTCTAACTATATCTCAAATCTCTCCTCTGTCTACTTTTCTCTAATCTCACTGCTGCTACTATTCTGGTTCTAGGAAAATGCCATTTATATTCTCTCATGATATTCTGTGGCTATTTCTCATATTGCTGATTAAAATTTTAACTATTGCATAAATATATGAATGTATGACTATACTTTAAGCTTTGTAAGGCTACAAACATATCTCTTTGGTTTCTGTCATTACAGAGTTTCACACATCCTGTGGACTTAATAAATATTTGTTGAATAAATTGAATAAATATGAATACATGAAGAAATAGAGTTGTGAATTATTCCTAGACCAAGATGAAAAATGACAAAGAACCTGGAAAGAGATTTTTGCTTAGGTGATGATTTCCAAAGCTGTACCTGAATCCAGCCTATGTGCCCATGCTATATAGTTATTTTACCTGTGCAATCCTTACTTCTTAACATAAGGGTTTATTATTAAAACCAAGTATTTAGCCTGGTAACTCAGAGTATGGAGGGATAGAGAAAAGGGCAGTATTATCCTTAAAGTTATTATTACCAGGAAATTATTTTTAGTAATAGCAAGAAGTCAGTGATCAGTAGGGACATAACAAAACAGTCCTCTCTAGAAGATTTATTGTAGACATTCTTTGAATACAACCCCTTCTTAAGCATACACTTTTTATGAAAATATTTTGTGTATCAGTTGCTAATTGTAATTAGTTTATAATTAAAGATACATTTTAGGAATATTTTATTAAAGGTATATTTTAAATTGCAATAACAGTTAAATAAAAAGGCAAAAGCTTTAGTAAAATATTGGCTTGGAAATATACCCTTCTGACACTAAAATAGAAAAATAATTTGTAGGTGCTTAGAATATAATTCATACTTAGTGAGTGAGGGCTCTCTCTGCACCATCTTGCAAGAAAAAAGTAATTGAAATGCCTGTACCCATTCAGTAACTTATTCAGGATTCAAGAATTCATTATAAATATCAAAGCTTTATTACTTTTTTAGTAGCTAAGGTGGAATTTATTTGAAAGTACTGGGTGATATAAAGTGTACTTGTATAATGTGACACCCTTAGTCAGAAAATATGGAGCCTTGCTATGGCACCATTATGTTCAGATTATAGTTTGTCTGCTCTTCCTATTAGAAAAAAAAAAAAAAAAAAAACACCTGAATTTTGACTGTAATTTTCACCAAGGGGTCACCTTGATATTTTTATCCTTTAAAAAAGGTTAAATCTGTAATTTAGAATGCATTGTGCACAATTACTAAACAGTTTACACATGTATTAAAAATTTTAAGTTCTGGTACAAAGGCTAGCTAGTTCAATAACAACAACAATAAATATATGTCTCTGTTAACATTTTAATTACTTGACTCTGTGTTAGGAAATGTGTACGTTTTTAAAAATATGTTTCATTTAACTTCACTATAATACTAAACAACTTATTCAACTATGACTCAGAGAAATTGACTCTCTAGTCCTGTCTAACTCTTTTCTTTGTTTGTTTTGGTTCTCAGTTCCTAACAATTGTCTTTGTGTACATGATAGTCTAAGTCTTAAGCTGGTCTGAATACAGACACAGAAAAATCTTACTTTGCTAATATATTCATTTCAAAGAACTATAAGGTTCTTGCTGCAACTGTCAGATGTCTAGACTTAAAATGCAGAAACATCAACTATGGAAATATTTCTAACTAGTTTGTTTCTACCAGCTATTCTACAAATGTAGGAAGACTATTTTTTGTATCAGAAATGGTACAGAATCCTGTACCAAAATTTTAAATGGCTTTTTTTGTTGTTGTTTTTTGGTTTTAGCCGTTGTGTGTTTATTTTACCACCAAACACTTTACAAGCTACCCAGGAAAGTACCTTTCCTATTTACATTCTTTCTCCTCACTGTGGTTCAATTGTTGTGCTGTCTCTAATTTTTGTTTTTACAGTTTATTGAGATATATTTCATATAAGATTCATCCATGTAAAATGTACAGTTCATTCTCTCTTAGTATATTCACAGAGTTGTAAAACCACCCCCATAATAGAACTTTAGAATATTTTCTCTTTTTTTTCAGAGTTTCTTACATTTCTTTCTTTTTTTTTTAACATCTTTATTGGAGTATAATTGCTTTACAATGGTGTGTTAGTTTCTGCTTTATAACAAAGTGAATCAGCTATACATATACATATATCCCCATAACCCCTCCCTCTTGTGTCTCCCTCCCACCCTCCCTATCCCACCCCTCTATGTGGTCACAAAGCATCGAGCTGATCTCCCTGTGCTATGCGGCTTCTTCCCACTAGCTATTTTATATTTGGTAGTGTATATTAGTTCATGCTACTCTCTCACTCATCCCAGCCTACCCTTCCCCCTCCCAGTGTCCTCAAGTCCATTCTCTACATCTGCGTCTTTATTTCTGTCCTGCCCCTAGGTTCTTCAGAACCATTTCTTTTTTACTCCATATATATGTTTTAGCATATGGTATTTGTTTTTCTCTTTCTGACTTACTTCACTCTATATGACAGACTCTAGGTCCATCCACCTCACTACAAATAATGCAATTTCATTTCTTTTTATGGCTGAGTAATATTCCATTGTATATATGTGCCACATCTTCTTTATCCATTCATCTGTTGATGGACACTTAGGTTGCTTCCATGCCTTGGCTGTTGTAAATACAGTTGCAATGAACATTGTGGTACATGACTCTTTTTGAATTATAGTTTTCTCAGAGTATATGCCCAGTAGTGGGATTGCTGGGCTGTATGGGAGTTATATTTTTAGATTTTTAAGGAACCTCCATAGAGTTCTCCATAGTGGCTGTATCAATTTACATTCCCACCAACAGTGCAAGAGTGTTCCCTTTTCTCCACACCCTCTCCAGCATTTATTGTTTGTAGATTTTTTGATGATGGCCCTTCTGACTGGTGCAAGGTGATACCTCATTGTAGTTTTGATGTGCATTTCTCTAATGATTAGTGATGTTGAGCATTCTTTCATGTGTTTGCTGGCTATCGGTATATCATCTTTGGAGAAATGTCTATTTAGGTCTTCTGCCCATTTTTTGACTGGGTTGTTTGTTTTTTTAGATATTGAGCTGCATGAGCTGCTTGTATATTTTGGACATTGATCCTTTGTCAGTTGATTCATTTGGAAATATTTTCTCCCATTCTGAGGGCTATCTTTTGCTCTTGTTTATGGTTTCCTTTGTTGTGCAAAAGCTTTTAACTTTCCTCAGGTCCCATTTGTTTATTTTTGTTTTTATTTCCATTTCTCTAGGAGGTGGATCAAAAAGGATCTCACTGTGATTTATGTCATAGAATGTTCTGCCTATGTTTTCCTCTAAGACTTTTGTAGTGTCTGGCCTTCAATTTAGTACTTTAATCCATTTTGGATTTATTTTTGTGTTTGGTGTTAGGGAGTGTTCAAATTTCATTCTTTTACATGTAGCTACACAGTTTTCCCAGCACCACTTATTGAAAAAGTTGTCTTTTCTCCATTGTATATTCTTGCCTCCTTTCTCAAAAATAAGGTGACCATAGGTGCATGGGTTTATCCCTGGGTTTCTATCCTGTTCCATTGAACTATATTTCTATTTTTGTGCCGGGATCATACTGTCTTAATTACCGTAGCTATGTAGTGTAGTCTGAAGTCCGGGAGCCTGATTCCTCTACCTCCATTTTTCTTTCTCAAGATTGCTTTTGCTATTCGGGGTCTTTTGTGTTTCTGTACAAATTATGATTTTTTTTTCTAGTTCTGTGAAAGACTGCCATTGGTAGTTTGATAGGGATTGCATTGAATCTGTAGATTGCTTTGGGTAGTAGAATCATTTTCACAATGTTGATTCTTCCAATCCAAGAACATGGTATATCTCTCTATCTGTTTGTATCATATTTTATTTCATTCATCTGTGTCTTATAGTTTTCTGCATACAGGTCTTTTGTCTCCTTAGGTAGGTTTATTCCTAGATATTTTATTCTTTTTGTTGCAATGGTAAATTGGAATGTTTCTTTAATTTGTCTTTCAGATTTTTCATCATTAGTGTATAGGAATATTAGAGATTTCTGTGCATTAATTTTGTATCCTGCTACTTTACCAAATACATTAATTAGGTGTAGTAGTTTTCTGGTAGCATCTTTAGGATTCTCTATGTGTAGTATCATGTGATCTGCAAACAGTGACAGCTTTACTTCTTCTTTTCCGATTTGGATTCCTTTTATTTCTTTTTCTTCTCTGATTGCTGTGGCTAAAACTTCCAAAACTACCTTGAATAAGACTGGTGAGAGTGGGCAACCTTGTCTTGTTCCCGATCTTAGTGGAACTGGTTTCAGTTTTCCACAATTGAGAACAATGTTGGCTGTGGGTTTGTCATATATAACCTTTATTATGTTGAGGTAACTTCCCTCTATGTCTACTTTCTCGAGGTTTTTTTAATCATAAATGGGTGTTGAATTTTGCCAAAAGCTTTTTCTGCATCTATTGTGATGATCATATTGTTTTTCTTCTTCAATTTGTTAATATGGTGTATTACATTGATTGATTGGCATATATTGAAGAATCCTTGCATTCCTGAGACAAACCCCACTTGATCATCATGTATGATCCTTTTAATGTGCTGTTGGATTCTGTTTGCTAGTATTTTGCTAAGGATTTTTTCATCTATGTTCAACAGTGATATTGGCCTGTAGTGTTCTTTGTTTGTGACATCTGTTTCAGGTTTTGGTATCAGGGTGATGGTGGCCTCATACAATGAGTTTGGGAGTGTTCCTCCCTCTGCTATATTTTGGAAGAGTTTGAGAAGGATAGGTGTTAGCTCTTCTCTAAATTTTTGAGGAATTCGCCTTTGTAGTCATCTGGTCCTGGGTTTTTGTCTGTTGGAAGATTTTTAATCACAGTCTCAGTTTCACTGCTTCTGATTTGTCTGTTTATATTTTCTATTTCTTCCTGGTTCAGGCTTGGAAGGTTGTGCTTTTCTAAGAATTTGTCCATTTCTTCCAGGTTGTCCATTTTATTGGCATAGAGTTGCTTATAGTAATCTCTCATGATCCTTTTTATTTCTGCAATGTCAGTTGTTACATCTCATTTTTATTTCTAATTCTATTGATTTGAATATTCTCCCTTTTTTTCTTGATGAGTCTGGCTACTGATTTATCAATTTTGTTTATCTTGTCAAAGAATGGGCTTTTAGATTTATTGATCTTTGCTATTGTTTCCTTCATTTCTTTTTCATTTATTTCTGATTTTATCTTTATGATTTCTTTCCTGCTGCTGACTTAGGGTTTCTTTTGTTCTTCTTTCTCTAATTGCTGTAGGTTTAAGGTTAGGTTGTTTATTTGAGATGTTTCTTGTTTCTTGAGGTAGGATTGTATTGCTATAAACTTCCTTCTTAAAACTGCTTTTGCTGTATCCCAAAGGTTTTGGGTCATCATGTTTTCATTGCCATTTGTTCCTAGGTATTTTTTTTATTTCCTCTTTGATTTCTTCAGTGATCTCTTGGTTATTAAGTAGTGTATTGTTTAGCCTCCATATATTTATATATTTTACAGATTTTTTTCCTGTAATGGATATCTAGTCTCATAGCATTGTGGTCAGAAAAGATACTTGATATGATTTCAATTTTCGTAGATTTACCAAGGCTTGATTTGTGACTCAAGATATAATCTATCTTGGAGAATGTTCCATGAGCACTTGAGAAGTAAGTGTAATCTCTTGTTTTTGGATGGAATGTCCTATAAATGTCAATTGAGTCCATCTTGTTTAATATGTTATTTAAAGCTTGCGTTTCCTTATTTATATTCATTTTGGATGATCTGTCCATTGGTGAAAGTGGGGTGTTAAAGTCCCCTACTATGAATGTGTTACTGTCGATTTCCCCTTTTATGGTTGTTAGTATTTGCCTTATGTATTGAGGTGCTCCTATGTTGGGTGCATAAATATTTACCATTGTTATATCTTCTTCTTAGTTTGATCCCCTGATCATTATGTAGTGTCCTTCTTTGTCTCTTGTAATAATCTTTATTTTAAAGTCTATGTTGTCTGATATGAGACTTCCTACTCCAGCTTTCTTTTGGTTTCCATTTGCATGGAATGTCTTTTTCCATCCCTTCACTTTCAGTCTTTTTTGTCCCTATGTCTGAAGTGGGTCTCCTGTAGACAGCATATATATAGGTCTTGTTTCTGTATCCATTCAGCCAGTCTATGTCTTCTGGTGGGAGCATTTAACCCATTTACATTTAAGGTAATTAACAAGGTGTATGTTCCTATTACCATTTTCTTAATTGTTTTCGGTCTGTTATTGTAGGTCTTTTGCTTCACTTGTGTTTCCTATCCAGAGAAGTTCCTTTAGCATTTGTTGTAAAGCTGGTTTGGTGGTGCTGAATTCTCTTAGCTTTTGCTTGTCTGTAAAGGATTTAATTTCTCCCTCGAGTCTGAATGAGATCCTTGCTGGGTAGAGCAATCTTGTTTGTAAGTTATTCCCTTTCATCACTTTAAATATGTCCTGCCAGTCCCTTCTGGCTGGCAGAGTTTCTGCTGAAAGATCACCTGTTAACCTTATGGGGATTCCTTTGTATGTTATTTGTTGTTTTTCCCTTGCTGCTTTTAATATTTTTTATTTGTATTTAATTTTTGATAGTTTGATTAATATTTGTCTTGGCGTGTTTCTTCTTGGAATTATATTATATGGGACTCTGCGCTTCCTGGACTTGATTAACTCCTTCCTCTCCCATATTAGGGAAGTTTTCAAGTATAATCTTTTCAAATATTTTCTCAGTCCCTTTCTTTTTGTCTTCTTCTTCTGAGACCCCTATAATTAGAATGTTGGTGCATTTAATATTGTCCCAGAGGTCTCTGAGTCTGTCCTCAGTTCTTTTCATTCTTTTTTCTTTATTCACCTCTGCAGTAGTTATTTTCACTATTTTATCTTCCAGGTCACTTATCCATTCTTATGCCTCAGTTATTCTGTAGCTGATTACTTCTAGAGTTTAAAAATTTCATTTATTGTGTTGTTTATCATTGTTTGTTTGCTCTTTAGTTCTTCTAGGTCTTTGTTAAATGTAGCTTGTATTTCCTCCATTCTATTTCCAGGATTTTGGATCATCTTTACTATCATTATTCTGAATTCTTTGTCAGGTAGACTGTCTATTTCCTCTTCATTTGTTTGGTCTGGTAGGCTTTTACCTTGTTCCTTCATCTGCTGTGTGTTTCTCTGTCTTCTCATTTTGCTTAACTTACTGTGTTTGGGGTCTCCTTTGTACAGGCTGCACTTTCGTAGTTCCCGTTGTTTTTGGTGTCTACCCCTAGTGGCTAAGTTTGGTTCAGTGGTTTGTGTAGGCTTCCTGGTGGAGGGGACTAGTGCCTGTGTTCTGGTGCCTGAGGCTGGGTCTTGTCTTTCTGGTGTACTGGTCTGAGTGCGGTGTTGTGTTTAGTGGTGTCTGTGACCTAATTATGATTTTAGGCAGTCTCTCTGCTAATAGGTGGGGTTGTGTTCCTGTCTTGCTAGTTGTTTGGCATAGGGTGTCCAACACTGTAGCTTGCTGGTCGTTTAGTGGAGCTGGGTCTTAGCATTGAGATGGAGATCTCTGCGAGAGCTTTCGCCATTTAATATTATGTGGAGCCAGGAGGTCTCTGGTGGACCAATATCCTGAACTCAGCTCTCCCACCCCAGAGGTACAGGCCTGACACCCGGCCATAGCACCAAGACCCCATCAGCCACACGGCTCAGAAGAAAAGGGAGAAAAAAAGAAAGAAAGAAAAAAGTTATTAAAATAAAAATAAAACATAGTTATTAAAAATTTTAAACAAATAAAAAGTAATAAAAAAAAAGAAGAGAGCAACCAAACCAAAAAACAAATCCACCAATGATAACAAGCATTAAAATCTATACTAAAGAGCTTCGCTGGTAGCACAGTGATTGAGAGTCCGCCTGCTGACGCAGGGGACACGGGTTCATGCCCCGGTCCAGGAAGATCCCATATGCCGTGGAGCGGCTGCGCCTGTGAGCCATGGCCGCTGAGTCTGCACATCCGGAGCCTGGGGTCTGCAACGGGATAGGCCACAACAGTGAGAGGCCTGCGTACCGCAAAATAAAAAAAAAATAAAAAAAAAACCCTATACTGAAATATCCAAAAACAAAAACAAAACAAACAAACAAACAAAAAAACAGAGAGACAGAACCCTAGGACAAATGGTAAAAGCAGAGCTCTACAGACAAAATCACACAAAGAAGCATACACATATGCACTCACAAAAAGTGAAAGAGGAAAAAATATATATATATATCTTTTCTCCCTAAGTCCACTCCCTCAATTTTGGGATGATTCTGTTGTCTATTCAGGTATTCCACAGATTTTGGGTACATCAAATTGATTGTGGAGGTTTAATTCACTGCTCCTGAGGCTGCTGGGAGAGATTTCCCTTTGTCTTCTTTTTTTGTACAGCTCCTGGGGTTCAGCTTTGGATTTGGCCCTGCCTCTGTGTATAGGTTCCCTGAGGCTGTCTGTTCTTCACTCTGACAGGGCGGGGTTAAAGTAGCAGCTGATTAGGGGGCTGTGGGTCACTCAGGCCACGGGGAGGGAGAGGTATGGAATGCAGGGTTGAGCCTGTGTTGGGAGAGGCCGGTGTGATGTTTCAATAGCTGGAGGAGCGCATGTGTTCTCCCTGGGAAGTTGTCCCTAGATCACGGGACTCTGGCAGTGGCAGGCTGCGCAGGCTCCCAGGAAGGGAGGTGTGGATAGTGACCTGTGCTTGCACACAGGCTTCTTGGTGGCTGCAGCAGCAACCTTAGCATCTCATACCTGTCTCTGGGGTCCACACTGATAGCCGCAGCTCGCACCTGTCTCTGGAGCTCGTTTAGGTGGTGCTTTACATCCCCTCTTCCTGCACACCCCAAATCAATGGTCTCTTGCCTCTTAAGCAGGTCCAGAATTTTTCCCGGACAGCCTCTCATCTAGCTGTAGTGCACTAGCCCCCTTCAGGCTGTGTTCATGCAGCCAACCCCAGTCCTCTTCCTGGGATCCGACCTCCGAAGCCGGAGCCGCAGCTCCCAGCCCACACCCGTCCTGGCGGGTGAGCAGACAAGCTTCTCAGGCTGGTGAGTGCTGGTTGGCACCGATCCTCTGTGCGGGAATCTCTCCGCTTTGCCCTCCACACCCTTGTTGCTGCGCTCTCCTCCGTGGCTCCAGAGCTTCCCCCCTCTGCCACCCACAGTCTCCGCCCATGAAGGGCCTTCCTAGTGTGTGGAAACCTTTCCTCTTTCACAGCTCCCTCCCAGTGGTGCAGGTCCTGTCCCTATTCTTTTGTCTCTGTTTTATCATTTTCTTTTGCCCTACCCAGGTACGTGGGGAGTTTCTTGCCTTTTGGGAAGTCTGAGGTCTTCTGCCAAAACACTCAGTAGGTGTTTTATAGGAGTTGTTCCACATGTAGATGTATTTCTGATATATCTGTGGGGAGGAAGGTGATCTGCACGTCTCACTCCTCTGCCATCTTGAAGGTCTCCCCTTTCAATTCTTGAAGATATTCAAGAATTTTAGAATATTTTCAACAGCCAACAAGAAACATTGAACTATAAGCAATCACTCTCCATTACTCCCAATCCTGCCAGCAAATGGCGACCACTATTCTACTATCTGTCTCTATTGATCTGCCTATTCTAGACTTTTCATATAAATGGAATTATACAGTATTGTGGTATTTTCTTATCTGACTTCTTTCAATATGCATGATGTTTTCAAGCTTCAATTATATTGTAGTATGTGTCAGCATTTTATTTTTTTATTGCTAAATAATATTCTTCTGCATGGATAGACCACATTTCATTCACCCATTAATTGTTAGATCTTTAGACCCTTTCCAATTTTGGATATTATGAATAGTACTCTTATGAACATTCATGTCTAAGTTCTTTTTTTGGACATGTCTTCATTTCACTTAACCCTATACTAAGAAGTAAAATTACTAGGTCATATTGTGAAACTTTATTTAGTATTTTTAGAAGTTCTTAACTTTTTAAATAAAATGATAATACATTTTCCATTCCACCAGTAATGTGTGGGATTCAAACTTCTCCACATCTAGCCAATGCTCATTATTGTCTGCCTTTTTGTTTTTAGCCATTCTAATAGGTGTGAAGGAGTCAAATGCTTTTCCTGTCTATTGAAATTAAAGTGTTTTTTAAAGTTTTTTATTTGATTAATAGGGTGTATTTCTTTGATTAATTTTTATATGTTTGTCCAACTGTGCATTTCTGGGATGAATCCCACTTAGCCATGATGTGTAGCCATTTTTATATGTTGCTGAATTCAATTTGCTGGTATTTTGTAGAGGATTTTTAGGCTATATGCATAAGAGATATTGGTTTGTAGTTTTCTTTCCTTGTGATGTCTTTGTCTGTTTTTTGCTTTTGTTATGTAATAGAGGTAATACTGGGCTTATAGAAGAGGTTGGGAAGAGTTAGCTTCTCTTCTGCTTTTTGGAAACATTTATAAAGGATTGACATTATTTATTTATTTATTTTTAATGTTTGCTAGAAGTCATCAGTGAAGCCATCTGGAGTTAGAATTTCTTTGTGGGAAGCTTTAAAATTAGGATTTCAATGCTTTTGCTAGTCAGAGACCTATTTAGATTATCTGTTCTTAGTTTCAGAAATTTGTGTTTTTCTAAGAATTTATCTGTACAACTAAGCTAATTTAAGCACATAGTTTTCTATAGCATTCCCTTATAATCTTTTTCATTTTTATAGTAATAGTAGTGATACCTGTATTTCCCTCCTGATTTTACTAATTTGAGTTTACTTTTGGAGAGGAAGAAGTAGAGTAGCCTAAGATTCCTAATTTTGTTGATCTTTTAAAAGCATCAACTTTTGGTTTCATTGATTTTTCCCTATTGTTTTAATATTCTCTATTTCTTTTACTTCTGCTCTATTCTTGATTATTTTCTTTCTTCTGTTTTGGGATTAGTTTGCTCTTGTTTTCATTGTTTATTAAGGTGTAATATTAACTTATTGGTTTGTCATCTTTCTTCTTTTTTAATATAGGAAATTATATATTTTAAATTTGTCTCTAAGGTTCAGCTACATCCTACAACTTTTTGTGTCTTTGCTTTCTTTCCTCTTAAAGAATTTTCTAATATTTTTGTGATATCTTTTTGATGCTTTGTTTACTTAGTAGTGCATTAATTTCCACATATTTGCAAATTTAGGTATTTATGACTTTTCCACATTTTCTTCTGTTGTTGACTTCTAATTAACTTCCATTCCACCCACAAAAGAGCATACTTTAACACATTTTGTATGATTCCAAGAAATATTTTAGAGCAGTTTTAGGCTCACAGCAAGTTGAGAGGAAGGTACAAAGATTTACAATGTACCTCTTGTACCCATACATATGCATAACTTCTCCCATTATCAACATCCTCCACCAATGGTACATTGTTACATTGATAAACCTACTTTGACACATCACAGTCAACCAAAGCCAATACTTTACCTAAGGTCTCACTTCTGGTGTTGTATACTCTATGGACTTAGACAAATGTATAATGACACATATCCATTATAATGTCATACAGAGTATTTTCACCGCCCTAAAAATCCTTTGCATGATTTCCAGTTTCTGTGTCAGAATATAAGGAGCTTGGAAGTTGCCACTAAATTCTAACAACTGGTACAATGCTTAAGGGACTGAAAAATCAATCTTCTAGGGTCCATAAGAGAAGTAAGGACACAGAGCAAACCACTGCCCCCAAGATTGGAGAGATTGACAGGAGAACACAGAGAATAATAACTTACCAGAGCAGTGACTCAAGAGCAGAAACCATCTCAGGAACCAGAGCAGGGGTAGGAAAACCAGAACTATAACTGACACATTGCTGGAGGCTAAGTATGGACAACTCTGAGAGTTAAAAAATCCACGGGGTCTTAATCATAGGGATTCCCAATTTTGTGTGATTTACCTCCAGGAGGTTGAGCAGGTTCCCACAGCAAATGTCAGAGAAAAATCCACTCTTGCCTCTGTCTGGGGGAGAGGTGGAGAAAAATCAGTTGAAATATACAGAGCTTTAGTTAAAACTAGTTAACCAGAACCTAACCTGCTTGGGCATTATCAGAGCCTAACTGACCTAGGGGAAGGGAAATACTCAATTTTAGCCCATTCTAGCCATCTTCTTTCTCATAAAGAGTGACTGAAAAAAATAATTGAAACAATTGTGAAGTTCATTGTCCAGAGACAAAGGCTCACTAAAAGACTGAGACCTAATCATAGGACCATAGAACTCTTCCCTTCCTCAACACTTCGTCACCACATTACTAAAGGCCTATTTACAGCAATTCCTTTTACCTGGTATATCACATCTGGCTATCAAAAAATTACCAAAAGACAAGAAACACAATTTGAAGAGACAGAGATAACATGAGAATCATACATGGCAGGGATGTTGAAATTATCACACCAGGAATTTAAAACAACTATCATTAATATGCTAAAGGCTCTAGTAAATAAAGTAGACAGTAAGCAAGAGCAAATGGGCAATCTAAACAGAGATGGAGATCCTAAGAAAGAACCAAAACGAAATGCTATAGATCAGAAATATTGTAACAGAAATGAAGAATGCCTCTGATGGGCTGAGGAAAGAATCTCTGAGTTGGAGGTATCTCAATAGAATCCTCCAAAAATAGAATCTCCGAAGACAGCTAAGACTGAAAAAAACAGGACTGACTATCCAAGGACTGTGAGGTTATCCAAGGTATAATATATGTGTAATAGGAATAACAGAAGAGGAAAAACAGAAAGGAACAGAAGAAATATTTGATATAATAATGACTGAGCATTTCTCCAAATTAATGTCAGGCACTAAACCACAGATCCAGGAAGCTCAGAGAACACCAAGCAGTATAAATACCCCCAAAAAACTATACATTGCCATATTATTTTTAAACTGTAGAAAATCAAAAATAAAGAAAAAATCCTGGAAAAATCCAGAGGATAAGGGGAGGGGGACACCTCACCTATAGAGGAACAAAGATAGGAATTACATCTGACTTCTCAGAAAACAGTTCTAAGGAACAGAGTATCGATTAATCATTAAGGAATATAAAGAGAGTGAAGGCAAATATGAGAAGGGATCTCAATTATCTCCTTTTGTGAAACCCTGAAATTTTAATTAAAGTAGACTTTATTTTATCTCAGTGGCCAAAGATCCATATTAATCCATCTGATGCAGCACATTTTGACCATTAGCTCTTTCTCTCTCTGTGACCCAGGTGTGTTAGTCAAATTGCTGTTTTCATATCAAGTCAGAAGTTTACGTAGTGATTTTATATTTGCACAATATTTCCTTTTGCCACTTCTAAGACTTAATTGTACAGTGACTAAAAATGGTGTTATATTTTACAATATGCCTGGGAAAGACACTTCATACTGACACAGAAAAATCATGATAGATCCTGTTCAGCAAGCACTGAAACAAGAAACACACGTGATTCGGTCATGCCACACTATTCTTAGGGTGTTGGATCCACTGTCACCAATTGCCAGACTAGAACAAAGACCTTGGAAAGTAAGGCATTCATTGATCTGTTTCTGAAGCTTTGATTACATGTCATGAGCCTGGGTGAGTTTGGTGAAAGGAAAGATGCAAAATGCAGCATGTTCTGGGCAAGTTGCTGACAGGAGCTGAGGTGGATGCTTTGGGAAAGATTGCTCAGTGAGCTGTGACTTGTGAGCTCAAGCATTTGTCCACATGCTTTTTGTTATGTGACTGTTTATCTTCTGTCTCAGAGGTTGATTTATGAAGTTTGACATGCACTATATAAATGCAACACTATGCTACTTGGAAAACAAGAGAAAATGATATATTAAATCACAGTGGCCCAATTGTTTTGAGATCTTAAATCCCATGCCATAGCAAGACAAATGAAAACTCATTAGAATATCACTGTCCTTCGTACTTGAAAATGGCCTTTTGAGCAACTGCCAGGAAGACTTCTGCAGACTCTGAGAAGTCCTGATATACTGTGCATAAGTATTCCCTACTTATGCTAACTGACACTCTAATGCTATATTGTATTTTATTTTCTGATAATCCAATCAATCCATCTAAAAAATAGATTGAAACTTAACATGGATTTTCATAAAGTTACACATGGAAGTAAGTGAGAGAATTCAATTTAGCACATTCCCAATTATATGTACAAGCTAGTTTATCTAACAATGAGAATAACTCTTTAAACTGATCTTGTGGTAGGCTGTGATTAGGGTTTCCAAATCTGATATCAGAACTATGACTTGATCTGTTGAAAAAATGTGGAAAAAATTTGTAATTACATTGATTTTGGATGCATATTCACCTGATACAAATCTAAGCAAGAAACTCAGATAGAAAAAAATGTTACATTCTTTCCAGTATTAAATGAAAATTATTTTTTGAAGTCTTATTCCAATAAGAGAAAGACTTTTAATATTCAATTTAGTATCTTACCTAACCACTCTCTTTCCTAGAATTGTGTCTTTGGTCCTATGGAACTCAAGGAATGGTGCATGATGGGTAGAGGAGTGTCTCCAGCCTCCAATCACACAGCCATGTTGTCATCTGCTAAAATATGCTCTTTCAGATGTGAGTATTTTTGCAATGCCTGAAACCAGACGCAAGTTGTCTCCTGGTCCAGTTTGTTCTCTCAGCTATGTCCTTACCCCACTCTGGCACATGGGAAACATTTGCTATTTCCACATGCTAGGGGACAGAAAAATTGGGCATCTTCAATTTTCCATGGATCTAGTTAAGAATATAACAGATTTTTCTGCTTTCCATTATCACTGAGGTTATCTAGGATTTCCTCATTCACCCCTCACTCTTAAACTCTGCCTTAAGGAAAGGTGGGAAGGGAATAAATTTATTGAAATTGTCTTGCATCCTGCCACCCTTGTAGGATGGAGACTTGAAATAGAATTCAAATTCCATTATAGAGAAAATAAATTTGTATTTTCTGTTCCCGAAGTTTATAGTCCAAAATGTATAGTCCATATTTGCTACATTTAATTGTTCTCTGGATATAAGTGGAGTAGTTACCATATATTTAACAAATTATACCTTCCAGCCTTCATACTAAGCATTCTAAATGCACTATATATTTAAACCTCAAGACAGCAATAAATAGCTTCTTCATAACCACTTATGAAGCAGTAAAATGATTATTCTATTTTACTAACAAGTATATTGAAGCTCTGTAACATTATCCACTACTATGTCAAAGTTATACAGCTAGTAATTGGTGGAGTCAGGATTTTAACAGAGGTAAATTAACATTGAAATTTATACTCTTAACCTCTATTTTAGATATAAGGAGTTTACAACATGGGGATGCATATACACGCAAATAGATCCTTACTTTAGATTCCTATAACCTATCATATCGCCAGAGTGTTCTAGGGATATAGTATACAAAGAGAAATAATTCTGCTACAGTGAGTTATTATTTGTTTTCTCATCTTATATTTACCAACTATAGTTTGAAATAATTGGAGTAGAAACTATTACATGAAAATACTTTGACGCAGTGGGTTTATAGTCAATGTAGTAGCTAGTCTACAATTCCCCCCAGTTAACCCCATCTCTAAGTATTCATGCCCTTATGTATATCTCCTCCACACAATATCTGGGCTGGTCCTCTATAACCATAAAATATAGTGGAAGTGACAGTGCTTAAGTTCCAAGGCTGGATCACAAATGAACTTGTAGTGTCCTCCTTGGTCTTTTGGAACTCTTGCTTTTGGGAATCTTTCTCTTGGAAAACAATTATCATATTATGTGAAGCCCAAGCAATGTGGAGGAACAGTGTGTAGACATCCTATTTAACAGTCTAAATTGAATGACCAGTCAATACACAACATTAGCTCTGCTATGTAGGAGAGCCACCTTTGATATTCCAGCCCAAGCATCCACCAGATAATGGTAGCACTAGCTGATTTGAAGTGGAACATCTGATGTCAGTCAATGTACCAACTCATGAAAAATGAAACAGTTGTTCTTTTAAGTAATGGAATTCTGTTGTTTAAGTCAGGTTGTTAGGCAGAGATAAATAACCAGAATAGACAATCTGATTCTGTCTCTAACTCTCTATGTGTCCTTAAAAAAATCACTAAACCTATGTAAGCTTCTTTATTTTAAATCTTTAAAATAGAGAAAATAATAGTATTCGAACAAGAGTGGAATAAGATATCATGTGAGTGTATTTTTGAAAACTCTACAGCAAACTCTAAGTACATATTAACTATTTTTTGTTTTTTATGTGGTTTTCCTGATAAGGCGCCATATACAGAAAGATTAAATGACTTTTCCAAGACCACCAGCTAGTAAGTAAGCAAAATGGAACTTAAATCCAATGGCTTCTAGAGCAATACTCTTTCTATTTCTTTATGTGTTCAGTAATAACTTCTATTTGTAAATAGATGTTTTCTAAATTTTATGATGCCCTTCATACACAGTGCATTTCTTCATAGATAATGGAAAGTCATTTTCTTTGTCAAGGAAGAGATAAGTATTTCATTTTGAAATGCATGCCTTTTGGCACATTACACTGATGGTCATTGAATATAATTTTGTCTAAAGCAAAAGCAAAATATCTCTTTGTCAGTGTACAACAATAATATTGATCATAATATTTTCAGTCAAAACTTCACACCATCACTGCATATTTATATTATGTTTTCACATATTAGTGTATAGATAAAAATTTATTTCTTGGCTTAGAATTACATGGTCAAGTTATCATAGATAGTCTTTAGGAAAAAAATAATAAATTTAAAAGGGCTTTGAAGAATATGTTTATCTTGCATATTTAAAAACATAAAATGAAGCAATTATGTTAAAGTATGATTTTTTCATATAACACATGGAACTCTGTTTTTTGTTTTTACTTTTAGTGAATTTTACCCTTTTGTAATAGTTTAAGGAGCATTATGAACTTTTTGTAAATGCAGAGCTGATCATCAGGCTTGGTACTTTTGTGGTTTTTATAGCTAAAATCAAGTATAACCATTATATTGAAAGTATAGGTTTCTATGGTGCTCAAAGAGAGCATTTTTTCATTTAAAATCTAAATCTGTAGACTCCATCTCTGCATCTTGGGTGAAATATCAGTCTGTTATAAATTTTTAGTCATTCTTATATATCAAAACTTATTCTGATCACTTTAGCCAAATGAACAGCCACAGTTTAGCTATTACAATACCCACCAGTAAGGAAACTCTGAACATCATGTGAAGTTGTATCTTCTCACTTCCCCGAACTTGGAAGAGCTTGGGTCTGGGGAACCTGCAATGGAGAGTAAGATGATTCCTCTGGCTCCCTACAAAGTGGCCCACATCTGGTTCATGTGTCTTGCCTATGTTCGCCATGCATTGCTCCTGCCCAGTGTAGCCACCTCTCCTCCCTCTGCCACTGCACTGGCCTTTCCAGTCCCAGGTTGTTATCTTAGTCTTTTGGATGTGGACCAATTACCACTCTTTTCAGTTCTTTCATCCTATCACCTTTCCCCAAAAAACACTCCAGGTGATAAATATAAAATTTTCATGTGGCCCTCGAAAGTTTCTTTCACTAGACTTGAGAAGAACTGAAAGACTCCCTTCACACAACCCTGAGACCCTCACGTTCTTCATGGCAGGGTCATGGGAGGGTCAAAGGGAAAATTCATCTAGAAAATTATTTTGTCCAGGTTTCAACTTTTTTAGATATTCAGGTTCAGAGTTGTGTTAAGTGTCACAAATTTTTCTTACATTCTCAGTAGATCCAGCAGCAGTGGTCTGGCACCTCCCTTTGTATTGAAAGAATACTTGCCACTTGGTATTTAGTTCTCTAGCTACTGTGCCTTGGCCAAAGCTGACAGATAATGTTCATAATAACATCCTGTGACACAAACATTTGTAAAAACAGAATGTAAACAATTCTTCCAATCCCTTTTCAAGAATCGTCACCAAAAAGAGTAAGGAACATGACAGGTAAGGATCCTACAGCCTGAAAAATTTATCAAAATCAACATTACAAAGTATTCATGATGGTAATAAATATTTATAAGTAAGGTTGTTCATCACAATGTTAAAATTGAAAAGGTAAGAATCAACTAAATATATGTCACGTATGACATAGTTTAACATATTGTGGTACATCTGTATAATTAAATACTGTACTGACACTATCAGAATTCAGGGGATAAAAACAGGTCTTATATTCATATTATAGGAATAATGAATTTATTACAAGAATTTGACATAACAAATATGGGAACACTGAGGCAGTGAAGATCTGGAAGTTGGGAGTGGGAGATCAGAGAAACAGTCAATAACCAGTGCGTCTAAAGCAAGAAGCCAAGTACATTTGGACACCAGAGAAGGACTATGAAGAGGGACCTTCCACAAAGCTCTGTTGAAACTGTCACGTCTGAGGAATTGATCCCTGTGTTTAGCTATCACTTCTGCAGATTCTCAGCCAAGCCCTTAATGATGAGTCACTCTTGACTGATGACTCTGTCTGTCACTTTGGCTGGTTGTGACAATTTTTTGAGAATAATGATTTCTGATTTCCTTCTGTCAAATCTCATGCACTGTCCTCCTTTGGCCAACTCTTACTCATTAGTGTACAAGGAAAATGACTGGAAAACAGTGTTCAGCCTTATCCAGTTTGACATAACATGATCCAGTACTCTCTATTTATTTATTTATTTATTTTTTAAAAATTCTTTTGGCCAAGACACACTCCATGTGGGATCTTAGTTCCCTAGCCAGGGATCAAACCCATGACCCCTGCAGTGAAAGCTCAGAGTCTTAACCACTGGACCACCAGGCAAATCCCAAGTACATTCTCTTTAAACCTAACTTCAAATACAACTCAACAATAAGAATAAGTTTATAACTAAGCAGCTTAACTTTTCAAAAGTTAATTGATTACCTACTATGTGCTAATCACTGTGTTTATGTGTTCAGATATGTGTAAAAAATGGATTCTATCCTCACAGGATCTATAATCTAGTAGAGGGGAGGAACAAAAATAAAGATGAAATCCCAATGTAAAAAGCACAGTGATAGAAGAAATATGAGTAGATCTCAAAGTACATAAAAACTGCATCTAATCCAGACATAGGGATCAGAGAATGCTTTCCAGATGCAGTGACTTTTAAACTTGGAATTGAGTAATAAATAGAATGTATCAAAAGCATTTGTGAGAGTCTATATCAGGAGACTATTTCAGGGATAGTATTTGGAGCAAATGACACAGTGTTTCATAAAGAACAAATATTTTAACAGTTGCAAATACCTGTACCAGATGCTATAATATCCTATTTTATGCACCCATGAGTGTCAGCCTGAAGGTTTTCTGCCTGTAAGAGCATGTTTATCTTAATGCCATATTATGACTTCGGTGGGCCCTAGACTAATTGGTTCTCATAGTCCTCCAGAAAATGTATTAAATATTATAGTTAATGACTGTGTTGACATAAAGACAAGTATAATTTGTACTGTATTATATTTATTTTTTCTTAGAAGTTTAAAAGAAATTAAAACTTCTTTGAAGGCCTCTAAAATTATCATTGGTTATAGGTATTACTTAATGTATAAGTCAGCTTGGTTTGGCCCACAATCAGGCCAGGCCAGAGTTAGTTGCCCAGGAGCCTGTTGCTTCTAAAGCCCAGAAGCTTCCCTGGTGTAATCTGACACCTACCTGTATATGCAAAGGGCAAGAAGAGACCAGAGAAAGAGGCAGACCACTCCAGATGTAGGTAGGAGGTTTAACAAGCAAGGGAACTTACTAGACTTGTCTTAGGAGGCTGAAAGCCAAATAGATCTCTGCATCTGCCTGCCAAACCTAAAAGTTTATATAGAAGCCTTAACTGGGTTCAGTCACATATACCATCCAGATAGTCTCAACACCACATTGCTATCTCAAGGCAGTATCCTTACGGCAGTTTCTGGGAACAAGGAAGGCAAGTGAAATGTACATTCCAAGGATGGGGAGTGGGTAGGGAGCCCAAGTCCAGATCATGGATCAACCAATGCTCACATCTTCTCAGTGACTCCCTCAGTACTCTACCCCTCTTGACTGACTCTTACAATATCACACATGCCCCCTTCTGCAATGTTCCCTGAGCAGTCCGCAAGGGGTTTCAGTAGCATGAGGTGGCTCATTTAGCAGATATCTGGTGGTATCTGAGGCAGATGTTACAGCAAAAATACAGGAACATGCAAGAGAAAACATAGGTTAGGACAATAATTTCCAAAATCAGTGACAACTTTTTCCACCAAAGCCCCATAGTCCAAACCACTGATTTACTAAGTCACCTAGGCTAGGGTATTCACTCAGGCTATTCACGTGTATCTTTATGTTATTTAATGAAGATGACACATTAACAGACTCATCAGGTATAAGCACACAACATTTTGTTTGGATAGTGGCACAGCTGCCTTCTTGTGGGGCAATAATAATGTCTAAGGCTATACTATTTTGGAGGATAGTTTTTCTTATTAGGGACATTCCTGTGTTCAGTAAGGGCAAAGTTTGTTGGTTCTCATGTGGGGTTTGCTGGGCGAATTTAGTATGGGCTATAATGTCTTCTAAGCCAATGGAAGAAACACAGATGGCAGCCAAGTGATTGTATCAGCAGGAGACAGAATGTGCCCACTTGGCCTTAAGAAGAGGGAGATTGACAGCTTTAGGAAATTGACCTGGTTGTACATACAATATATGTTGTCCAGGGGAGGCAACCCTGTCAGGTGTGAGGAGATGGACTGGGGGCAGGATGTGCCAGACCAGAACCCCAGCTTCCTCCTCTCTTTTGATGCTGTGTTCCATTCCAGGTGTGATGCATTTCAACAGGTCTGGCTCACAGCAGGATAATGGGATGCCAGTGGCTATTGAGTAGTTCCTCCTTAACCAGGAAAGTGAAGTAACTCACCCATCTTGGAGCAACATCCCATTGCAAATTCCAGTAGATAACTCCTTTCCTGTTGTGATGGGGCTTGATGTTCTCAGCAGCATAGCACGTTGATACATGGTGACGGTCATAACAATGGCCGTTTCCTGCGACTTCCATAACTGTGTCTCAGCAGAGATCTCCAGTCTGGCTTGTGAGGTGATAGACCCTACTGGTTGATTAGTCAAATGTATTAAAGCCTGAGTCAATACTTTACTCCCCCTGGCCAACCTGGATTTACCTTTAATAACTTAATCTGCTGCTTTCATATTTCTTTTTTTTTTTTTCTGTCTACCAACATTGCAGCCTGCAGGTTATGGGGGAGATGGAACTTCCACTCAACGCCAGGGTCTTTTGCCCCGTCTTGCACATCATGACCTTAGAAATGTGACCCCAAATTGCTATCTATTCATTGAGGGTATCCGTACATGATACTCAGTTTCTCTAGTCCCTTAATAATAACAGACTGTTTTGCACAGTGACAGGAGAGAAAATTGGATGAAACCAGACTCAGTGTCCACACAAACCAGGAAAAATTTAGAACCCTCACTCGCAGGGAGGAGGCCAATATAGTCAATTTGTCAATCTTTCACCAGTTGGGAACTCCAGTTAGTGGGTCTAGACTGCTTTGGCAGTTGCCTTGGACGTTGCTTAGAACACACAGGACATACTGTTAGTGCGTTAACCAAGTCAATATATTTCAAGGGCAATCTGACAGTCTTGGCAATATTCCATCTCATCTGGATACTTCAGTGTCCACTCTTTCTATACACTCAATATGCTATATCTACTGAATCATTGGTTGCTAGGGTTCATATCTGAGCCAGGGCATCAGCTTCCTGATTGTCCGGGGGTATCAGGGCCTTATGAACAAGACCATGGAAAACAGTGAGGACTGGCCCAGGATCTTGCAGCTAAACCCAAATATCTTCACATACCCTGACCCCACAGGGCTCATTCATGGTCATCTACCTCTCAGCTTTCCATTGTCCAAGTCATAGGGTTAATCTCTTTAGAACAGCCCAACTATCAGTGCAAAGGTTTAAAGACCAAGGTTCATGAGTGATCATCTGCCAAAGTGCTCTGAGTTCAGCCCATTGGCTGCTGCTGTTTTTTACTTTCTGAGAAGCTTCACTAGGAGGATTGCTGTGCACTGCTAGAAAGTTGCTCTATGGGGGTATATTGGGATTCTGTCCCCTTCCAGGACTGGAAGTGACATCCTAGGGTCACTTCCCCTTTCTGTTGTCTCTGCTATAGGCCCTGACCCATACCTTCTGGAGACACAGACACATCTAACTCAAACGGTAGCTGTGCTTGGGAGATGTCCAGAGCTTTATTCTGCTTCACTAGTATTTTTTTTTTCCTTTGCAAAAGTGGCTTGCTGCTCTGACACCCAGTCCCACACCTGCCCTTTCTTTACCAGGGGACATAAGGAGTTGAAAGCACTGTGCCAAATGGGGAATAAAAATGCTCTAAAATCCCCAAATCCCTACGAAGGCTTGTAACTCCTTTACATTCTTAGGGGTTAGATAGGTTTGCATCTTATGAAACACAAATTCTGGGACAACACACATCTTACCTGACCAAATGACTCCCCAGAACTTACAGCAGTACCTAGACCTTGAATTTACTCTTGTTTCACACTCAGTCTTCTCCCTCAAAGATGTTCCAGCAAAGCCTTGTACAGCATCCTGAAACAGAGGCAAGTCATCACATGTTAACATATCATCAATGTAATGGGCCCATTCTATTGATGTGGGGAAGGAGAACAGGGACAAGTCTCAGGCTACCATCTTTATTGTGGGACTATGAAGGTAGCCTTGGAGAAGCACTTGAAAGATTCATTGTTTTCCCTCCCAAACAAAGGCAAATTGATCTTATCAGAAACCTCTACTTGTCAAAGTACAGTAAGTCCCCTACATATGAACCTTCAAGTTGCGAACTTTCAAAGACGTGAATGTGCATTCACCTGTCCAATCAAGTAAATTAGTTCACGCGTCTGGCATACATTGTCATGTTTGTGCGTCCTCTACAAGTGGTTGTGCTTTTGTGTAATTTACTGTACAGCACTGTATAGAGTACAGTAGTACAGCATCTATTTGAAGCCCAGGATGTCCAGAAGCAAGAGTAAAAGCAGTAGTGATGTAGGTGGTACTGCTAAGAAGCTCCAGGAATTGGAGGCCCAGAGAAAGGACTAAGAGAGACAAAAGGAAAAAGAAGTAACTGAAGAACCTAAGATTCACGATGCAGGAAATGGCAGGGGATTTTCTTTATTTGAGGAGGCACTGTTAGTTTTTGAGGCACAGGACCTGAACATAAAACGGTACACAAAGGATGCAGCAGCCATTCAGAATGCAATCCAGTGCTACCATGTCATCTATGACAAGAAAAAAAGAGCTACTACCCACATGTCACTGGATTGTTTTTTTCAAGAGGGTAGGTAGAATTGAATCCAGCAAGGAACTAGAACGTGTGCCATCAACGTCAGCCATGAGTGAAGTGGCAGCTTGCCCTCCATTTCCTATTGCTGATGACCCTTCAGCTCTACCATCTTCCACCTCCTCTCCCTCCTCCAGTCAGTAACTCTTCTTGCCTGTTCATTCGATGCCAACCCCTGTATGCCAGCTCTTGTACAGTACTACTGTACTTTTCAAGGTACTGTACTGCAAGATTAAAAATGTTTTCTTTATTTTTTGTGTTTGTTTTCTATGCATTATTTGTGCAAAAAGTATTATAAACCTATTACAGTACAGTACTGTATAGCCAATTGTGTTAGTTGTGTCCAACTTTGTTGGACCCTACAAACAAAATGGACTTATGAACACACTCTCAAAATGGAACTCATTTGTATGTAGGGGACTTACTGTATTTTCTATGCATCTCCTTGTAGATGAAGCACTTTTTCAAGAACACATTTTGCCAAAGCACATGAGTAAAACAATAATTATCTGAAAATGACAAAAGACTTAAAAAAGCCATTGTTAAAGATTTGATAAGAGTTTGTTATAATGCAATTGAAAGGGAATTTGATTATTTCTGTGACATATATTTTAAAATTATGACTGATAACATATACCAGGACATATCAAATTTCTAGGATTTTCATACAACTATACCCTAAAGAAAGTTTAGTATCGTTTCTTAGACAATGAAATTTAACAAATAGAAAAAGTTACATAGTTGTAAAAAACTTAGCTCTTTTATTGGAGAAGACTCAGTTTTCTTAAATAATTGCTAACAACAGCAAAATACAACCTGATAAAGGCAAAACATGGAATTTTTGTTCTTAGCGGATTACATTAAAAGTAAAGAAAAAACTTTGTCTACAATTTCCTTTTAAGAGCACACCAATAATCTAAGAAAACTGAGAAAACCAAATTCTAATATTGCACTGGAATACTTTTTCATATTAAGATTCTCCTCTTTTTTCTTTTTAATTTCAATAAGTCCATTCCAATTTTAGTTTGACTACACATAAAATTCCTTTCTCAATATTCTTTATTCACAAACCTTGTCTTTTTTAAATCTGCTTTACATATATAGTCATTTTCTTTCAGCTTTAGTATTTCTAGAAGTTTTGTAAAATGCTTACCTTTTTTACAAATTTTGGTAATACACACTGAATGTAGAAAAACATCACATATATACACCATACATCTGCAGACATACATAAACAGGTATCAACAGACACAAACAGAAGCCTCATAGCTTTTATTCCAAAACTTTAGCCATGAATCAGCCACTCACCTAGCTAAAGCTTTTTACTGATATTTGTGATTTCATGGAGGTTATGGACTAGATTTCTGGGCAAGGGAACTTCTATAGCAATCTATATTTTGAAAAGCCTCTCCCTCCTGCCTTTTTTTTTTTCTTTAATCTCTTTGGGCAATGTTTTGGTTATTTCCTGGGGCGTGTACATTTTAAAGACTTGGTAAGATTTACCACTTCAAGAGACAAAGAAAGAATACAAATTTTCTTGTAGGCATTTTGAAGTAATCACTATTTAAAGTTTTCCCTTGTATTAGGGGTGGGACTGCAAGGGACGTGTCCTCTGTTTTCTCAACAATCATCACAACATCCTCTTCTGCATTCTCATCACTTTCCCAGAGATCTCACCTCTTAGCATACTAATCAGGTTTTGTCACAAGTGCCTGGATCTTAATCCACAGCATTTTGTGACCCCCAGCTTTGCAAAAGATCCCGCTAAGGTCTCAAATTTATAATCCTGCTCTTCCACCTTGTCTGCTAGCTCAGAAGCTAGCAGAGTAGTGGACAATTGCATGTCCTTCTCTAATCTCAGGTCTCTTAACTTTCTAACTTGAGTTTCAACCTCTAGTTGGGTGTGTGTCCAGTCAAACTGCCTGTGGTAAAGGTCAGCTCACTGCAGCAATCACTTGTTTCACTTCTTTATCACAGGGTGCAATGCACAGTTCCTCAAACAGATGCCTTATAGCAGTTGGCATCTTCAAGACATGCCTATACTCACAAAACAGTTCACAAGCACTAACATAAGATCCACCCCTCTCCATGCAGAAGTCAATGGCCAACTCAGGATTTCCCCCAAGGATGCCTCTATCCCGTAGCTCATGTTTTTGGTCTCTTGGTTGGCTCACCAATTGTTGCTTTGCAACCCCGGGAGCTCCCTATGTGTAATTTGAAACCAGCCCCCATACTCAGAAGGCAAAGAAAGGCCAAAAAAAGAGGAAGATCACTCCAAATGGTAGGTGGCAGATTTAATTAGCAAGGGAACTTACTTATGAGGCTTGTCTTGGGTGGCCACAAGATGAGTAGATCTCTGCAACCACCTGCCAAATCATAAAAATGTATATACAGGACTTAACTGGGTTCTGCCATATATACCATCCAGATAGTATCAACATCATATTTCTATCTTAAGGCTGTATCCTTGGGGAAACTTCTGGAAGTGGGTAGTAAAGTTGCAATGCGAATTCCAAGGAGAGGGAAAGGGGTAGGAAGCTTCCAATTGTCCAGGACCAGCCCTTGGGTCACTGGTGGTCATGTCTTCTTGATGACCTCCCCCAACAGAGCCCTATAAGCAGTTCACAAAAATAAGGATGGGAAATGGCAGATAAATACCCCAGCTCCTCCCCACTCAGGTGAGAATACTTAGAGCATATATTACACAGTCATCCAGAAGTCCTGGTCTGTTGCTCATCATAGTAACCTACTCATTAACTCAACTGAATTGGCTGCCTGGGATCACTTCAAAAATAAACCATTTATATTCAAATTATTTTCTCAAGATCTTTAATTTTTTTCTGGAAGAATACAGATGATAAAAATAATGGCACATTTGAGGAAATGAAAGATATCCTGTGGGTTTGGGATGTAAAGCAGAAGGGAGAATATTGGGCAAAATTATCCTGGCGAAAGCAGGGCAAGATCTCGAAGGTCTTATAACCACTTTGAAATGTTTGGATTTTATTCTAAGGACAAGAGAAAACCACATGAAGCTTTCATAAAAGAGGTCAGCCTGATCAGAATTGTTTGAAGAAGCTAATACTTAATGTAAGGTGGTATAATTGAGAACACTGAAACCAGAAGGAGGGAGTCACGTTTGGAAGTTGTTGAATTAATCCAGGCAGAAATGGGGACCTGGACTCAGTTCATGACAATAAGCTTGAGAGAAATTAAATAAAAATTGGAAAATGTTTTAGAAGATAGAGATGGCATGATTTGATAACAAGCAGGGAGAATAGAGTAAGGAGGACATAAAAGGGTGGCATTAAAGTTTCCAACCTATTAATCAGAAAGTAAGGATGGGGGAAAATAATAAAATATTGCAATAGTATAATTACAAGCTTATATATATTTGTTTGTTTACTTTCTTTTTTTTTCGATTTTTATACAGGTTCATATCTATAAAATTTTTAATTAGAGTTTTGTTTTTTGATAAATGTGCGTGGAATAGTAAAGAAAGCCTAATGTTAATTGAAATGAGGTCATTTAAGGTGAAGAGTTTTGTTTGAGGATAATTAACAATCCAAACCCGCAAGTGACTCATTTATTTTGGACTCATATATCAAATGTAATGTGTAATTTGTAATATCTAATTCATATTTTTACTGTTTAACCATATTTTGAAATCTGGTTCCAAATTAGTGATTGAGACCTAAATATTTTCTTTGAGTATTCTTCTTTAGTTATATAGCCACTTTTCAGATAGGACTATGGAAGCTTGTGTAATGGAGACTAGTAATCATTTAGCTAATTTGATCACCGATAATGACTAATTTGATTCCTATGCCCTAAACAGAGAAATCGATGGTATTTTAACCTTATGGATAAGCTATCCACAATGGACTAGTTACCCAAATAATGAAAAACAGTCACTGTTTGAATCATTCCTTAGGAATTTGCCATTTCATTTATCCAGCTGAAATTCAATATTTTAAAGTATATCTTAAGAAAATGATAAACTAAGATTGTGTTTGTAACAAATTAATCAAATATTTAATGTTCTTAATAAATAATACCTTATAAATCAATAACATATATACATACACACAATGACAACAGCAATAACAACTAACTTGATTTAAAAATGTGCATGGGTAAGTCATTTGTGAAATATTAGATATAAATTGCCAATAAACATGGCACAATATAAATCTCAGCAGTGAAAATATACTGTACATTAAAATAAAAATCTATTTTTCTTCAATCAGCCAAAACCTATTTTTTAGAAAGGTTGTAGCTAATGAAGTTATTCATGTATAATAGTTTAAAGAACGTTCTTCCACTTGACTCTTGCCTTTAGCCAGGAACTCAGCTAATCAGGATTCTTTGCCCAGGAAGTTGTTCAGTGTTTCATTCTTGAATGGTCCAGGATGCTAGTGTTTCATCTTTCATGGTGTTCTTTAATACATAATAACCTTGAGCTTTAAAAAAAAGAACATTCTTCCATTCCACTGTTTTTAGTATATCCTTTCTGAAAGTAATTTGGCAAAGTATATCAATAAACTTACCATACATATCCTTTGAGACTCTAGGATTTCTAGGAAAATAATCATAAATTTGTTAACATTTTATATAAAGGATACTCAATTATTTTTTTCAGTAAAGAATAAAAAAAACAAAAAAGCAAAAAAGAAACAACCTAATATTCAACAATATTTGTTTGTTTAAAACTTATTAGTATATGCATATTATATAATATTAGGTGGCCATGAATATTTTCAAAGAACATTTGACAATATAAAAGAATCTGTAAAACAGTTGTATGTTTCAGTCACATTACTATGATTTGTATAATATTAAAGTAAATATGATCTTCTAAATTATGGGAGTGGAGAGGTACCAGGACTCCTGTAGCATATATTGTAGATGAATTTGGCTTCGAACGACCTTCTATAAATAATTAACTACTCAGATGCCCATATCTGGTTATCAGTTTTAGTATGCCCCTGTGCTTTCCTTTATAAGGTATAAGCTGACTAACTTATGGGAAGGGCCAGTTCGCAGGGTACTTTTTGACCTTTTTTTTTGCGGTATGCGGGCCTCTCACTGTTGGGGCCTCTCCCGTTGGGGAGCACAGGCTCCGGACGCGCAGGCTCAGCAGCCATGTCTCACGGGCCCAGCCACTCCGTGGCATGTGGGATCCTCCCGGACCGGGGCAAGAACCCGTGTCCCCTGCAACAGCAGGCGGACTCTCAACCACTGCGCCACCAGGGAAGCCCTTTTTTTTTTTTTGCTTTTTGATCTTTATTCACAGAACTTATCCACAATAAAGGTTCCAAGAAAGTCTGAGATATTTAATATTGTTGAAGATTTTCCAAGAGAATCAGCCAAATGTATTGCAAATTTGTCGTTCCACCGCCCAAAGCAACTAGATGATTTATTTCTACTCATAAATTCTGAAGTTAGTTAATAGAAATGATCACTGAGTAATTTACAGCTCCTGATCTTTTAGTGCCACTTGATACTCCAGATAATTTATCTGACATTGCTTGAAAGGGGTAGTTCATTTAGAAGGACATATATACAAATAATTTTTGCCATCTATTTTATGTAACTATAATTCTCTGGCATTCTTTTTCTTTCTTTTATATTTTTATTCATTTATTTATTTTTGGCTTGTTTTATTGATTTATTTTATTGAGGTATAGTTAATTTATAATATTATATTAGTTTCAGGTGTCCAACATAGTGATTTAGTAACTTTATAGGTTTTACTCCATTAAAAGTTATTACAAAATAATGGCTATAATTCCCTCTGCTGTACAATATATCCTTGTTGCTTACATTTTATACAAGGTTGTTTGTGTCTCTCTTTTTTTTTTTTTTTTTTAAATTGGAGTATAGTTGCTTTACACTGTTGGGTCAATTTCTGCTGTACAGCAAAATGAATAAGTTATATGTATACATATATCCACTCATTTTTGGATTTCCTTCATATTTGTGTCACCACAGAGCACCAAGTATAGTTCCCTGTGCTATACAGTAGGTTCTCATTAGTTATCTATTTTATACATAGTAGTGTATATATGTCAATCCCAATCTCCCAGTTCATCCCTCCCCCTCTTTGGTATCCATATGTTTGTTCTCTATGTCTGTGTCTCTATTACTGCTTTGCAAATAAGTTCATCTATACCATTTTTCTAGATTACACATATATGTGTTAATACATGATATTTGTTTTTCTCTTTCTGACTTACTTCATTCTGTATGACAGTCTCTAGGTCAATCCAAGTCTCTGCAAATGATGCAATTTTGTTCTTTTTTATGGCTGAGTAATATTCCATTGTATATAGGTACCCCTTCTTTTTTATCCATTCCTCTGTTGATGGATGTTTAGGTTGTGCCCATGTCTTGGCTATTGTAAATAGTGCTGCAATGAACATTGGGGTGCATGTGTCTTTTTGAATTATGGTTTTCTCAGAGTATATGCCTAGTAGTGGGATTGCTGGGTTGTATGGTAGTTCTATTGTTAGTTTTTTTAAGGAAGTGCCATACTGTTATCCAAAGTGGCAGTATCAATTTACATTCCCAACAACAGTGCAAGAGGATTCCCTTTTCTCCATACCCTCTATAGCATTTATTGTTTGCCAATTTTTAATGATGGCCATTCCCACTGGTGTGAGGTGATACCTCATTGTAGTTTTGATTTGCATTTCTCTAATAATTGGTGATGTTGAACAACTTTTCATATGCCTCTTGGCCATCTGTACATCTTCTTTGGTGAAATGTCTATTTAGGTCTTCCCCCCATTTTTAGATGGGATTGTTTTTTCTTTCTTTTTTTTTTTTTTTTTTGATATTGAGCTGCATGAGCACTTTGTATATTTTGGAGATTAATTCTTTGTCCAATGATTCATTTGCAAATATCTTCTCCCATCTGTGGGCTGTCTTTTCAACTTGTTTATGGTTTCCTTTGCTGTGCAAAAGCTTTGAAGTTTAATTAGGTCCCATTTGCTTATGGGACCTAATTAAACTTATTTGCATATGACCCACCATGAGGTGGGTCATAAAAGATCTTTCTATGATTTATGTAAAAGAGTGTTTTTTCCTATGTTTTCCTCTAAGAGTTTTGTAATGTCCGGTCTTACATTTAGGTCTTTAATTCAGTTGGAGTTTAGTTTTGTGTATGGTGTTAAGTAGTGTTCTAATTTCATTCTTCTACATGTAGCTGTTCAGTTTTCCCAGCACCACTTATTGAAGAGGCTGTCTTTTCTCCATTGTATAATCTTGAATCCTTTGTCATAGATGAGGTGACCATAGGTGCATGGGTTTATCTTTGGGCTTTCCATCCTGATATGTTTAATCTATATTTCTGTTTTTGTGCCAGTACCATACTGTCTTGATTACTGTAGCTTTGTAGTATAGTCTGAAGTCTGGGAGCCTGATTTCTGCAGCTCCATTTTTCTTTCTCAAGATTGCTTTGGCTATTAGGGATCTTTTGTGTTTCCAGACAAACTGTAAAATTTTTTGTTCTAATTCTGTGAAAAATGCCATTGGTAATTTGATAGGGATTGCATTGAAAATGTAGATTGCTTTGGGTAGTATGGTCATTTTCACAATATTGATTCTTTCAATCCAGGAGCATGGCATATCTCTCTATCAGTTTGTGTCATCTTTAAATTCTTTCATCAGTGTTTTATAGCTTTCCAAGTACAGGTCTTTTGCCTCCTTAGGTAGGTTTATTCCTAGGGATTTTATTCTCTTTGTTGCAATGGTAAATGGGATAGTTTCCTTAATTTCTCTTTCTGATCTTTCTTTGTTAGTGCATAGGAATGCAAGAAATTTCTGTGCATTAATTTTGTATCCTGCAACCTTACCAAATTCATTGATTAGTTCTAGTAGATTTCTGGTGGCATTTTTAGAATTTTCTATGCATAGAATCGTATCATCTGTAAACTGTGACAGTTTTACCTCTTCTTTTCCAATTTGGCTTCCCTTTATTTCTTTTTCTTCTCTGATTGCCATGGCTACAACTTCCAATACTATGTTGAATAATAGTGTTGAGAGTGGACATCCTTGCCTTGTTCCTGATCTTAGAGGAAATGCTTTCAGTTTTTCATCATTGAGAATGATGTTTGCTGTGGGTCTGTCATATATGGCCTTTATTATCTTAAGGTAGGTTCCCTCTATACCTACTTCCTGAAGAGTTTTTATCATAAATGGGTGTCTTTTCTCCATCTATTGAGAAGACCATATAATTTTTAATCTTCAATATGTTAGTGTGGTGTATCACATTGATTGATTTGCATATATTGAAGAATCCTTGCATCCTTAGGGTAAATCTCAGTCCTCATGGTGTATAATCCTTTTAATGTGTTGTTGGATTCTGTTTGCTCATATTTTGTTGAGGATTTTTCATCTATGTTCATCAGTGATATTGGTCTGTAATTTCCTTTGTTTATGATACCTTTGTCTGATTTTGGCATGATGTTGATGGTGGCCTCATAGGACAAGTCTGGGAGTGTTCTTCCCTCTGCAATTTTTGGAAGAGATTGAGAAGGATAGGTGTTAACTTCTCTGAATGCTTGATAGAATTCGCCTGTGAAGTTATCTTGTCCTGGACTTTTGTTTGTTGGAAGACTTTTAATTACAGTTTCAATTACATTACCTTTGATTGGAAAGTTGTACCTTTCCAAGAATTTGTCCATTTCTTCCAGGTTGTCCATTTTATTGACATATAGTTGCTTGTAGTAGTCTCTTATGATCCTTTGTATTTCTGTGGTGTCAGTCATAACTTCTCCTTTTTCATTTCTAATTTTATTGATTTGAGCCCTCTCCCTTTTTTTCTTGATGAGTCTAGATAAAGTTCATCAATTTTGTTTATATTCTCAAATAACAAGCTTTTAGTTTCATTGATCTTTGCTATAGTTTTCTTCATTTCTATTTCATCTATTTCTGATTTGATCATTATGAGTTCTTTCCTTCTACTAACTTTGGGTTATCCTTGTTCTTCTTTCTCTAGTTGTCTTAGGTGTAATGTTATGTTGTTTATTTGAGATTTTTCTTATTTCTTGAGGTAGGATTGTATTGCTATAAACTTCCCTCTTATAACTACTTTTGCTGCATCACATAGGTTTTGGGTTATCGTGTTTTTGTTGTCATTTGTTTCCAGGTATTTTTTGATTTCCTCTTTGATTTCTTCGGTGATCTCTTGGTTATTTAGTACCATATTGTTTAGTCTGCATGTGTTTGTGTTTTTTACATTTTTCTCTTGTAATTGATTTGTAATCTCATAGCATTGTAGTCAGAAAAGATGCTTGATATGATCTCAATTTTTTTAAATTTACCAAGGCTTGATTTGTGACCCAAGATGTGATTTATCCTCAAGAATGTTCCATGTGCACTTGAGAAGAAATTGTATTCATCTGCTTTCGGAGGGAATGTCCTATAAATATCAGGTCTATCTTGTTTAATGCATCATTAAAGGTTTGTGTTTCCTTACTAATTTTCTGTCTGGATAATCTATCCATTCGTGTAAGTGGTGTGTTAAAGCCCCCCACTGTTATTGTGTTACTGTTCATTTCCCCTTTTATGGCTGTTAGCATTTGCCTTATTTATTGAAGTGCTCCTCTGTTAGGTGTATAAATATTTACAATTGTTATATCTTCTTCTTGGATTGATCCCTTGATCATTATGTAGTGTTTTTCTTTGTCTCTTACAATAGTCTTTATTGTAAAGTGTATTTTGCCTGGTATGAGAATTGCTACTCCAGCTTTCTTTTGATTTCCATTTGCATGGAATATCTTTTTCCAATCCCTCACTTTCAGGCTGTGTGTGTCCCTAGGTCTGAAGTGTTTCTCTTGTAGACAATATATATACGGGTCTTGTTTTTGTATCCATTTAGCCAGTCTGTGTCTTTTGGTTGGAGCATTTAATCCATTTACATTCAAGATTATTATAGACATGTATGTTCCCATTACCATTTTCTTATATGTTTTGTGTTTGTTTTTGTAGGTTTTTTCTCTCTTGTGTTTTCCATCTAGAAGAGTTCCTTTAGCATTTGTTGTAAAGCTGGTTTGGTGGTGCTGAATTCTCTTAGCTTTTGCTTGTCTGTAAAGCTTTTTATTTCTCCATCGAATCTGTATGAGAAACTTGCTGAGTAGTATAATCTTGGTTATAGGTTTTCCCTTTCATCACTTTAAATATATCCTGCACTCCCTTCTGGCCTGCAGATTTTCTGCTGAAGAATCAGCTGATAACCTTATGTGGAGTCCCTTGTATGTTATTTGTTGCTTTTCCCTTGCTGCTTTTAATATTTTTTCTTTAAATTTAATTTTGATTAATATGTGTCTTGGTGTGTTTCTCCTTGGGCTTATCTTGTATGGGACTCTGCATTTCTTGAACTTGATTGACTATTTCCTTTACCATGTTAAGGAAGTTTTCGACTATAATCTCTTCTAATATTTTCTCAGACATTTTCTCTTTCCTTCTTCTTCTGGGACCTCTATAATTGGAATGTTGGTGTGTTTAGTGTTGTCCCAGAGGTCTCTGTTCTCATTTCTTTTCATTCTTTCCATTCTTTTTTCTTTATTGTGTTCTGTGACAGTTATTTCCACCATTCTATCTTCCAGCTCACTTATCTGCTCTTCTGCCTCTGTTATTCTGCTACTGATTCCTTCTACTGTATTCTTCATTTCAGTTATTGTGTTGTTCATCACAGATTGTTTGTTCTTTAGTTCTTCTAAGTCCTTGTTAAACATTTTTTTTATCTTCTTGATTTATGCCATCATTCTACTTCCAAAATCTTGGATCATCTTTACTATCATTTCTCTGAATTATTTTTCAGGTAGATTACCCATTTCCTCTTCATTTATTTGGTCTTGTGGTTTTTACCTTGCTCCTTCATCTGCACCATATTTCTCTGTCATCTCATTTTGTCTAACTTACTGTGTTTAATGTTCTCCTTTCTACAGACTGCAGGGTTGTAGTTCCTCTTGTCTGCCCCCTCGTGGGTGAGCTTGGTGCATGGGTTTGTGTAGGCTTCCTGGTGTGAGGGACTGATGCCTGTGCTCTGGTGGGTGGAGCTGAGTCTTTTCCCTCTGGTGGGCAAGGCTGTGCTTTGCTGGTGTGTTTTGGGGTGTCTGTGAGCTTAGTATGACATTAGGCAGCTTGTCTGCTGATGGGTGAGACTGTGTTCCTGTCTTACTGGTTGTTTGGTGTGAGGTGTCTAGCACTGGAGCCTGCAGACAGTTGGCTGGAGCCAGGTCTTGGTATTGAGATGGATACCTCCAAGAAAACACACACTGATTAATATTCCCTGTGCCCAAGAATTCTCTGGCAGTCCAGTGTCCTGGACTCAGGAATCCCACCCTGGAGGCCCAGGCCCAACACTTTCCTGGGGACAAAGAGCCCACAAACTTCTCAGTGCAGCCAGAGGAAAGAAAAATACTCTGGCAGGCAGTTGCAACAGACTAGGGTGTACTCGCTCTGGTGGGAGTCCCTCCCAGTGCCCTTGGAGACAGGTGCTGGCATGTGGGGGTGGCGGTGGCCCCACCCCTTGTGTGCCACTCAACAATGGTGCCTCATTTCCTAGGCATACCCAAGGAAGACCCAAGGAGATTCCCAAGGAGGATTTGTGATGGTCTGTGCTCAGGACCCCAGGGCTTACGTGGGCAGAGGAGACCTTAGCTTGAGGGGCAGGTGAGATTGCTCAGATGGGTGCCTCTTCCAGTGCCCATGGAGGCTGAAGTAGGCACGTGGGGAAGGGGCTGCAAAGGTGGCCCTTCTTCTTGCACACCACTCAACAGTGACATCTTGCTTCTAGGTGTCCCAGGCTTTTTCCACAAATTTTTCCATTTGTGGAGCTCCTTACTCCTGTCTCTTCAGGCTGTTTATTTTCAAAGCAAACAGCTGTCCCCTCCCTGGTGCCAAACCCACTTTCCAGCACCCATCCTCACTCTGCAACAGGAGACACACAACCCAGGCTGGGGTATGCAAGCCTGTGGCACAGAAAGTGCAAGCAGTTCTGACGTTGTCTTGCCTTCCACAGACCATTGGCTGCATTCTCCTTCAATCTTCCAAAGTTCTTTTTCTGTCCCAGTTGATTTCCCCACCATGAAGGGTTTTTCTGAGTTCAGGAACCTCTCCTCACCTTCAGCTTCCCACTAGGGTTGCTGTTTCCTTTTTTGATTCCCTTTTTTCTTCCTTTTGTCCTACCCAATTGTGAGGGGATTTTTCATGTAATTTAGGTGTCCAAATTCTTCTGCTAATATTCAACAGGTGCTCTGTGAGAATTGTTCCATTTGTAAATGTGTACTTGTGAGGAGAGATGAATTCCATGCCCTCCTATTCCACTATTTTGACCCCTCTCTGTCATTCTTAATTTCTTTGTGATAAACTTTATTTTACCCTGGTTTTTGTTTTTTTTGTTTGTTTTTGCTTATGTTCAAGAGATAGAATCAATTTCCATGAACATATAACATTTTTATGGAAAAAATACACCCTCCTCATAAAGATACTCAAAGCTCTGAAATAGTTTTTATTAATTGGAATTATTGGGTTGGCCAAAATTTTCCTTTGTTTTTTAAGTAAAAATAAAAGACACATTTTTCATTTTCACCAAGAACTTTATGTTCCAGGTGTCTTTTACAGTCTTTCAGGGAATTGAAATTTTTCCATTAAGAGAATTTTGTAAAGACCAAAAATAAATGGAAATCCAAAAGTACAATGTCTGGTGAATACGGCAGATGAATCAGAACTTCCCAGACAAGCTGTCACAGTTTTTGCCTGGTCATCAAAGAAACATGCAGTCTTGCTTTATCCTGATGGAAAATTATGCATTTTCTGTTGACTAATTCCTGATGTTTTTCACTGAGTGTTGCTTTCCTTTGGTCTAACTGGGAGCAGTACTTGTTGGAATTAATCATTTGGTTTTCCAGAAGGAGCTCATAATAGAGGACTCCCTTCGAATCCCACCGTATACACATCATCTTCTTTGGATGAAGACTGGCCTTTGGTGTGGTTGGTGGTGGTTTATTTTGCTTGCCCAACAATCTCTTCCATTCCACATTATTGTACTGTATCCATTTTTCATTGCCTGTCACAATTTGTTTTAAAAATGGAATGTTTTCTTTACATTTAAGTAGAGAATCACATGTGGAAATACAGTTAAGAAGGTTTTTTTCGCTTAACTTATGTGGAACCCAAACATCAAAGCGATTAACATAACCAAGCTGGTGCAAATGATTTTCAACACTTGATTTGGATATTTTGAGTATTGTTGGCTATCTCCTGTGTGGTATAACATTTATTGTTCTCAATTAATATCTCAATTTCATCGCTGTCAACTTCAACTGGTCTACCCGACAGTAGAGCCTCGTCTAGTGAGAAATCTCCAGCAAGAAATTTCTCAAACCACTTTTGACACGTCTGATCAGTCATAGTACCTTCTCCATACAATGCACAAATCTTTTCTTGCATTTCTGTTGCGTTTTTACCTTTCTTGAAATAATAAAGCCTAATATGCCAACAATGTTGCCTTTTTTCTTCCATCTTCAGTATTAAAATGGCTATTCAAAAATTCACCAATTTTGATAAGCTTTTTAATGCATTATAATATGAAAACTGTCACAATACAATCCAGCAAAATTGTTTCGAATGAAGTTAAAGACAACTAAGAGCTACTAGAGCCATCCTATGGAAAAACCAAATGAAATTTTTGGCCAACCCAGTATCTCAGTCACTTTTAAATCGCAATGATCACCTTCCTTTTCAAGTTCTCCAAAGACTTTTATATGCTAAATCAACTTCCCAATCAATATTCAATGGAGGAAAAAATGGCTCATTCACTCATTCATTCATCCAACAAGTATTTATGGCTTATTTTTCATGATATACTCCAATGAAAAAGAGTACTTGTTTCATGTAGTTGAATAACTAAAAGGAAAACTAAACATTTCAATAATTTTTAAAGTATTCATTAATTACTATTAATACATAATCATAATTATATTGATATCAGTTATGTATCAATAGCAATTAATTCAAAATTATCTGATGTATTAATTAACATAATCTCTGAACTTCTGTTCTGTGACTGCACAGACAAATTCACTCTTCACTTATCTTTCTATTTAAGAAGGAAAGAAAATGAATTGTGTAAATACTTCTTAAAAGGGTTCTTAGTAAGGCAAAGTCATTCCAACTTTTCAGGTTGTATATAATCAAATCTTAACTGCTTTTAAAGGAAGGCCCAGCACAAACACTATGTGTCTTATGACTCCCTAATTGACTTCCCATCCAGAAGTGTTTCTCTTTCTCAAACTAGCAATAGCACTTCATTTGGAAATTTCTTCTAAGGAGTATAAACTTTTTTTTTTAAAGATACAGTTGTATGCATCTATTCCACTTATTAGAGGGTAATATTTTGAAATTTTAGACCATAATATTTAAATTTTAATGTTCAATATTTTGCTGTAACATGTACCCAGTAAATGTTGTTGAATTAACAGATGCATTAAAATGCATAATATTAAGCTGAGTATTTGTGTGTGTATGTGTGACAGCAAGAGATAGGCAGAAATTTTATACTGACCCAGAAACATCTGTTTCTATCAAGTCTCTAACTCAACATACCCCCTGATAGAGCAGAATATTGAAATAAGACTCTCTTCTCTGACTCTCATATTTGTCACTCTGAATGTTAATTCTCTCTAGCCCTGTTTTCATGAGTCTTCAGGTTTTTTTAATCTAGTAATCCAACTTTCCACCCTGGAGACAAGGGACTTACTAGCAACCTGAACTCTGGAATATCTTATTCAGAGACCATAGTATTACTAAAGCCCTAGGGAAAGCAAATTCAGAGCATCACAGATGAAAAGTCCTAAGTTTTTTCTAACTTAGGGTCATCGTGGTATAGTTCAAAGAACTTGAACTTTAGCATTGATATAGGGAAGGTAGAGAAGACAATATTGAAGCAACTCTTGAGGTTGTATAAGATTTAACAAGGTGAATAAAATGAGAAATATATTCCAGGCAGAGTCAGTGTTGCATGCAAAAATAAAGAAATGAGAAAAACTCTAGTGATTACGAAAAACTACAGTTATTTAGTATTGTTAGAACTTAAAGTGCAAAGGAGGTAGTGGTAGAAGTTGAATTTGGAGAGGAATAGATGAATGAAGTCATGAAGTGTCAACTATAGCACATCTAAAAAATTGGACTTTATTCTGTTAGTGACATGGAGGCACTGAGGGTTTGGTAACATGAAATATCACTCTAGGTATATAATAGTATAATTGTGAAGTGAACTAAGAGGCTAGAGCAATAGATAAGGCATCTACATCAATGTAGAAGTTACTCAAGATCACTCAGGTCTTATCATAGAAAGATACTGTGGTCACATGTCAAAACAATAAATAAGGAAATTGACTCTAAGTTTGGCAACAGAGAAGGGGAGAAGATGGTTTCAAAAGAAGTCATAAACCTTAAAAAATAAGATTATTTACTTGTTTGTGTGTTTGTTCTGAAAAATGTGGGTCTGTAATGATCTGGCAGCATCCATGAAGAATGAGAAGTTCAGCAAGTACCAGCCATGCTCTTGGTGAATGGAACTTTTCTGGTCAAAGATAAAGAGTTCTTGAAACTAACAATGGTTGAGGATTTGGGGAAGGGAAAGTGGAGTCTGTACTTACTTAAAAGATAAAATTGGAAGCATTTAGGTATTATTTGGTTGTGGGTAGTAGAGAAAAAGGAGAAGTTGAAGGCACTATCCCATTTATGGACTTGGTTTTGGATGACTATTTGATCATAATAAGACTGAAATGTTTAGAGGTTAACTGAACTGGTTTTTGATCCTGGGCTCATTACCTATCGTCTACATTCTCCAAGATACATTACCTAATTTTGAAACTTAATTTTCTCGACTGCAAAATGAAAATGTTACCTACTTAATATGGTTGTGTATTAAATAACAGTATACCTGTAAAACACCTACCACAGATCCTAATAGACAGCATCAGACACTGTAAACATTAGTTCTTATCCAATTTCTACCCTTACTTTTCCCAGGCCATTTATAGAGAGACAGTATGGCTTAGTGGATAAGAGTTTGGACTTTGAATTAGACAAAATGAGCTTAAATCTTGGTTCTGCCAAGCACTATTTGATAATGGTGAGTTAGTTAATCTTTCTAAGCTTCAGTATCCTAATCTGTAACATGGGGATAGAAATACCAACATATCAGTGTTGTCCCAGGGGTTAAGTGGGAAAATATATTTGATTTGTATTGCCAAGTGCAAGTCATAATGTACTTAAACTCTATAAAAAATAATTATTCTTAAATTTCTCTGAGAGGACATTTTAAGAGAGTCCCCATACTGAATCCAAAGCTTTCCTCTTTGATGCCTGTAATTATTTGTTGTGTCTTCCTATTGAGTAGACATATTTCCTTTCCAAGAGCAATACATTTCAAGTATCAATGACCAAGACGTTGTATAGCCCCACTCATGATGCATAATGCAAGGGAAATGCCATTCCATTGAATTATTATTATTAGATTTTGGCTTAAATGTCAGAACCGAGAGCAATTAGTCTCGAACCATATTCCTCCCTGTGTTTGAATTGTGATATGCCAGTTTGAAGCACATATGCAGTTCATGTGACTGCTGGTTCACCTGTCACTTGCACTATAAAAAGTATTCTATTTGCTTCAAGTTCTGAGTAACACTTTTAAATTTTTGGAAAGCTTGATTAGCTAAAACAAGCCTGCCTGACATGGAATATGGCAGGGTTGCACAAATTCTGTCAGGATATATTTTTTTAAAGATTGTGGGAAAAACCTGCCAAATCTGATCCATCTGTTCACATATGAGTTCTTCAATATTAATAGGCTGGGCAATTGGGAGAATTATTTAATTAATCTCCATGGCTAGTACATCAGGTAACAACAATTATCTTTACTCTTATCACAGCAGTGTTGCTGTTTAAAATGAGTTCAATTTGTGTTCAGAACATGATTTTAACTGATATTGGTACCCTGACAAATAAACAGTATCATGATGTTACCACTCACCGTGAAGCAAGCAAATCAATAAAAGAGAAAGTCAGAAATAGTCTGAGTGAGAACTGTCTGACCAACAAACATTTCTGCCAACCTTGGTCTTGGAGTCATTTCTATAGGATTGGATTTATGTAGATTGCTTTAGTTCCTGGAAGTTACATGGTAAGAAATGAGGTCAGTGAGAGTAAAGAATCATGAGTTCTGACCGTCTTTACTATTTCCTACCTGTCTGACATGGATAAAATATTTAATTTTTTTGTAAAATGAGAATAAAAACTACTATAAAAGGTCATTGAACATGGACCTATAATTGGCCTAGCACATAGTATATACTCAATAAATATTTGTTGAATTGTCAAATAAAATGATGTATATTATTTATGCCTTCCCTGCACAGTGCTTCATACATGGAATCAGTACTATATGAATATAGTTTTATTTCTCTTTTTTAGGTAGATGACAGTAGGAAAATGGATAAATAGATACACAGATAAATGGAGGGAAAGTACTGAAAAAGCAGATCCCTCTTTCTTCAAGGTATTTCCTCCAGTTACTAACATTAAAAATTCACCAATAGAAATTGTTTCACTTGAGTTTTGAAATAATTTTGGCAATTGTATATGCTTCAAGGGAAAAAGAATTAACATTTATTGGGTACCTATTTGTATGGCACATACTGAAAAGGGCACATTGCCTAACATTTTGCACTTCAGTTTTACAACTTTTTTTATGAAGTAGTTATTATTACACTACTTTACAGATTAAAAAAAATAAGACACTGAAATTTACTGTCTTGCCCATGGTTATCCAGATATGCCACAAGAATTGTGAGAACCTAAAGTAGAAATAAGAACTGATTCCAAATATGTATGTACCTTCTTATTCTATCATGCTATTCCATGATGACATCAAAATCATTTTGAAATGGTGAGTCTTCATTTATTGTCAGTGGACACTTTGGTAGCACTAACTCAAGAAGAGAAGATAAAAATAATAGACTAGAAGAGTGGATTGTGGAAAAGAAATAGAACACTTCACAAATTTTTCTTTGGGCTAAATAGTTTTCCTTGTCACTATTTCTTCACTCCTCAACTGGAACTTTTTAAAGTTTCAGTGAGCACTGTTTGGGTTTATACTCTCACTTTACTATTTAGATACACTGGTTCAATTTATATGTCAACTTGGTAGGCCACAGTACTTCAGTGTTGCTGAATAGGTAGGTATTTTTTAGATGAGATTAATATTTAAATTGGTAGACTTTGAGTAAAGCAAATTACCCTCCTTCGTGTGGGTGGAATTCATCCAATTAGTGGAAGGTCTTAAGAGAAAATGACTGAGGTCCCCCAAGGAGGAGTGAATTCTGCCTCCAGACTGCATTGGACTCAATCTGTAACATCAGCTCTTCCCCGAGTCTCCAGTTTCTCAACCTGCCCTGCAGGTTTTGGACTTGCCAGTACCCACATTTGCATAGCAATTGTATGACACATACTGCATATATGTACACACAACCTGTTGGTTCTGTTTCTCTGGAGAACCATGAATAATACACTAGGTCCATGACTTTGGACAAGTTATTAAACCATTCTTTGCCTCAGTTCACTCATTTGTCAAATAGAATAATCATATGGACTTTATTGATATTAAATAAGCTTGTATATCTTCAGCATATCGAGAACAGAGGAAGGCACATTTTAAGTGTTTGCTATTATTTCAAAGTGTTTGGGACATGCTTTCTGTTCCACACTTCTTGCTTAACAGTTTCCTCCAGAGAAATCCTACCACATTAAAACATGAGTCATTGTTTTGCTGAAGATATGGATCTTGAAATCAGAAGTCCCTGGTGCTAAATAAGGGCTGACAAATTGCATTCATTTTTTATTTATTTATTTTTTTTGTATATCCCAATCCCCATAAGCATTGTCTTGTTTGTTCCCCTTCCTGAGATGTTCTATATGCCAGGTAGGTATTTGTACACTGATATGTGGTCAAGGGCATGGAGAAAGGGGAGTTCTCTGAGGCCCAAGAGGACGTGGCCACCCTGGAGAAGGATTCTGAAGAAGTGGGCACAGAGTATATGGATAGCAAAGATGAGAGTGAGGAGTTCTAGGGGGTTCTGTCACCTGCAATGCCTGGTCTTTTCCCCTAGTTTTTTATTTCTCATTCCAGTTTTCCTTAACACCCTACAAATACAATCCAGATTGCATGTGAAAATCAAACAACCAATCAAGTTATAGATTCTCAACACAAACAGGCTACCTGATTCTTGAAAACCTGAAATTTCTTATCTTCCCTTGCTGTGCACAGGGCCACAGGTCAGGGTAAACACCATATTAAAATTAGATGCACACACTGATTTTATTTCCAGATGAAAAAGTATGACACAGTTTGAAGCACTTTGAAGTAAATAATGTTTTACTAGAGCACTTAGTAAAGAGACTAAGATCCCTGAATTAGTTCTCTAACACTTTCGAAAAGTCTATTAAAAATCAAGAAATGAAAAAATGTCTTGGGTTACATTTAGCCCCAAGTGAGTCATACTACCTACTTCTTTTAAAATCAGAAAATTGATTTTATCGTGGCTAAACAGTCCTTTATTGTAGTCTTTCAAATCATCCATTTTAAAGATCATCTATTGGCATGATTCTTTGCTTATTCTGGAAACTTGGATATAAAAAAGTTGTTTCTGACCATACTTTTCCACTTTTTCTGAACTTATGCCAAAGTTATATGAGTTCAAAAATTTTAATATATAAAGTGAGTTTGTATATATTTTCTTTTAAATAAAAATTGTATGTGTTTCAGATGTACAGCATGACCATTTAATATACATATACATAGTGAAATGATTATGTAGTCAAGCTAATTAACATATTATCTTCTTAAATAGTTACCATTTTTTGTGTGTGATGAGAGCACCTGAAGTCTACTCTCTAGCATATTTCCAATATTCTATATAATATTATTAACCATAGTCATCATGCTGTACATTAGATTTCTAGCCTTATTTTCTCTACAGAACTGCAACTTTATACCTGTTAACTAACATCTCCCCGCTTCCCCACTATCTCAGACTCTGGTAACTATTATTCTAATCTGTTTCTATAAGCTCAAGATTTTTAGATTCGACATATCAGTAGAATAATGCAGTATTTGTATTTCTGTGCCTTTTTTTTCACTTAGCATAATGTTTTCATATTGTTGGTTAGCATCCTTTCATTCCAACTTGAAGAATTCCTTTTAGTATTTCTTCTAAGGCAGGTATAGTGGTGATGAACTACCACAGCTTGCTTTTCTGGGAAATTTTAAAAATCTCCTTCCTTTCTAAATAACAGCCTTGCCAAGTGTAGTATTCTTGAAGATTAGGATTTTTTTTCTCTCAGAACTGTAAATATATTATCCTAATCTCTCCTGACTATGAGGTTTCTGCTAACAAATCCAATATGTACTTATGGGGATCCCTTTATATCTGAAGAGTTGTTTTTCTTTTTCTGCTTTCAGAATTCTCTGTTTTTGAATTTTGAAAATGTATTAAAATGTGTCCCATTTAAGATCTCTTTATATTTATTGTATTTGAAATTCTTTAGGCTACTTGGATCTGGATGTTTAGTTCTTTCTCCAGATTAGGGAAGTTTTCTCTAATTATTTCTTTAAGTATGGTTTCTGCTCCTTTTTCTTTCTCTGCTTCTTCTAGGACTATATAATGCATATATTGCTTTGTTTAGTGGTATCCCATAAGTCCTGTAGACTTTCTTCACTCTAGTTCACTCTTATTTCTTTGTGTCTTCTGACTGGGTAATATCAAATGCCCTATTCAAGCTCACTGATCCTTTCTTCTGCTTTATGGAGTATGCTGTTGAAGTTCTCAATGGAAGTTTCTAGTTCAGTCATTGTGTTCTTCAGCTCTTTAGAATTCTAGAATTCTATAGAATCAGTTCTGTTTGATTCTTTTTATGCCGTTTATATCTCTGTTGAAATTCTCATGATGTTCATGTATTGTTTTACTGATTTTGTTTAGTTGTCTGTCTTCTCTTGCAGTTCGCTATGCTTCAAGATAATTATTTTGAATTTTTTATCAGGCAATTCATAAATCTCTGTTGTTTTGTGATTGGTTTTTGGTGCTTAATTTTGTATCCATGATGGTATTATGTTTCCCTGATTATTCATAATTCTTGGGGCCTTGTATTGTTGTCTACAAATTTGAAGAAGTAGGCACCTCTTTAAGTCTTTACTAACTGGGTTTAGCAGCTAAAGCCTTTCACCAATCATTTTGAGCAGAGATTCTGGAAGGGTCATTTTGTTGGGTCTGTGGGCAGACTCATCTGGTGCCTGGGTCAGCAGGTGGGCAGGCCTGGTGTCTGAGTTCATGAGAATGGACCTGAAGCCTGGGTCCACATGGACAGATATGTACTTGGGTCCAAAATACAGGCTTGTAAGCTGAGTCCACAGTGACAGTCCTGGGACATATGTTCATGTGATAGGCCCTGGATCCTGGGTCTGTGGGTGCCTACCTGGCACCAGGGACCACCAGTGTAAATTATGACTGGCTCCACTCTATCAAGCCTGGAGACTGGATCTGCAGGGGCCAACCTGGTTCTGGGAAGGGCCTTGAGTCTGAGTCTATGTAAATTGCCCTGGCACTTGGGTGGGCCTGTTGCCTTGGTCCATCATGATGAGCTGCGTCCTGAGTGCACAGGTGCTGACCTGCTACTGAGGTTCACTGAGGCAGGTTTAGTGCTGGAATTCATGGTGAAGTCTGGTGCTCACTTCATTCTCCTTCCCCATGGAGAGGGTATCTTTCTTGGAACTGGACTACCCAGGTTTGAGGAAGGGGTGAGATTGTCCATCATACCCTCTTCCATGCATCTTTTCTTATTTCTGTGTTCTACTCAGTTGCTATAATCTCTCACCTGGAATCCTTAGCTCTTGTAAATGTATTTTTTTGGTGTGGATAGTTGTTCAAATTGATGTTTCTTTGAGGGGACAAACACTGAAACCTCTTATTCCACCACTTTACTGATGTTCTCCTCTGATATGAGGCTTTAATGGAGCTAATATACCATGTCTAGGATAGAAAGAAATTACTTAGGGCTTTTCTGGTGGCGCAGTGGTTGAGAGTCTGCCTGCCGATGCAGGGGACACGGGTTCGTGCCCCGGTCCGGGAAGATCCCACATGCCGCGGAGTGGCTGGACCCGTGAGCCATGGCTGCTGAGCCTGCGCATCTGGAGCCTGTGCTCTGCAACAGGAGAGGCCACAGAAGTGAGAGGCCCGTATACCGCAAAAAAAAAAAAAAAAAAGAAATTACTTAAATACATGCCTAGTTTCTAAGTATGGTCAAACTTTATATGTTCTTTCTGATTTAGGAGTGATGTCAAAATCAAGTTCTGCTTAAATGAGATAGAAATGTGAAGGTATAGGTTTCTAAAGATTAAAAAAAAAATGCAGTTCTCTTAGCCTTTGTTAACAGCTATATTTTCCAGTTGTCTAGGTTACCTTTCCAGACATCTCATCTACATGTCCTATATAAAACCTCAAAATTCATATGTTCACAAGTGAAATCATCATTGTCTCCCCAGATTCACATGGAAATTTATTGTTTTATCATATCCCAATCTCTTTTTTTTTCTAAAATTTTTATTGGAGTATAGTTGATTTAAAATATTGTGGTAGTTTCAGGTGTACAGCAAAGTGAATCAGTTATACCTATACACATATCCACTCTTTTTTAGATTTTTTTTCCCTTACAGGTCATTACAGAGTATTGAGAAACATTCCCTGTGCTATACAATAAGTCCTTATTAATTATCTATTTTATATATAGTAGTGTGTATATGTCAAGCCCAATCTCCCAATTTATCCCTTTCCCCCTACCAAATTTCTCAAGCTATAAATTCCCATACCTCTTTCTTTTCTCAAACCTGATAGCTTTCAAATCATGTTAATTCTAATTTTAAAGATGTTTTCCCAAACTAGTCACTGTTGTACATCTTTATTGCAGCTGCCTTAATAGATGATAGTAAATAAGTGCAAAAAATGTCTGGTACAATGGCTAGTGGAAAGTTGCCATCCACATCATGAAAATTTATTAATCTATCTTATATTCTTTCTCATTAAGAAAATTGTTCCCCAGATATCTACTTCTAATTACTGAGATTCTGAACAAGATGACGGAGAAGCAGTAATTAGCTCTATTTACCCTGCTCAAATTCTGGATGAATTGAGAAATGGGCAGACTCAAAAAATGGAAATCAATTTATAACTTTATTAATAATGTAGGTAGGAGAAACTGGCTTAGATGTGTGGGAACAATGAATTTCCTAGTACTAAATTTCAGAAGCAGACACATTACCACATTAGAAATCTGTTAAGTTATCCTCCCCATTGCAGCCAGCCCAATATAATTAAGTGGAGAGCACTAAACCAGCATGCTTGTTTCCTGCAAGAAACTGTCTCTGAAGAAAAAGAGGGAAGAGAAAGTAGGTTGAGTTATAGGCCCTGTTTCTCTCCCAAGGTATTTAGATTACCTTATTCTACTCCCTGGACAGTAATAAGGCATAATATAAAGAAGTCAATATTATTTAGAAGAGTAGGGAGGAAGTGTTCCACTAACATCCCTAGAGATAATGCAAAAGACCAAATTTATTTCCCATCCCTAATCCAGACTACCTGGAGTTAGCCAAACTATGAAGTTAAATTCACAATCCTCCATACTGTCACATTTACCCAAGACTTCTAACCCCAAATGCAAACAGTTAGGGTCCAATTACAAAGTTAGAAAGAAGCATCCACACAAGACGATCCTAATTTCTGACATCAACTGCAAGTTTGAGGATTTCTCAAAACCATCCTCAGGTTTAATAATTCAATAAAAAGGCTCACAGAACTTACTGAAACCTATTATACTTGTGGTTATAATTTTTACTGAAGAGGATACAGAAAACTAGTCAGAGGAAGAGACACACTGGGTGGAATCTGGGAACATTCCAAATGAAAGACTTCTGTTGTCCTCAGGATGGGTTGCCCTACCAACATCAATGTATGATAATATACACAGAGTGTTGCCAATTCTGGGAGTTTACCCAAGCTTTAGTGATCACAGTTTTCATTGAAACTTTATTGTGTAGACATGATTGATTGATCCATTGCCCATGTTGAACTTAAAAAGATGCTTGTTTTATTAAATATTTTTTTATTGTGGTAAAATCACATAATATAAAATGTACTATTTTAACCATACTTAACTGTACAGTTCAGTGTCACTAAGTACATTGCCATTGTTATGCAACTCTCACCATCATCCATCTCCCGAATTTTTCACCTTCCTAAACTGAAACTCTGTCCCCTTTAAACAGTAACTCCCCATTCCCCCTTCCCAGCCTCCCACCCCTGGCCCCTGGCATCTACCAATGTACTTTCTGACTCTATGAATTTGACTATTCTAGGTAACATGTATAAGTGGAATTTAAATTGGACTCAGTCTCTACATTGACTGATGTTGCATCATCCAAAGCCCCTACCCTATATTATATGGTTGGAGTTTATGATATAGCCAGCCCCTACCTAAGACTATAAGGTGTGTGGCTTCTCTCACCCTGAATCATTTCTTTAGAGTAAACTAACAAAAGATGTCCAAGGGTTCTACAATGAAAAACAAATATACTCATATCACACAGAAAATTTCAAGGATTTAGAGATTACCATCCAGGAACTGGGGTCAAAGTCCAGACTTCTCTTTGGACAAGGCCCTAATCATATACACAAGCCCTATCATATCACTTCTGAACTGCATTGGTGGTGTTCTAATTGACTTCACAGCCACCCACACAGTGTTTCTCACTTTAAGACCATTAAACTATCAGGAGTAATCTCCCTTCAAAAAAGGAAAAAGAAAAAGAGAAAGAAAGGGGTGGTGGAAGGAAACTAGATTTACTCATGTCATTTATGTTTTTTTCTCTTTAAAAAAACTTTTTTTTTTTTTTTTTGCTGATTTTCATTTCCTTTGTGGTATATAAAGCCCTCTAAAATCTAAGTTACTGTTCCATTTTCTGACATTCACCTAAGGCCTCACAGTGCACTCCTGCGGGATGACATAAAATTCTTCACTGATGGCCACTGTTCTCTGAATATTCTACTATTTTTTATGACTTAATCTGTTGGTGTTGCTTATTTCTATAATTTCCTTCAACCCTTCTTTGTCTTAACTGTTGAATCTCCAATATATGGACTGTATATAGTAATGGTAGTGTATGAGAGTAGACCAATTGTTATAATAAATAGCCCCAAAAGCTCAGTGGTTAAACATAATACAAAAGATATATTTCACACCAGTGGGTATTTGGCCAGCTGCCTTCCACACAGTAATTCAGGGACCCAGGCTCATTTTAGTTCAACAATGTGATTTTCTAAGGTATACTTTCAGAGTCCTCCACTGGATCCATTATATTCAATTAAGTGTTGAAAGAATAAAGATCTTTAGAGAGGTTTCTAAAGGCTACTACTGGTAATGGTATATGTCATTTCTGTTTCCACTAGTGAGAAGTAATCACATGGTCTCATCTAGATGCAAAGGCCCAGGAAATGCAGCCTAGCAGGAAAATTCAATGGAGAAACTACGGAAAAATTGGTAAACACCTAGAGAATTTCTGCCAAAACAGTTTAAATGTTACCACCTCAATGTTTCCTTCAAAATGTCTGTCAGACAGAAATATTTATTCTGTTCTTGATAATGGCACAGTTTTTGTTCCTGTAGTGCCATATGCCACATTGATTGCAATTTATTTATTTGCATGTCTACTTCCTTCAGGGAACTATGAGCTCTTAGAGAAAAGTGGCTATGTTTCATTTATCTTTTTATCTCCAGAAATTATTATAAATATCTGACATATAGTAGGTATATGATAAATACTTGTGAGTGGTATAATTAATGTCATTCAAATATATTGCATTTAATTATAGGAAATTTATCTGGCTACTATCAGAATCATTAAGTAGAATTTGAAACAAGTTTTGTGACTTAGAACTTTAGAAATGAGGGAGGTTGCACTATCAAAGGAGGAGAAAGAAAGGGAGAAAAAGAAATGGTAATGAAATATTAAAGGAAGTAAAATGGAATTTTAAAAAATCGTTTTATTTCTCTTACAATGTATATAAGTACTACTGCACCACAGGGGTTGACTTTGGTTAATAGAAGGAAGGAAGATCACCTGTGATTATAGAAAGCTGAAAAATTTGCACTCTGATGAAGACAGGGAAGAATCTAAATTTTAAAACCAACCAACAATAATCTTGAATGTAGTGTCTGGCCAGAAGTCCTTTATTGGTGGTCACTGGGCAGAAATACACTTTTTTATCCAAGAGTTACTACTAACAAACATTTAAAATACTGAAATATGGCCATATAGTGTTTCTATGTATAATCTAGAGATCTACTCATTGCCATATTATTTTTATCACAGCATGTAACTATTAATGTAAATGTGCATCCATGTAAGGAATGTACTTGTAAAGTAGTTCAATTAAAAAAAAAAAAAACTTGGATACACAAGGTTAGGGCAATTAACTGAAAAAGAAAGAAAGAAAGAAAGAAACCAAAATGGTGACCTGGGTTTTTGGGTAACCTGATTATCCCTGTAGATAATTGGAATGAAGATTATGGGTGTAATTTTAGATGGATATATACATAGCATTCTAAGTAAAAATAATCTTGTATTAATTTCCTAGGGCTGCCGTAACAAAGTACTACAAACTGAGTGGCTTAAAACAAACAAACAAACAAACTGAAATTTATTCTGTCACAATTCTGAAGGCTAGAAGACTGAAATCATGGTGTTGGAGCTGCTATCCTCTTTCCAAAGGCCTCTAGGGGAGGACCCATCCTTGCCTCTTCTAGTTTCTGACTGTTCCCATCTATTCTTGGTGCTCCTTAGCTTGTAGAAGCATCACTCCAATCTCTGCCTCTGTTGTCACATGGCATCTATATGGATGTCTGTGTGTTTGTCCTAGTTCCCCTCTTCTTCACAAGTCATATGGGATTAAGGTTCATCCTAATGCCCTCATCTTAACTTGATTAAATCTGTGGAGACCCTGTTTACAAATAAGATTATATTTACAGGTACTTGGTGTTAAGACTTCAATATATCCTTTGGGGGAAGACACAATTTAACCCATAACTAATCTATAGGGGAAACCAAATCCAGGTGCTTAGTTTATCTCTTTTTTGCTTTCTATGCTTTCCAGTTCTAGATTTTATAGTTGTTTACTGTGATTTATATGGATAAGAAAATAACATTCTACATTTCTTCAACTTCTTGAAAGGCACTAGCAACCCATCCTGGAAGATGTCAGCAGTTTTACTTCTTCTCTTTGTGCCTAATGAGACCAGCTGGTGTTCACACACTAAGTTCCCAAACAAAGCTATGATTCCAAAAAGTGCTAGTAATTTCCATAGTCCCATTGGCTACTGAGCTTCTTGAAGTTAGTCTCTCAGGCTCAATTTTAGCACAGTCATTGGCAAGTTGTTGAGATTTCTCTTTTATCTCTAGCCTACTAGGCATATTGAGTAGATAAAATTTTGACCTGAAATTTAAAAACTGCCAGGTATTCCTCCAGTAAAGATGGGTTTATTTAGGATCAGCAGAGAATTGCTATTCCACCTCTACAGCAATGGCAAGCCACATGCAAGTCCCCACACAACAAGGGAAACAGAATGCTTTTGTGGAGAGGAAAAGGGAGTTGGGAGGACTAGAGTAAAAAATGAGTCCATGGTTTCTGAAATAAAAATAGGGTTGCGGTTGTTACGGTTGACTAAAATATAAAGTGATTTGTCCATAAGAAATTTGGAATCCAATTTCGGCAATAACCATCTAGCCCAAGAAAACCTCACAGTTGACACTTAGTGTGGGGTTTTGGGAAACTTAGGACACCACGAAGTTTATCTGGATCTAGGTGTAGTGCTTATTCCAATATCAGATGCCCTAAATATCGAATTTAGGTTTGGCAAACTGCAATTTTTCTTGAGTGACCTTATGGCCCTTTAAGGCTAAAAGCTTTAGCAAATTGATGTGGTCTTCCTGTGAGGAGGTTTGAGAAGAGCAAAGAAGAAAATCACCCATATATTGCAACAAAGTAGAACCTCTAGGGAACTTTATATCATCCAGATCAGCCTTCAGTATTTGCAAGAAATAAGGACTCTCAGTAAAACCCCAAAGCATTACTGTCAAGGTAAATTGTTTTTCCTCCCAAGTGAAGGTAAAAAGGTATTGGCTAGATTCATCAGCTGAATACTAAAGAATGCACTGCATAAGTCTACTACAGTAAAGAATTTATCAATACTTCCAATGGGAGTGAATTTCATGATGTATTAGGGTTAGGAAAAACAGGGTGTTGAGGGATAGCAATGTTGTTTATTGCTCAGAAATCCTGGAAAAACCTCTACCCTTAGCCCTTAGATTTTCGTACCAGTAACGTGTGTGTTGCAGAGGCCAGTGCAAGGGATAATAAGGCACTGAGCCTTGTAATCTTCTATTATGTGCTCTATGCTTTGAAGGTCTTCTCTACTTACAAGGTATTGATTAATTCTGGGAAGAGATTTTGAGAGGTCCGTTTGAATTTTGATTCAACGGATCTCTAACATCCATTGGAGATTTTGCCCATAAGGAAAGTGGTAGCTGATTCAACAGGGACAAATTGATCTGTGTTTCTAGAATCTACTCAAGTACTGTCAGAGATGGCTCAAATAAAAGATGTCAAAGAGTCATTTAGTTTACCTGGTAGTTTATTTTGATGACTACCATCAATGTCTTTAATTATGTCCCCATATTAGGAGAAAGAAATACCAGCATGATACTTCTCTAAGAAGTCTTGGCCCAATAAATGGATGGGAGGAGAAGTTAAGGAGAAAAGTGTGTGTATCTCACATAGGGCCTAAACAAAGGAGAAAACGTTCAGAGAAAGAAACATCTTGTTGTTCATTAGAGATCCCCACTATTTGAACTGTTTTAATACTCCGTCCTAGGGAGGAATTGTTTTATAATAGTGGGTTGAGCACCAAGAGTGTGGCTCTGGTATCAGTTAGGACTGGAAGAGATTAATCCTCAATCTGGAGAAATATTTCCTCAAGCTGATTAAGAGGGAGGATTGGGAAGATCCCCCCCGCCCCCCGAAAGATCCTCAGAACTCTGTCTTTGAGAATTGGGAGGATGCTGGAAAGGCTGCTTAGAGGTCTGAAGGTAACCAGAGTGCTTAAATTTGTAATAGTCTCTTCTCCTGTGCCCCAAATCTTTGTAATAACAGCAGAAACTAGGAGGGTTTTGGTTTCATTTAGGAGCCTTCGTTTAATGGAGTTATCAAGAATTTTGGCAGTATTCCTTTAAGTTAACTCATCTAGAGTGTGTGAGAGCTGGTTTGCCAATGTAACTAAATCTGGAGTGGGCATAGTTTCCCATTCCATCCTGGTCCTTTGTACTAGAAGGGAAAGGTTCTGGTTCAACCCATTAGTAAACAGAATTAAAAGTTACCTGAGTGGAATCAACATCTGAAGTAAGACCAAAATTTCCTTTAAAAACATTCTGAAGTGGATTGTAAAAATCATGAAGAGGTTCAGCAGACTTTTGTGTGTGAGCCTGAATTTTGTTCCAATCAACAGTCTTTGGAAAACCAAGAAGATTTGCTTAATGAAATTGCCTAGTGATTGCTGGAGCCTGACCATATAACAAGTTAGCAGGCTAGTCTCCCAGTTGTAATTTTGGAGATTTTTCAGGATTTTCCCATTTAGTACTTTTTGTTCATTGCTGGACCTGGCCTTCACTGACAAGCATATGACTTTAGTTGATAAAAGTCAGAGAAACCAAGTTGATAAGTTTGAGTGACTAAATTCCTCAGCAAAATTCTGAGGATCATTGGTTACTTTGGGGAAATATTTAGCTGAAAAAATAAAAACAAAAAACTACCTGGCCCCCTGGCCCCCACTTCACCTTTAATCCAGGGAATATAAGAATTAAAAGTTTAGCCTCTGGATCCTCAGAAGCCTTAATTTTAAAGAGACAGGTTCTGACAAGAATAGAGAGTGGGGAGAGTTTCAGAGGAAAGGAGAAGTTTGGCAAGAGAATTAGCATGGGAGAAATCAAGGTATAGAGGTAGATGGTATAGAAAGGAAGGAGAAAGATTACAGCAGAGGTGGAATCTGATATTGAGGATCCAAGGGAGAGACAAGATGGCATCAGGGGCAGAGCCTGAGACAAAGAAGTCAGGAAGACTAGATTGAGGCTTCAGGAGTCATTTTATCTCTCTTTCTTTGCCTCAGTTAACCTTAAAATCTTATTTGGTAGAGAGGCAATTTTAGACTCCTAATAACGTTGGGAAGCCTCAAAATACCAATCAAAATAAGCATTCCATTCAGTTCTAGAACTTTTTGAGCTATTATAGTCCAATTCAGTTTTATGGAAAGTAAGCCTGGAGATTTCAAAAGTTACTTGTAATGGTCATGGGTATTCTAAATTACTTTTGGTAAAGATGGTCTATTTAAGTTAGAAATGCACATGCAGAAGGACTGAAGTTCTTAAACATAAAATAGGTGAGCGTCCCTGTTAGGTATGGGCTCCCTCAAGACACTTAGATAACAGATCTCATTTCTCAGAGGTTTTTCCTCTAGAGTAAAAAAACAACTTTCAAACAGCTCAAAGAGCTTATAGAACAAAGAGTTCAATTCGAACAGATTGTAAGCTAATACCAGCTAGTCCTAAGGAGACATCTTGGCCCTGGAGGAGTCAGCCTGAAGACTTTTTTAGCCAATCTCCAGAGGACAGACCCTTCCAAAGGAACAGGACAAAGTCTGAAAAGCTGGCACAGTTTCAGAGAAACAACCCTTGTTCCTGAAGGAATGGGTTGAAAGCTAGCTAGTTTCAGGAGAAACAGTCCCTGTTCTTAAGAGAATAAGCCAAAGCCTTCTCAGCAAGTTTCAATGAAACAGTCTGATCTCAGAATCAGATTGAATGGCGAACACATTTGCAAACGAATCAGTGGACAAAGGATTAATCTCCAAAGTATATAAACAGCTCATGCAACTCAATATTAAAAAAAAAAAATCATAAAATGGGCAGAAGACCTAAATAGACATTTCTCCAAAGAAGACATACAGATGGCCAAGAAGCACATGAAAATCTCCTCAACATCACTAATTATTAGAGAAATGCAAATCAAAACTACAATGAGGTATCACCTCACACTGGTAAGAATGGCCATCATCAAAAAATCTATAAACAGTAGATGCTGGAGAGAGTGTGGAGAAAGGGGAACCCTCTTACACTGTTGGTGGGAATGTAAATTGATACTGCCACTATGGAGAACAGTATGGAGGTTCCTTAAGAAACTAAAAATAGAACTAGCATATGACCCAGCAATCTCACTGCTGGGCATATACCCAGAGAAAACCATAATTCAAAAAGTGTCATGTACAAAATATTCATTGCAGCACTATTTACAATAGCCAGGTTATGGAAGCAACTTAAATGCCTATCGACAGACGAATGGATAAAGAAGATGTGGTACATATATACAATGGAATATTACTCAGCCATAAAAAGAAATGAAATTGGGTCATTTGTAGCAACGTGGATGGATCTAGAGACTGTCACACAGAGTGAAGTAAGTCAGAAAGAGAAAAACAAACTGTTTATTAACGCATATATGTGGAACCTAAAAAATGGTACAGATGAACAGGTTTGCAAGGCAGAAATAGAGACACAGATACAGAGAACAAATGTCTGGACACCAAGGGTAGAAAGTGGCAGGGGGTGGTCATGGTGGGATGAATTGGGAGATTGGGATTGACATATATACATTAATATGTATAAAATAGATAACTAATAAGAACCTGCTGTATAAAAATAAAAAATTCAGACTGAAGAGCCAAAAGAGTACTGACATACAGAACAAGGTCCTAACCAGAGAGATAAAATCTTTGAATAGATCTTGAATAAAATCTGGAGAGCTTCAAATACAAGGAGGATTTGAGCTCAGATCCAGGAGAAAGTTGTACCTTCCAACTTCAGTCTTGGTGAATGACAATGGAGTCAATTGCGGGTATGGGACTCATTTGCTCATCAGCCCTGGAGCCATCTTAGGTTTTCTGTGGTCCCTGTATGTGCCACCAAAGTGGTAGTCTGAAATAATAGACTACCAGATATTTCTCTAGCAAAGATGGGTTTATTCAGGTTCAGCAGAGAACTGCAATTCATGGCCTGAAACCATAGGGAGCCATGTGTAAGTCCCTGCACAGCAATGAAAGGAAAACACTTTTTTTTTTTTTTTTCAGTACACAGGCCTCTCACTGTTGTGGCCTCTCCCGTTGCGGAGCACAGGCTCCGGACGCGCAGGCTCAGTGGCCATGGCTCACGGGCCCAGCCGCTCCGCGGCATGTGGGATCTACCCAGACTGGGGCACAAACCCGGCAGGCGCACTCTCAACCACTGCGCCACCAGGGAAGCCCAGGATAACACTTTTTTAAAGAGTAAAAGGAAGTTGGGAGGGCTATCTTAAGCAAAGAGTATACGGCTTTTCATTGGCTGAGTCCGCACGGGAAAGAAGAGGAGTCTTTTTTCTTGTTGGGCTCTGCTGTTATCACAGGGCATGAGAGCTTCCCCTGCTGGTCTCCCAACTCTATTTAATTTGTTTCTATTATTATTATTATTATTATTTTTACAGAATCCACTGGACATAGAGTTGAAGAAGGTAAACCATAGCTCATAAACCTAACTATACCCAAATACAGCAGATGTAACACAATCAAAGTCACCTCCCAAATACATTGGTATTAAAATCAAACATCAGCGTGGAATTTTCCCTGCAAACTTTCTGTTTCAAAGACAAGTTAAATGTGAATTTTGTCTTTTTTCTGCTGAAATGTTGAGGAAGACATTTAAAGCTTTCTCTTGACTCTTTGTTTCCTGCAGTAAAAAGAATCAAATAGTTCAATAAAAAATCTTAACAACAAAAAGAGGAAAGAAGAAAGCTGTATATTGCCAGGAAATGAAACAATACTATACCTGGAAGGGATTACACTAGGATAGCTAATTAAACATTTGAAATCTTGTATGTATGAACTTATAATATTTGCTTCAAGCTTGGTTGCTTTTCTGGCTCTCTTTAATGTAATTCACCAGAATTAAGGTAATATGAAGTTAATACATTAAACACACATGCATGAACACACACCATGGTTCCACAAAGATAACAACATAGGCTGTATTGAATTTGGAGAACAAGTGTTGAAGAGGTGTAGATTTTAAACTCTTGCAGACAAGAGGTTTTTTTTTTTTTAAAAAAAAAAATACACAGACTCCGGGAAAATATAATTTCTATGTAAGATATGTTCCCCGATGACAATCTATTCAACAAAATTTTTTAGCACTTACTACATGCAAAACTCCATGTTAAGTGCTCTCAGGGACAGAAGTGTGGCATTAGAGGAGAAAAATTATAATGTTTGAAAATGTGATGAAGACATTAAAGGTAAATAAAATTAGCTATGTAAATTGTGAAACATTAGTTTCATCACTCCATAGCTTCAGTGAAAGTATAAAAATTCTACCATTTCACAAGATAGAAAATAAACAAAAAGAAATACACTTATCTTGTCCAAATAATCTATCCTACTAAGTCTACTATCTGTTCTATTGCCAATATATACAGTATTATCATCATACTATACTGTTATGAAGAATCTAAAGGCAAATTAGACATAGACTGATCTTTAGCTCCCGCGCAAGTTTGGGAGTTCACAGAAACCTTTAGTTTCAAAGTTTTGTTTTTGTTTGTTCTTGTTTTGGTTTGTTTGTTTTTGTAAATTTCAACAAAGGAGTTTCCACCTTCTAAAAGCATTAGTGTTAAATCTGGAATAATATTCCATCTGAACATTTATGGTAAGAAATTGATTATTGAAAATGAAGACTGAAAGGTATATATGTTAGTTATAAATATTTTTCTGGAACATCAAACTAAAATTCTGTAAATGTTTCAAAATCCCACTGAACTACAATACATTTGCTTCTGTAACCCTTTTCCTCATCTTCCTATCTTAAATAATCAAGAAATTCTTGATCTTGATAACCCCTTGATCTTCTATAGAACTCAGGACTTAGCTACTCCTTTTAGTAATATGCTCTATTGCCTTTCTCCTCTGCCCCTCCATTTGAGGTGCCAAAGACAGGGAAAATATCCTTCCATTTTGTTATGCAAAGATTGCATAAAAATAAGAATGTTTATTTGCTTTGGTGTTAACAGTTAAAAGTTTTTTTTTTTTTTTTTTTAGATACTGGCATTGCTTGCTTATATATCTATTTTGGATATAGTTTTAACAGCTTGATCAAATATGCCTCATTGCAACTTTGATCTGTGTTCTTTCACCTTAGATTTATATATGCTTTAATAGGGTGATGGTGTCAGTTGCTGCATGCTTCACTACTTATATGCAGGAAAAAGGAAAGCAGTAGTTGTTATAGAGTAACAAAGATCAGGAAAAATGTTTGTCATATTTCCAAGAAGGAATAGAATAGCTCTGTACTTGTGAGTCCCCAAACCAATTTTAGAAAATTCAGGATATTTAACAATACGTGGCAAAAAAGATTAAAAAAGATAAAGCAGGACCAGCAATAGTCAGTAACAAAATATTCAGGATCATAGGACATGAGGAAAGGGCAGTATGAAGAAGACCTATATGCTCAACTAAGAGAGATAACAGTGAGAAAAGATATATGAGGAAGTTCACACAGTATCTCATGGACGATAAACCAGGTTGGAGATGGGGGGAAAAGAGAATTGAAATTCACACAAATCTTCACAACTGAAATATATGGATAAGGTTGGAGTTAAACATCTGAAAATGAATATTAAAATTTATTTTTGTTTGAAGTTAAAGAGAATTGCTCAGGAGTAATGTGATAAACACATACACGGGAAGCTTTTGTTTGTTTAGTGGCAATACTCAAAGTTCTCCCATAGGCTACAAGATAGAAGGAGGGCATGCTTAATGTCATTATGCTTATTCTAAATACAATCTTACTAAAGCTACTTAGAAAAACGTCTTGCATTTGCACGAATTGAATTAATGGCTCACTTTCTTGTTCATCATTCTTGTGGAAGAAAATAACTGAAGATTACATTATAGCAGAAAAACATGATCTCAGGATGCTCTTCCCAGGAGAGCTGTGTACAAGACCAAATAGAAGAGGGGGTTTGAACAGGAAGGCAGGTTTTAATTACAAGATCACAAGTGGCTATAAATTGCTTTCTTCAGAATGAGACATTTAGTGTATACATTTGAAGAGTAACATATCAAGTAAAAGAATATTAGAAAAATGTAAATTAATCTGAATGCTCTCTAGTGGGAGAGAACATTTTAAACAGGACAGGAAACCCAGAAACCACAAAAAGACTGACAGATTAGACTATACACAAGTTAAAATGCCTGAATGACAAATAAACCCAAACAAAATAAAAAGACAAACAATTTATTGAGAAAATATAGTTGATTGATATGATAAATGGACACTTTGTGTGTGTTTTTTTTTAACATCTTTATTGGGGTATAATTGCTTTACAATGGTGTGTTAGTTTCTGCTTTATAACAAAGTGAATCAGTTATACATATACATATGTTCGCATATCTCTTAGCTCTTGCATCCCTCTCTCCCACCCTCCCTATCCCATCCCTCCAGGGAGTCACAAAGCACCTAGCTGATCTCCCTGTGCTATGTGGCTGCTTCCCACTAGCTATCTACCTTATGTTTGGTCGTGTATATATGTCCATGCCTTGCTCTCGCTTTGTCACAGCTCACCCTTCCCCCTCCCATTTCCTCAAGTCCGTTCTCCAGTAGGTTTGTGTCTTTATACGTGTCTTACCCCTAGGTTCTTCATGACATTTTTTTTTGTTAAATTCCATGTACATGTGTTAGCATACGGTATTTGTCATTCTCTTTCTGACTTACTTCACTCTGTATGACAGACTCTAGGCCTATCCACCTCATTACAAATAGCTCAATTTCATTTCTTTTTATGACTGAGTAATATTGCATTGTATATATGTGCCACTTCTTCTTTATCCATTCATCCAATGATGAGCACTTAGGTTGTTTCCATCTCCAGGCTATTGTAAATAGAGCTGCAATGAACATTTTGGTACATGACTCTTTTTGAATTATGGTTTTCTCAGGGTATATGCCCAGTAGTGGGATTGCTCGGTCATATGATAGTTCTATCTGTAGTTTCTTAAGGAACCTCCATACTGTTCTCCATAGTAGCTGTACCAATTCACATTCACACCAGAAGTGCAAGAGTGTTCCCTTTTCTCCACACCCTCTCCAGCATTTATTGTTTCTAGATTTTTTGATGATGGCCATTCTGACTGGTGTGAGATGATATCTCATTGTAGTTTTGATTTGCATTTCTCTAATGATTAATGATGTTGAGCATTCTTTCACGTGTTTGTTGGCAGACGGTATATCTTCTTTGGAGAAATGTCTATTTAGATCTTCTGCCCATTTTTGGATTGGGTTGTTTGTTTTTTTTCTTATTGAGCTGCATGAGCTGCTTGTAAATTTTGGAGATTAATCCTTTGTCAGTTGCTTAATTTGCAAATATTTTCTCCCATTCTAAGGGTTGTCTTTTGGTCTTGTTTATGGTTTCCATTGCTGAGCAAAAGCTTTGAAGTTTCATTAGGTCCCATTTGTTTATTTTTGTTTTTATTTCCATTTCTCTAGGAGGTGGGTCAGAAAGGATCTTGCTGTGATTTATGTCATAGAGTGTTCTGCCTATGTTTTCCTCTAAGAGTTTGGTAGTTTCTGGCCTTACATTTAGGTCTTTAATCCATTTTGAGCTTATTTTTGTGTATGGTGTTAGGGAGTGATCTAATCTCATACTTTTACATGTACCTGTCCAGTTTTCCCAGCATCTCTTATTGAAGAGGCTGTGCTTTCTCCACTGTATATTCCTGCCTCCTTTATCAAAGACAAGGTGACCATATGTGCGTGGGTTTATCTCTGGGCTTTCTATCCTGTTCCATTGATCTATATTTCTGTTTTGGTGCCAGTACTATACTGTCTTGATTACTGTAGCTTTGTAGTATAGTCTGAAGTCAGGGAGCCTGATTCCTCCAGCTCCATGTTTCATTCTCAAGATTGCTTTGGTTACTCGGGGTCTTTTGTGTTTCCATACAAATTGTGAATTTTTTTGTTCTAGTTCTGTGAAAGATGCCAGTGGTAGTTTGATAGGGATTGCATTGAATCTGTAGATTGCTTTGGGTAGTGGAGTCATTTTCACAATGTTGATTCTTCCAATCAAAGAACATGGTATATCTCTCCATCTATTTGTATCATCTTTAACTACTTTCATCACTGTCTTAAAATTTTCTGCATACAGATCTTTTGTTTCCTTAGGTAGGTTTATTCCTATATATTGTATTCTTTTAGTTTCAATGGTTAATGGGAGTGTTTTCTTGATTTCACTTTCAGATTTTTCATCATTAGTGTATAGGAATGCCAGAGATTTCTGTGCATTAATTTTGTATCCTGCTACTTTACCAAATTCATTGATTAGCTCTAGTAGTTTTCTGGTAGCATCTTTAGGATTCTCTAGGTAGAGTATCATGTCATCTGCAAACAGTGACAGCTTTGCTTCTTCTTTTCCGATTTGGATTCCTTTTATTTCCTTTTCTTCTCTGATTGCTGTGGCTAAAACTTCCAAAACTATGTTGAATAAGTGTGTTGAGAGTGGGCAACCCTGTCTTGTTCCTGATCTTAGTGGAAATGCTTTCAGTTTTTCACCATTGAGGATGATTTTGGCTGTGGCTCTTTCATATATGGCCTTTATTATGTTGAGGAAAGTTCCCTCTATGCCTACTTTCTGCAGGGTTTTTATCATAAATGGGTGTTGAATTTTGTAGAAAGCTTTCTCTGCATCTATTGAGATGATCATATGGATTTTCTCCTTCAATTTGTTAATATGGTTCATCACATTGATTTGCATATATTGAAGAATCCTTGCATTCCTGGAATAAATCCCCCTTGATCATGGTGTATGATCCGTTTAATGTGCTGTTGGATTCTCTTCCTAGTATTTTGCTGACGATTTTTGCATGTATGTTCAACAGTGACATTGGCCTGAGTTTTCTTTCTTTGTTACATCCTTCTCTGGTTTTGGTATCAAGGTGATGGTGGCCTCATAGAATGAATTTGGGAGTGTTCCTCCCTCTGCTATATTTTGGAAGAGTTTGAGAAGGATAGGTGTTAGCTCTTCTCTAAATGTTTGATAGAATTCCCCTGTGAAGCCATCTGGTCCTGGGCTCTTGTTTGTTGGAAGACTTTTAATCACAGTTTCAATTTCAGTGCTTGTGATTGGTCTGTTCATATTTTCTATTTCTTCCTGATTCAGTCTTGGCAGGTTGTGCATTTCTAAGAATTTGTCCATTTCCTCCAAGTTGTCCATTTTATTGGCATAGAGTTGCTTGTAGTAATCTCTCATGATCTTTTGTATTTCTGCAGTGTCAGTTGTTATTTCTCCTTTTTCATTTCTAATTCTATTGATTTGAGTCTTCTCTCTTTTTTTCTTGATGAGTCTGGCTAATGGTTTATCTATTTTGTTTATCTTCTCAAAGAATCAGCTTTTAGTTTTATTGATCTTTGCTATAGTTTCCTTCATTTCTTTTTTATTTATTTCTGATCTGATTTTTATCATCTCTTTCCTTCTGCTAACTTTGGGGTTTTTTTGTTCTTCTTTCTCTAATTGCTTTAGGTGCAAGGTTAGGTTGTTTATTCGAGATGTTTCCTGTTTCTTAAGGTAGGATTGTATTGCTATAAACGTCCCTATTAGAACTGCTTTTGCTGCATCCCATAGGTTTTGGGTCATCGTGCCTCCATTGTCATTTTTTTCTAGGTATTTTTAAATTTCCTCTTTGATTTCTTCAGTGATCACTTCGTTATTAAGTAGTGTATTGTTTAGCCTCCATGTGTTTGTATTTTTTACAGATCTTTTCCTCTAATTGATATCTAGTCTCATAGCAATATGGTCGGAAAAGATATTTGACACAATTTCAATTTTCTTAAATTTACCAAGGTTTGATTTGTGACCCAAGACATGATCTATCCTGGAGAATGCTCCATGAGAACTTGAGAAAAATGTGTATCCTTTTGTTTTTGGATGGAGTGTCCTATAAATATCAATGAAGTCCATCTTGTTTAATGTATCATTTAAAGCTTGTGTTTCCTTATTTATTTTCATTTTGGATGATCTGTCCATTGGTGAAAGTGAGGTGTTAAAGTCCCCTACTATGAATGTGTTACTGTCGATTTCCCTTTTTATGGCTGTTAGTATTTGCCTTGTGTATTGAGGTGCTCTTATGTTGGGTGCATAAATATTTACAATTGTTATATCTTCTTCTTGGATCGATCCCTTGATCATTATGTAGTGTCCTTCTTTCTCTTCTAATAGTATTTATTTTAAATTCTATTTTGTCTGATATGAGAATTGCTACTCCAGCTTTCTTTTGGTTTCCATTTGCATGGAATATCTTTTTCCATCCCCTTACTTTCAGTCTGTATGTGTCTCTAGGTCTGAAGTGGGTCTCTTGTAGACAGCAAATATATGGGTCTTGTTTTTGTATCCATTCAGCCAATCTGTGTCTTTTGGTGGGAGCATTTAGTCCATTTACATTTAAGGTAATTATCAATATGTATTTTCCTATTCCCATTTTCTTAATTGTTTTGGGTTCGTTATTGTAGGTCTTTTCCTTCTCTTGTGTTTATTACCTAGAGAAATTCCTTTAGCAGTTGTTGTAAAGCTGGTTTGGTGGTGCTGAACTCTCTCAGCTTTTGCTTGTCTGTAAAGGTTTTAATTTCTCCATCAAATCTGAATGAGACCCTTGCTGGGTAGAGTAATCTTGGTTGCAGGTTTTTCTCCTTCATCACTTTAGATATGTCCTGCCAGTCCCTTCTGGCTTGCAGAGTTTCTGCTGAAAGATCAGCTGTTAACCTTATGGGGAGTCCCTTGTGTGTTATTTGTTGTTTTTCCCTTGCTGCTTTTAATATGCTTTCTTTGTGTTTAATTTTTGACAGTTTGATTAACATGTGTCCTAGTGTATTTCTCCTTGGATATTTCCTGTATGGGACTCTGTGCTTCTTGGACTTGATTAACTATTTCCTTTCCCATATTATGGAATTTTTCAACTCTGATTTCTTCAAATATTTTCTCAGTCCCTTTCTTTTTCTCTTCTTCTTCTGGAACCCCTATAATTTGAATGTTGGTACGTTTAATGTTGTCCCAGAGGTCTCTGAGACTGTCCTTAGCTCTTTTCATTCTTTTTTCTTTATTCTGCTCTGCAGTAGTTATTTTCATTATTTTATCTTCCAGGTCACTTATCCGTTCTTCTGCCTCAGTTATTCTGCTATTGATCCCATCTAGAGTATTTTTCATTTCATTTATTGTGTGGTTCATCGTTGTTTGTTTCATCTTTAGTTCTTCTAGGTCTTTATTAAATGTTTCTTGCATTTTTGTCTATTCTATTCCAAGATTTTGGATCATCTTTACTATCATTATTCTGAATTCTTTTTCAGGTAGACTGCCTATTTCCTCTTCATTTGTTAGGTCTGGTGGGTTTTTCTCTTGCTCCATCATCTGTGGTGTGTTTTTCTGTCTTCTCATTTTGCTTATCTTACTGTGTTTGGGGTCTCCTTTTTCCAGGCTGCAGGTTCATAGTTCCCATTGTTTTTGGTGTCTGTCCCCAGTGGCTAAGGTTGGTTCTGTGGGTTGTGTAGTCTTCCTGGTGGAGGGGAATAGTGCCTGTGTTCTGGTGGATGAGGCTGGATCTTGTCTCTCTGGTGGGCAGGTCCACGTCTGGCGGTGCGTTTTGGGGTGTCTGTGGACTTATTATGAATTTTGGCATCCTCTCTGCTAATGGGTGGGGTTGTGTTTCTGTTTTGCTAGTTGTTTGGCATAGGTTGTCCAGCACTGTAGCTTGCTGGTCGTTGAGTGAAGCTGGGTGCTGGCATTGAGATGGAGATCTCTGGGAGATTTTCGCTGTTTGATATTATGTGGAGCTGGGAGGTCTCTTGTGGACCAGTGTCCTGAAGTTGGCTCTCCCACCTCAGAGGCACAGCACTGATTCCTGGCTGCAGAACCAAGAGCTTTTCATCCACATGGCTCAGAATAAAAGGGAGAAAAAGTAGAGAGAAAGAATTAGTAGAAGTAGGAAGAAAGAAAGTAAGAAAGAAAGAAAGAAAGAAAGAAGGAAAGAAGATAAAGTAAAATAAAATATAATAAAGTTATTAAATTAAAAAAATAATTATTAAAAAAATTTTTAAAAAAACGGATGGATAGAACATTAAGATAAATGGTGGAAACAAAGTTATACAGACAAAATCTCATACGGAAGCATACACACTCACAAAAAGAGGAAAAGGGGAAAAAATCATAAATCTTGCTCTCAAAGTCTGCCTCCTCAATTTGGGATGATTCGTTGTCTATTCATGTATTCCACAGATGCAGGGTACATCACGTTGATTGTGGAGCTTTAATCCACTGCTTCTGAGGCTGCTGAGAGAGATTTCCCTTTCTCTTTGTTCTCAGCTCCCAGGGCCTCAGCTTTGGATTTGGCCCCGCCTTTGGGTGTAGGTCGCTGGATGGCATCTGTTTTTCGCTCAGACAGGACGGCGGAGCCGCTGTTTCGGGGGCTCTGGCTCACTCAGGCCGGGGGGAGGGAGGGACACGGAGTGCGGGGCGAGCCTGCGGTGGCAGAGGCCGGCGTGACGTTGCACCAGCCTGAGGCTCACCGTGCGTTCTCCTGGGAAAGTTGTTCCTGGATCCCGGGAGCCTGGCAGTGGTGGGCTGCACAGGCTCCCCGGAAGGGAGGTGTGGATAATGACCTGTGCTCGCACACAGGCTTCTTTGTGGCAGCAGCAGCAGCCTTAGCGTCTTCTGCCTGTCTCTGGGGTCCACGCTTTTAGCCGCAGCTCGCGCCCGTCTCTGGAGCTCCTTTAAGCAGCGCTCTTAATCCCCTCTCCTCGTGCACCAGGAAACAAAGAGGGAAGAAAAAGTCTCTTGCCTCTTCAGCAGGTCCAGACCTTTTCCCGGACTCCCTCCCGGCTAGCCGGGGTGCACTAACCCCTTCAGGCTGTGTTCACGCCACCAACCCCAGTCCTCTCCCTGAGCTCCAACCAAAGCCCGAGTCTCAGCTCGCAGCCCCGCCCACCCCGGTGGGTGAGCAGACAAGCGGGCTGGTGAGTGCTGGTTGGCTCTGATCCTCTGTGCAGGAATCTCCCCGCTTTGCCCTCTGCACCCCTGTTGCTGCGCTCTCTTCTGTGGCTCCAAAGCTCGCCCCCTCCACCACCCACAGTCTCCGCCCACGAAGGGGCTTCCTAGTGTGTGGAAACGTTTCCTCCTTCACAGCTCCCTCCCACTGGTGCAGGTCCCATCCCTATTCTTTTGTCTCTGTTTTTTCTTTTTTTCTTTTGCCCTGCCCAGGTATGTGGGAGTTCCTTGCCTTTTGGGAGGTCTGAGGTCTTCTGCCAGCGTTCAGTAGGTGTTCTGTAGGAATTGTTCCACGTGTAGATGTATTTCTGGTGTATCTGTGGGGAGGAAGGTGATCTCTGTGCCTTACTCTTCCGCCATCTTCCCCTTGTCCTCCGACACTTTGTGTTTTTCACATTTGATAGCCTTCTGTAAATTGATTTTAAAAAAGATAAAACCAAGAGGAAACAATATCAAATATTATAACCAGGCTATTCACAAAGAGGAAGTTCAATTGGCCAGCAACCAAATGTAAATAAGCCTCTGTTTAATTATGTGACAGGAAAGTACAATAAAAAAACAAGGAAATAGAGTCCTTACTCATCAAATTTGAAATTAAAAAAAAAAAGATCAAAGTCATCTATTCTGTCAACAATGTACAGAACTGGGCTATCTCATAGGTCACTCTGGGAAGGTGAGTTTCTACAAGCTTGCTAGAAAATAATGTGGTAATAGAATCTTTATCACATATACAAAGCATCTCTATGTAAGGACACTCAAACAGGAAATTTTTCATTACAATAATTGTTTATAATAGGGAAAAACTATAAAAACCTGAATATCAGTTTGCTGCAAATAATATATTGATTTTGGTATAAGAGGAAAATTTAATATGTATAAAGATTAAAGATAGAGGATCAGGACAGGGGAACAAAGGTTGGTACCCAAGCCAGCTAAGGCATGTTGTGGCATTGTGCTCAACCGAGGAATGTATTATGTGAGATACAAAAACTTTGTCTAGGACCAATTTAAAGAAGAAAATGAGACACAGTAAGCTAAAATGGAAATTGGGGGATTTCGAGTTTAAGATACTAGGTTTCAAAATCTAGCTCATCTCTCTGATCCTCTTTTTTCTCACCTGAACAATGGAGCTAAAATACTTAAATCACAGGGCTGTTGTGAAAATGAAAACAGATAATTTTAAATCACTCAGTGTAGCTCCTGTTAGAGTATAAGTACTCGATTTAGGGAAAGAACGCTGTAGGTATCTAAAGATTCCGCCAGTACCAGCTTCACTAGGGCCCATCTGCATATTGAGACCAGAGATTGGCACAGCATAAGGAGAAAAAGCCTGACTCATTGCTCATGCCAAACATGTAGATGAAGAAAAGTGTTATTTTGAGTTTAGTTGCTTTGAAATATTATTGTTGTTTTTCAGACACTTCCTGAGCACATAAATATTCATGAGTGCAAATCAAATATTGTAGTTATCATCCAAATTAAAAGATGTGACACCCCTTAAGAGGAAAAGATGCTTTAAAAAAGTACTTTTTAAAGTTTAGTACCTCCAGTGTAAAGTATAAAGCTTCAAAAGGGTATTGAAATTTATGGAGCTTAATTTTTTTTCAACAGAGAACAAAGAACTTAAGACTGGTTCTAAATGTCCCTATTTCCTACAAAGGAATAATAAAAGTTGCTTCTGTCATCATTTTAGGAAAGCCTTTTTGCAAATACCCATTCCCACCCCAAAAACCACAACCATTAAAAAACCTGTAGTTGAAATTTATGCAAAGAGTGTATCAGACAAAATCACAAAAGAAATACTGACTCACACACATATTCTTGCTTTACATAGGAAGGGAGGTAAGTCCGTGCAACTTCCGTGAGTTCTTCTCCATGATTTTCCTATGAAAGTTAATGGATATATAGAGTTGAGTGATGGTTGGTACATGGCAAATGTAGGAATATTCTTTATCCATTTTAACTGTTCTTTGGCCCTCTTTAAAAAAATTCCAGGTAAACATCTATAATACCTTTTAGGTACAGATTTAGAATGGTTTTTATAGTAGAGTTTCATTTTACAGCTTAAATATGATACTCTACAAGTTTATAAAGGTGCATTACATTTGAGGGAGCAATCCCTAAAGTCAATCCTAAAGCATGAGTTAACCATATAAGAGTTAAACTATAAAGATATTCATCATAGTCTTTTTTGTATATGTGAAAATAAGGAATCAACATGTGTTCTGTAATAGATTAGCTTAATAAATCATCAGAAACCTATTAAACATAATGTTATTGTCATAAAAAATGTAAACTAAATTTATTACTTTGAGATGATATTTACAGTAACTTGATAAGTGAAAAAACGTTCCTTAATGTATGAAATAAGTCATATATGTTTTAAACATATGCATATACAGACCTAAGCAAAAACACACTGGATAATTATCTACAAGAATCTAAGTAAAAATATTGTTCACAGTAATTATCTTGGGGGATATTTTATATTTTAACAAATATTTTGCTTATCAACATGCTCTCATTGTTTCTAAAATCAATAAATATTTCTTTTTAGTCACACAAAATAGGATCATAAAAGTTATAGCTGCTAACATTTATTGATTGCTTACTATGGGCCAGGACATATTCAAAGCATGTGCTGTATGTCTTTTCATTAATATTTTCAACAACCTTGTTACATTAGTACTAGTTTTTTAAAGATTACTTTATAGGTGAAATAACTTGGGTATAGAGCGTGGCCATAGCAGAGGTAAGAGTGTTTACCCAGGCAGCCTGACTTCAGAGATAATTTAGAAATTTAGCTTAATTAAATACATAATGTACACCACTTTAATGATCATGTGAAGTGTGTGTGTGTGTGTGTGTGTGTGTGTGTGTGTGTGTATGGTAGCCTCTTGTTTAGCTACTCCAAGGCTGGTTTAGATGTTCCCTCCCATCCTCTATGTTCCTATGGTATACACAGCAAACCTTTGTCATTGTAATCAACATTCTTTATGCTGTTGATTTACTTATATGTTTTGCCTTTAGACTTTGTAAGTTACTTAATATGAGATTGCATTTTTATATCCCCAGCATACAGGAAAATGCTCATCAAATGGAAGATCCTAAATAAATATTTGTTGAATGAATGAATGAATGAATGAGTGAATGAATATAATTCAAACCTGTCCCTAAGATGTATAAAATTACATTATTCGACATGATTCACACATCTCTGTGAGTACGGTATTTCAAAATAATTAATGGCAAGCCTTTCAAATGAGAGAAGAAGAAAGCATGTCTTTGCTTCTCTGTATTCTATCCCCACTCAAGACAATTGTAAAATAAAATCAGCAGGCACACACATATTAATTTTAAGAGAGGAAGTCTTTCAAATGAAGCACAAAAATACAAGTCTGTCTGAGAGGAAAATTCAGGGGGATGAAGAAAGAAATATATCTCTTATATTTTTACCAAAGAGAAATGACTCCATTCAAAACTTTATTTTAATTTTAAAGAAGGGGAAATATATATGAAGTGAGAATGAATTGTGCCAATTCAATGAACACTTTCATGGCAAAGTCTTTGGTAGATTTCAATCAGGTGATGCTTCAATCATGATGAATTTCTGTTTTCATTGTTTTGTTATTGTAGTCCCACTTCATAATGTGATTAACAAGTAAGGAAAGATACAAGGTCAAAGTAACAAGAAAATTGAAAATTTAGACAATGTTTTGATCATGGATCTATAATAATAGCACCTCTCACCCCCAATTTGACTTTCTCTAACAAATCTCAGTTGAGAAGTTGCGAGCACAGAAAAGCAAACATTTTCATTCATCTAGGATAAGAAGTACAAGACAATTGTTTAAATTTTTTATTGAAGTTATATAAACTAATGTGAATAAAGATGAAGAATCATATAATGATCAAATTTCAGATGACAATCAAATTTCTCTTTAAACAGTGGGGAGGTTTACCATTGGTGGTAATGTTTTGATTCCGGTTTGAATGAACATATGGATGTAATGAATAACTGTTCGTTTGCTTTATAACAGGGAAGGAAGTTGAAAATTAACCATCTTTAGTTTTGTCATTTTAATTCTTAAAACAGCATAATATGACATGCATAGATGGGTTTATTCAGGATCAGCATAGAAAGATAAAAGGTTGCATTCACAAAATATAAATTCTAATATAGGGATTAAGAAATGTCAAATAGATTTTGGCCATCAAGGCAAATAAGTGTAGAGAACCTTCAATATTGGCTGGTATATCAGTTTAGTACAAGTTACTTTTAGATATTCTTAAAGTTCTTTGTGTCCTCTTCTTCAAAAATTGGTTTATAACTATACTTTTCTTTTAATTATGATGTGTGTGATGCTTTTGTTTAGTAGACTCTTTTGCTGAATGTCAAACTGACCTGTCCACAAACTTTGTTTCCAGAAATTTCAGGGACTGTTCTTGGATCCCTTTCAGTATCAATCAAGTGATGACTCATCCCACCCAGACTGTAGTTCCTCTGCTTAGGAACCACAGCATGGGAATCCATGGCATTCATTGGTGGCCTTCATGTTCCCTACAAGGTGTAGAGACAACTTAATTCTGGTATGTAAGGGAAATATGATCACTCTCTTTGTTTTAATGCTAGCAGCTTGAAGCAGTCATTTCATATGCTCTGAAGCAAAAGCTATCTGAACTCTTATGTTAAATAAGGATCATAAAAATAGTACTAGTAAATGTCACAAAGAGGGCCATTTTGTTAAATTTCATGGGTTTGCTTTAATCAATTCTACAGTGTAATAAGATTTATTAGTGGGCTGTGAGCTCCACTAAAACTGGCCAATTCAGGAGAGGTTCATGATGAGTCATTTCAGAAGCTTATTGTATGCTCTCATTCACCCTTGGAAGGAGATCAAGGAACATGCCATTTGAGATGCATGACTTGCTGTCCTAAAAGAAAATCTTTATGGCAGGAGTAAGATGGAAAATGGAAGTGTTTAGGCAGTGCCCCAAAGATCTATCTAGCAAAGGCCAACATCAAAGTTTTACATTTCCCAGCCCACTGTAAGACTTTAATGTCTAAAGGAAGTACAGGTCTGTATAGACTGTAAGTGAAAGCAAAAAGTTGGATATGTAGGCATACCCACACATTCAATATGAGAACAAAACAAACTAACAAGCTCTGGCAATGGTGTCCAAGTATGTCATTTTCTCATGAAAAAAAATGTACATTGGTATTCCTTGGTCGACTGGAGCATCAGTGTAAGTTTTCCAACTTCAGCAGGAATTTTTGAACATAGTGTGCATCAGTTATATACCCTTAAAATGTTGGCCACAAATGCAAACCAAAAGACAGACACATATTTGTATTTAATCTACACAATGGGCTGTTGGATGTTCATTATTTTAGCTATGGCTGGACATTGAGATTCCTTCCATTCACCTTGGATACTAAAGTTTTCTAAAGTAAAAAGGTTTAAGAAAAGTGTTTGCATAACTCAAAACTTAATCATATTATAGAGTCTAGCTAAATTTCCATGCTATAAATAACATCTAAGTGGGATAATCAAGTAGTTTAATATCTTGGGCTTCTTTTGTATCCCATACCCAATGTTTTCTTCCCCAATTATGACTGTTCCAGTATGAAAATAAAATAGATGAAAACAAAACATTTTTGTTGTTAGCTGAAAGATGTCCGTGATTTTTAAAGAGCATTTAAGTCTTAAATAAAACATCAAAATTTCTCTGAATTTAACTATGAAAATGCTTTATATATATATATATATATATATATATATATATATATATATATACTATAATCTCAGTTATCTTTAGTAGTATTTCAGGCCATAATCTTTACTATTTATGTTTAGAGAATTGCCTTATTTACAGTGACTATTCAGGAGAAGAAGTGGGAGATTTATAATATAGACAGTAATTTTTTCCTTTTTTGAATTTTCTACGAACATGTGATTTTTTATACAACATGGCTTGATGAGTCTGAGAATTGAGGGATTTAATTTTATTGATAGAAGAAGAGAGAATAGAGTGTTTTATGTGGATAATTTATTTGATTTTACCATGCTGCATGTTTTTATAAGAAAAACTTTAAAGAAAATTAAACTCAGTAAAAAAGCACATAAAATGTTTTTGCAAAAAAACAAGTAAGGAAGTTTGCCTCTCCAAAGTGATGGGTAATGTTCTAGGACAAAAAGGGTTAAATTGCCTTCTGTTTGGAAATTGTGTGCTGTCTCTTGAGGTTTAATAAGAAATGGATGTTTGGGATTAATATGAATATTCGGAGTCCTCTGTTACTTATGAATTACTAAGAATTTACTACAAATTTTAAAGTTAGAACTAATTCAAGTAAATTGCTCTATCAATAATTTTTCTGTAGTCTGTCCCTGAAATTAAGCAAAAATATTTAAAACTAAAGCATAACAATTAAAACTCAGAGATTACCTTCTATTACTTATGAAGATGCAACCAGGGTAGAAGGTATATATTAACTAACTTTAATTAAGAGTATTCACCAAAAATTAAACATAAATGGTTTCAGAAAGTTCTTTTAATGTCTCCATACTATTCTCCAAACTGTATTAAGCACATATAGTTTATATCTATTTACATTTAATCAGAAATAATATTAATATTCATGGAGAAAAGAACAAAATCAAGACAGAGCATGGCATGTGTGAACAATTACATGAAGGTTTTTATTGCTGAAATTTAAATGGTGAAGAATGAAGGGGTAATACAGATGAAGCTGATGACAAACACAGAGGCCAGGAAATGAAACTTTGACCAGTTATGCTAAAGATTTTATACATCATCTCATAGGAAACATCATTCTAATGAAGAAATTTAATCCTAAAATAGATATGGTCAAATTAGCATGGATTATTTTAATACATTTTTACAGAATGGATTTGAGGAAAACAAGAGCTAGACTATAGCTAAGGAGACTAGTTATGAGACTATTACAGTGATACAGAATTGTAATGAGTATAGCCTGAACTAAGACCATAGTAATAAGAATAAAAGGGAGACTGAATTAAAAATATACATAAAAAGTAAAATTGGAAGGATGTGATCATGGGATAAGGGAAGCAGAAGATTCCAAATTTCTATTTTGGTGGAGAAGAGAATTCTGGAAATATCAGTTGAGAAAATGAGGGTAAATTAAAAATGATACTTAAGCAAATAAGATATATTAAAATACTTTATAAATAAATATTTTCTTAAATTTTTCATTTATTTTTTTCAAAAAATCTTGGTTGGTGAGGTTGAGGATCAACATCTCACCTCTCCTTGAGGATTGCTTTGGCTCAAGACAGAAGGCTCACCAAAGGTCAGGCCTCTTTCCATCAGAGCCTGCATTTAATGCTTAATCAGCTCTAATGTATGAAAGTGCAGAGTCTTCACCTCAACTTGGGAACTCTGAAAAGGCTATTTCATTTCCAAAGCTACCTATGGGTCAGAAGATGCATTCATGTTCCTGCATTGAAGCCCAATTTCACCCTGTGTCCAATCTTGTCATAGATATGAATATACCTCATATTATCAATGAACTACTGGAAACTCCTTCCTTCTGATACTTTGTTATATAGAAAAATTAAATTTTATAAAGGTAAAGCCACTGTCTTTAGGTTCTTTTCTACTTGTAGCCAAAATTATACTACATTACATTGTGGTGAGAATGTATATGTATGTTGATACTGAAGGTCTAGTATGGGAATTGATTTCCCTCTGTGTTTTTTTTTTTTGTTGTTGTTTTTTTTTTTTTCTGCGGTACGCGGGCCTCTCACTGTTGTGGCCTCTCCCGTTGCGGAGCCCAGACTCCGGACGCGCAGGCTCAGCGGCCATGGCTCACAGGCCCAACCTCTCCGCGGCATGTGGGATCTTCCCGGACCGGGGCACGAACCCGTGTCCCCTGCATCGGCAGGCAGACTCTCAACCACTGCGCCACCAGGGAAGCCCGCCCTCTGTGTTTTGAATGTAGTGTTTAATGAACCACCTTGATAAGGGCCTCAGAGACTTAATCTTAGTATTCGTTGATTGTTATCATGGTGTATCACTAATATATTTTTTTAAATCTTGGCAATAGTTTTTTTTTTTTTTTTCCATATTTGTATTCTGTGACTTATTTCAGTCTTCTGTGATAGCTAAATTTATGTGTCAATTGGCCAGACCATGAGATGCCCAGGTATTTCTATCTATATAAACATTACTCCTATGGATCTGTGAGGGCATTTCCAGAAGAGATTAGCATATGAATTGGTGGATTGAGCAAAGCAGTTGTCCTCCAAAATGTGGCTGGGCATTATCTTATTCTCTTGAGGACTAGAATATAACAAAAAGGTAAAGGAAAGTTGAATTTGTTCTCTGCCTGACTGTTGAGCTGGAACATCAATCTTCACCTGCCCTTGGCATTTTTGGTTCTCAGGCCTTCAAACTCGGCTGGAATTTATAACATTGACTCTTCAGCTCTCAGACCTTCTAACTATACTACTGACTTTCCTGGGTCTCCAGCTTGCAGACGACAGATTGGACTACTCATATTCCATAATCATGTAAGCCAGTTCCTTACAATGAATCTCATTATATATAGAAAGAATTATTATATACAATGTATATTATAATTGTAATATATTTAGTTATATGTAAGTTAATGTGTTATATATAAATCTATAAATATACAAATACATATATCTATATATGTCAGATTTAGTTCTCTCTCTATATGTATATATATATTTTATATATAAATATCTATCTCTTCATATATATATATATATATATTCTTTTGATTCTGTTTTTCTGGAGAACAATGAATAATAAGCTTTTTAAAAAAATCCATTAATATTATGTTTAATATATATATATATATTACATCTTAATTGGAGTATAATTGCTTTACAATAGTGTGTTAGTTTCTGCTTCATAACAAGGTAAATCAGTTATACATATATATATGTTCCCATATCTCTTCCCTCTTGCGTCTCCCTCCTTCCCTCCCTCCCTATCCCACCCCTCTAGGTGGTCACAAAGCACCGAGTTGATCTCCCTGTGTTATGTGGCTGCTTCCCACTAGCTATCTACCTTATGTTTGGTAGTATATATATGTCCATGCCACTCTCTCGCTTTGTCACAGCTTACCCTTCCGGCTCTCCATATCCTCAAGTCCATTCTCTGGTTGGTCTGTATCTTCAATCCTGTCTTACCCCTAGGTTCTTCATGACATTTTTTTTTCCTGAAATTCCATATATATGTGTTAGCATACGGTATTTGTCTTTCTCTTTCTGACTTACTTCACTCTGTATGACAGACTCTAGGTCTATCCACCTCATTACAAATAGCTCAATTCCGTTTCTATTTATGACTTAGTAATATTCCACTGTATATATGTGCCACATCTTCTTTATCCATTCATCTGATGATGGACACTTAGGTTGTTTCCATCTCCAGGCTACAGTAAATAGAGCTGCCATGAACATTTTGGTACATGACTCTTTTTGAATTATGGTTTTCTCAGGGTATATGCCCAGTAGTGAGATTGTTGGGTCATATGGTAGTTCTATTTGTAGTTTTTTAAGGGACCTCCATACTGTTCTCCATAGTGACTGTAGCAATTCACATTCCCACAAACAGTGCAAGAGTGTTCCCTTTTCTCCACACCCTCTCCAGCATTTATTGTTTCTAGATATTTTGATGATGGCCATTCTGACTGGTGTGAGATGATATCTCATTGTAGTTTTGATTTGCATTTCTCTAATGATTAATGATGTTGAGCATTCTTTCATGTGTTTGTTGGCAGTCTGTATATCTTCTTTGGAGAAATGTCTATTTAGGTCTTCTGCCCATTTTTGGATTGGGTTTTTTGTTTTTTTGTTATTAAGCTGCATGAGCTGCTTATAAATTTTGGAGATTAATCCTATGTCAGTTGCTTCATTTGCAAATATTTTCTCCCATTCTGAGTCTAGTCTTTTGGTCTTGTTTATGGTTTCCTTTGCTGTGCGAAAGCTTTGAAGTTTCATGAGGTCCCATTTGTTTATTTTTGTTTTTATTTCCATTTCTCTAGGAGGTGGGTCAGAAAGGATCTTGCTGTGATTTATGTCATAGAGTGTTCTGCCTATGTTTTCCTCTAAGAGTTTGATAGTTTCTGGCCTTACATTTAGTTCTTTAATCCATTTTGAGCTTATTTTTGTGTATGGTGTTAGGGAGTGATCTAATCTCATACTTTTACATATACCTGTCCAGTTTTCCCAGCACCATTTATTGAAGAGGCTGTCCTTTCTCCACTGTATATTCTATCAAAGATAAGGTGACCATATGTGCGTGGGTTTATCTTTGGGCTTTCTTCCTGTTCTATTGGTCTATCTTTCTGTTTTTGTGCCAGTACCATACTGTCTTGATTACTGTAGCTTTGTAGTATAGTCTGAAGTCAGGGAGCCTGATTCCTCCAGCTCCGTTTTTCATTCTCAAGATTGCTTTGGCTATTTGGGGTCTTTTGTGTTTCCATACAAATTGTGAAATTTTTTGTTCTAGTTCTGTGAAAAATGCCAGTGGTAATTTGATAGGGATTGCACTGAATCCGTAGATTGCTTTGGGTAATAGAGTCATTTTCACAATGTTGATTCTTCCAATTTAAGAACATGGTATCTCTCTCCATCTACTTGTATCATCTTTAATTTCTTTCATCAGTGTCTTATAATTTTCTGCATACAGGTCTTTTGTCTCCTTAGGTAGTTTTATTCCTAGATAGTTTATTCTTTTTGTTGCAATGGCAAATGAGAGTGTTTTCTTGATTTCACTTTCAGATTTTTCATCATTAGTGTATAGGAATGCCAGAGATTTCTGTGCATTAATTTTTTATCCTGCTACTTTATCAAATTCATTGATTAGTTCTAGTAGTTTTCTGGTAGCATCTTTAGGATTTTATATGTATAGTATCATGTCATCTGCAAACAATGACAGCTTTACTTCTTCTTTTCTGATTTGGATACCTTTTATTTCCTTTTCTTCTCTGATTGCTGTGGCTAAAACTTCCAAAACTATGTTGAATAAGAGTGGTAAGAGTGGGCAACCTTGTCTTGTTCCTGATCTTAGTGACAATGCTTTCAGTTTTTCACCACTGAGGACGATGTTGGCTGTGGGTTTGTCATATATGGCCTTTATTATGTTGAGGAAAGTCCCCTTTTTGCCTACTTTCTGCAGGGTTTTTATCATAAATTGGTGTTGAATTTTGCCAAAAGCTTTCTCTGCATCTATTGAGATGATCATATGGTTTTTCTCCTGCAATTGGTTAATATGGTGTATCACATTGATTGATTTGCATATATTGAAGACTCCTTGCATTCCTGGAATAAACCCCACTTGATCATGGTGTATGATCCTTTTAATGTTCTGTTGGATTCTGTTGCTAGTATTTTGTTGATGATTTTTGCATCTATGTTCATCAGAGATATTGGCCTGTAGTTTTCTTTCTTTGTGACATCCTTCTCTGGTTTTGGTATCAAGGTGATGGTGACCTCGTAGAATGAGTTTGGGAGTGGTCCTCCCTCTGCTATAGTTTGGAAGAATTTGAGAAGGATAGGTCTTAGCTCTTCTCTAAATGTTTGATAGAATTCGCCTGTGAAGCCATCTGGTCCTGGGCTTTTGTTTGTTGGAAGATTTTTAATCACAGTTTCAATTTCAGTGCTTGTGATTGGTCTGTTCATATTTTCTATTTCTTCCTGATTCAGTCTTGGCAGGTTGTGCATTTCTAAGAATTTGTCCATTTCTTCCAGGTTGTCCAGTTTATTGGCATAGTGTTGCTTGTAGTAATCTCTCATCATCTTTTGTATTTCTACAGTATCCGTTGTTACCTCTCCTTTTTCATTTCTAATTATATTGATTTGAGTCTTCTCCCTTTTATTCTTGATGTGTCTGGCTAATGGTTTTAAACTTTGTTTACCTTCTCAAAGAACCAGCTTTTAGTTTTATTGATCTTTGCTATCATTTCCTTCATTTCTTTATCATTTATTTCTGATCTGATATTTATGATTTCTTTCCTTCTGCTAACCTTGGGTTTTTTTTGTTCTTCTTTCTCTAATTGCTTTTGGTGCAAGGTTAGGTTGTTTATTTGAGATATTTCCTGTTCTTAAGTTAGGATTGTATTGTTATAAACTTCCCTCTTAGAACTGCTTTTGCTGCATCCCATAGGTTTTGGGTTGTCCTGTCTCCATTGTCATTTATTTCTAAGTATTTTTTTTTAATTTCCTCTTTGATTTCTTCAGTGATCACTTCGTTATAAAGTAGTGTATTGTTTAGCCTCCTTGTGTTTGCATTTGTTATAGATCTTTTCCTGTAATTGATATCTAGTCTCACAGCATTGTGGTCATAAAAGATACTTGGTACAATTTCAATTTTCTTAAATTTACCAAGGCTTGATCTGTGACCCAAGATATGATCTACCCTGGAGAATGTACCATGAGCACTTGAGAAAAATGTGTGTTCTGTTGTTTTTGGATGGAATGTCCAATAAATATCAATTAAGTCCATCTTGTTTAATGTATCATTTAAAGCTTGTGTTTCCTTATTTATTTCCATTTTGAATGATCTGTCCATTGGTGAAAGTGGGGTGTTAAAGTCCCCTACTATGAATGTGTGACTGTCAATTTCCCCTTTTATGGCTGTTAGTATTTGTCTTATGTATTGAGGTGCTCCTGTGTGGGTGCATAAATATTTACAACTGTTATATCTTCTTCTTGGATCTATCCCTTGATCATTATGTAGTGTCCTTCTTTGTCTCTTCTAATAGTCTTTATTTTAAAGTCTATTTTGTCTGATATGAGAATTGCTACTCCAGCTTTCTTTCGGTTTCCATTTGCATGGAATATCTTTTTCCATCCCCTTACTTTCAGTCTATATGTGTCTCTAGTTCTGAAGTGGGTCTCTTGTAGACAGCATATATGTGGGTCTTGTTTTTGTATCCATTCAGCCAACCTGTGTCTTTTGGTGGGAGCATTTAGTCCATTTACATTTAAGGTAATTATCAATATGTATGTTCCTATTCCCATTTTCTTAATTGTTTTGGGTTCGTTATTGTAGGTGTTTTCCTTCTCTTGTGTTTATTGCCTAGAAAAGTTCCTTTAGCAGTTGTTGTAAAGCTGGCTTGGTGGTGCTGAACTCTCTCAGCTTTTGCTTGTCTGTAAAGGTTTTAATTTCTCCATCAAATCTGAATGAGATCCTTGCTGGGTAGATTAATCTTTGTTGCAGGTTTTTCTCCTTCATCACTTTAGATATGTCCTGCCAGTCCCTTCTGGCTTGCAGAGTTTCTGCTGAAAGATCAGCTGTTAACCTTACGGGGATTCCCTTGTGTGCTATTTATTGTTTTTCCCTTGCTGCTTTTAATATGTTTTCTTTGTATTTAATTTTGACAGTTTGATTAATATGTGTCTTGGCATATTTTTCCTTGGATTTATCCTGTATGGGACTCTCTGTGCTTCCTGGACTTGATTAACTATTTCCTTTCTCATATTAGGGAGATTTTCATCTATAATGTCTTCAAATATTTTCTCAGTCCGTTTCTTTTTCTCTTCCTCTTCTGGAACCCCTCTAATTCGAATGTTGGTGCATTTAATGTTGTCCCAGAGGTCTCTGAGACTGTTCTCAGTTCTTTTCATTCTTTTTTCTTTATTCTGCTCTGCAGTAGTTATTTCCACTATTTTATCTTCCAGGTCACATATCCGTTCTTCTGCTTCAGTTATTCTGCTATTGATCCCATGTAGAGTATTTTCAATTTCATTTATTTGTTGTTCATCATTGCTTGTTTTAACTTTAGTTCTTATAGGTCTTTGTTAAATGTAACTTGCATTTCCTCCATTCTATTTCCAAGATTTTGGATCATCTTTACTATCATTATTCTGAATTCTTTTTCAGGTAGACTGCCTATTTCCTCTTCATTTGTTAGGTCTGGTGGGTTTTTATCTTGCTCCTTCAACTGCTGTTTGTTTTTCTGTCTTCTCATTTTGCTTATCTTACTGTGTTTGGGGTCTCCTTTTTGCAGGCTGCAGGTTCGTAGTTCCTGTTGTTTTTGGTGTCTGTCCCTAGTGGCTAAGGTTGGTTCAGTGGGTTGTGTAGGCTTCCTGGTGGAGGCGACTAGTTCCTGTGTTCTGGTGGATGAGGCTGGATCTTCCCTTTCTGGTGAGTAAGTCCATGCCTGTTGGTGTGTTTTGGGGTGTCTGTGGACTTATTATGATTTTAGGCATTCTCTCTGCTAATAGGTGGGGTTGTGTTCCTGTCTTGCTAGCTGTTTGGCATAGGTTGTCCAGCACTGTAGCTTGCTGGTCGTTGAGTGAAGCTGGCTGCTGACGTTGAGATCAAGATCTCTGGGAGATTTTTGCCATTTGATATTATGTGGAGCTTGGAGGTCTCTTGTGGACCAGTGTCCTGAAGTTGGCAATCCCACCTCAGAGGCACAGCAGTGACACCTGACTTCAGCACCAAGAGCCTTTCATCCACACTGCTCAGAATAAAAGGGAGAAAAATTAGAAAGAAAGAATTAGTAGAAGTAGAAAGAAAGAAAGAAAGGAGGGAAGGAGGGAGGGAGGGAGGAAGAAAGAAAGGAGGGAAGGAAGGATAAAAAGAAAGAAAGAAGATAAAGTAAAATAAAATAAGATAAAGTTATTAAAATGAAAAATAATTATTAAGGAAAAAAATAGAAACAAAATAAAAAAAAAAAGGACGGATGGAACCCTAGGACAAATGGTGTAAGCAAAGCTATACAGACAAAATCTCACACAGAAGCATACACATGCACACTCACAAAAAGAGGAAAAGGGGAAAAAAATCATAAATCTTGCTGTAAGTTCACCTCCTCAATTTGGGATGATTTGTTGTCTAAAGGAAGGAAGGAAGGAAGGAAGGAAGGAAGGAAAGAAAGAAAGAAAGAAAGAAAGAAAGAAAGAAAGAAAGAAAGAAAGAAAGAAAGAAAGAAAGAAAGAAAGAAGATAAAGTAAAATAAAATAAAGTAACATAAAATAAAATAAAGGTATTAACATAAAAAATAATTATTAAGAAAAAAGACCAAAAACAAACAAACAAAAATGGACAGATAGAACTCTAGGACAAATGGTGGAAGCAAAGCTCTACAGACAAAATCTCACACAGAAGAATATACATACACACTCACAAAAAGAGGAAAAGGGGAAAAAATAATAAATCTTGCATTCAAAGTCCACCTCCTCAATTTGGGATGATGCGTTGTCTATTCATGTATTCCACAGATGCAGGGTACATCACGTTGATTGTGGAGCTTTAATCCTCTGCTTCTGAGGCTGCTGAGAGAGATTTCCCTTTCTCTTCTTTGTTCTCACAGCTCCGGGGGGCTCAGGTTTGGATTTGGCCACGCCTCTGCGTGTAGGTCGCTGGAGGGCCTCTGTTCTTCACTCAGAGAGGACGGTGTTAAAGGAGCAGCTGCTTCAGGGACTCTGGCTCACTCAGGCCTGGGGGAGGGAGTGGCACTATTGCGGAGCGAGCCTGCAACAGCAGAGGCCAGCAGGACATTGCACCAGCCTGAGGCGCGCCATGCTTTCTCCCGGGGAAGTTGTTCCTGGATCCCAGGACCCTGGCAGTGGCGGGCTGCACAGGCTCCCTGGAAGCGGGTGTGTGGATAGTGACCTGTGCTCGCACACAGGTTTCTTGGTGGTGGCCGCAACAGCCTTAGAGTCTTATGGCCGTCTCTGGGGTCCGCACTGTTAGCCGTGGCTGGCGCCCGTCTCTGGAGCTCCTTTAAGCAGCTCTCTTAATCCCCTCTCCCCGCGCACCAGGAAACAAAGAGGGAAGAAAATGTCTCTTGCCTCTTCAGCAGGTCCAGACTTTTCCCCGGACTCCCTCCCGGCTAGCCGTGGTGCACTAACACCCTGCAGGCTGTGTTCACGCTGCCAGCCTCAGTCCTCTCCCTGGGCTCCGACAGAAGCCCGAGCCTCAGCTCGCAGCCCTGCTCACTCCAGCGGGTGAGCAGACAAGCCTCTCAGGCTGGTGAGTGCCGGTTGGCACAGATCCTCTGTGCGGGAATCTCTCCGCTTTGCCCTCCGAACCCCTGTAGTTTAGCTCTCCTCCACGGTTCCGAAGCTTCCCCCCTCTGCCACCCACAGTATCTGCCTGTGAAGGGGCTTCCTAGTGTGTGGAAATCTTTCCTCCTTCACAGCTCCCTCCCACTGGTGCAGGTCCAATCCCTATTCTTTTGTCTCTGTGTTTTTCTTTTTTCTTTTGCCCTACGCAGGTACATGGGGGAATTTCTTGCCTTTTGGGAGGTCTGAGGTCTTCTCCCAGCGTTCAGTAGGTATTCTGTAGGAGTTGTTCCACGTGTAGAGGTATTTCTGGTGTATCTGTGGGGAGGAAGGTGATCTCCGCATCTTACTCTTCTGCCATCTTCCCGGAACTCCCCTGTTTATTATATTCTTAATTATTCCTTCAATGGTTTTATACAGCTGATGGTACTCTTTCTGTTTTTTCTTTTTCTTTTCAGTGCTGTCATGGATTTATAATATTTTAAGTATATTGTTCTGCTATTTAAGATGATACATACAAAGATTAAAGAGAGAACTCATGATTTTGGAACTATTGTAAATGTATAGAGGTCAAGGCTGCATGGTTTTGATTTATAGTTACAAAAATATAACAAAGCAACAGAATAGAAAGCTCATAACTAGACACACACATAATATGGTTAATTTATTTTCAATAAAAGTGGTCATGTAATTTGATGAGGAAAGTCTTTTCATCATATAATGGAAAAATTGCACATAAACTGACAAAAGAAAATAATGAATCTCAACCCTTACCTTAAATAATATACAGTACAATAATTAACTGAAGAGGGATTATAGTTTTGAATGGAAGAGCTAAAACTACACAATGTCAAGAATAAGCCTTAAGTTAAATGTTTGGGAACTTAGGTTAAACAATAATTTATCAGTTAAGACACAAAAGCATATACTGCATTAGAAAAAAATTATAGGTTGGATGGACTTGGTCAAAATTAAAATCTTCTGCTCTTTGAGATATATTGCTAACAAATAAGGTAAGCCATACACTTTAGTTTACAGAATACTTTTCTGATAAAGACCTTCGTTCCAGATTATATGAAGAATTATTACAAAACAATAAGAAGTCAAGACACTCAGTAACAATAAGCAAAAATAATTGAACAAAAACTTCTCCAAATAAGATATAGAGCTAACGAATAACAATGTGAAAAGATGCTTAATATCATTAATCATTAAGGAAATGCAAATTAACGAAACAATGCAATATCACTAAATCTTTTTTAGAATGATTTAAAATTAAAAATACTGACGATACCAAATGCTGTTGAGGATGTGCAATAATTGAAACTCCCATCCATTTCTAGTAGCAATGCAAAATGGCATAGCAACTTTGGAAAATAGTATGGAAGTTTCTTATGAAGTTAAATGTATCACTTATCATTCAATCCAGCATGCCCACTTCTGGTTTTTATTCAAAAACTGAAAAAATATGCCTACAAAAAGACCTCTGTACTAATGCTCACAGCAGCTTTATTAATTATAGCCAAAACTGGAAACAATTCAAATGAATATCAATTGGATATTTGAGAAACAAAATATTACATATCTATATATCTCAAAAACATTATCTTAAGGCTACACATTGTATAACTCTATTTATATGCCTCTATAGAATAGGCAAAAAGAAAAAAAAAAAAACTATTGGCAGAAAATGAATGGTTACTAGAGACTGTGGAGATAGAGAAGGGACTGACTGTACAAAGAGTCACAAGGTAACTTTTGGGGGTGATAAAAATATTTCATATTTTAATGTAATATTAACTTACAACTGGATACATTTTTCAAAACTTATCAAACTGTACATTTTAGGATCACACTCACCATGCGATAAATTCATATATATGATAGTTTTAAAATAAATTGCATATTTTTCATAAGTTATCAGTTGCTTTTAAAACATACCTATTTAATAAGTACCTAATACTTTTTTCAAGAATCAAGGAGAAAGATTAAATTCTTTTTTTCTTCAAAAAGTCTTTTGTTAGAAGAAAATTACATGGTAATTAGTCAATCTTAAAAATAATAACTGTTTATACAATGATTCTACTTTCTGCTTTTAGAATGTATTTCTATTGAACAATTCCAAAGTGTGGGAAGCTAAGAACAATGCATATACACATTTACTTTGGTAACATCTATGAAGTTTGGTCTTGTATCAGTTTTAATATGCTCATGAGGTATGTCTGGTTGTAGGCCTATGTATTCCTAAAAACTCAGGCAAAGTAGAGAAGCCTCTGCACCCAGCAAAGGGATCAAATGCACTTCAATTCCCCTCTGACTCCTGACAGAATTTTCAGAGTGCAAGTCTGAAACTTCATGTCTTCATTTCCTAATTAAGTGGAAATCACCTATTATGGGATCCCTGTAATGAAGGGAAACAAAGCATAACAGCAAAACAAAACAAAAAATGTTCATTTTGTTAAACAAATTTAAGAAATGACAATGCCTAAATAAATGTAAAGAAATTAAAATGCTAAATAAATATGAAAAGCATTTTGGGAGACATAACTTCGTTTTTATTTTGGATTTGCAACTGATTTTCCTGCATCATTTCCTAAAACGTATGCAACTGTTTACCTCCTCCACAGATACTTATATTTCCATATGGATTATTTTTAAACAACCCAGTTTCTAGATCATTGGAAAGGACTAGTTCTACAAAAAATATTATATTGCAAACACAATGAAGTTTAATCAAATAGAAGGAATTTTTACTTATGGAATTATATTCCTGTTCCATCTATTAAAGTTAATTTATAAAATAATGTGAATACTGGGGATACTGGTTTAAAATAATTTATCAAATAAAGAATATTTACAAAATATTTTCTTCAGAGTGTTTCAATGTGCATATACATTATCTCATATTTGATAATGCAGAGCAAACAATATCATATTAAAATTAAGGCTGGGATTAAAAAGGAGCACCATTGGGAAGTTAAGGAGGCTGTAGAATATGATAAAACCATATTTTTAAAGACTTCTCATTTTACCAAATATTAGCTTGGAATCCTCATCAGTTTGCTCGGAGGAAAAAATTACTCCATAGCTCTGAGATTAAAAAGAGGTCTGCTGAATAAGAAATAATATATTTATTCTCTACATTCATTTTGCGATACAGAAGACACATCACATTATGCTTATCTTAGACTTAAATAAATTTCATTATAAAAACAAGATTAGAAGAGGGCTTTGTAATTTAAAATCATACATTACTTATATGAATTTTTACAATAAAACACTTTCTGGGTGACAATGTTTCTATGCTTCTAGATAATTAAATATCAAAGTGCATAGAAATAGATTTTAGTCTGGTTTTGTAAGTTTAAATCAGGAGAATTTAGAATTAAATCCCCAAAACATCTGTAATCTATTCTGCTATCTACAATGCTTGTCACTGATTACCTCTATTTATAGTAGGTGTGCAAATGTTTGCTAAACATGAAAATGAGAGTGGCAAGTGTGCAGCTTGATAGTAGTGAGTGCTCTAATTTCACCATAACTAGTAGGGTAAAGCTGTATAAAATCAAAGTGCATCAGAAAAATATTAAAAGAAATATTCATATTGTAGTCACTTTTCATCCAGTATATAAAAAATTATTTATTTAAGTGTAGTAGTTTTACTGCAATTATTATTATTTTTTGCCAACCACTACACTAATTCATCATTTCATAAAGCAAAAATCTGAACAGTCAAACCAATATGGATATTTCCCTTCCTGTACATGACTGCTTATTACTCTTTGAATGCATAATTACTTTGATGTAAATTTAGTAAAACTTTTCATTTTTCTTGTAGCCCTTCAGACTAAAATGAATATCTCATGCTAAATCCAACTCTAATTTAATACCAAGGTAGAATTATTTCCATTTTAACAGTGCTACCCTCAATTCTATGAGCCCACTAATTTCCTAAGTAATTCCATGAAATAAATTTTTATTGACTATTAGATAATATTAATACAGATGGATAATTAAGAGATACTTTAAAATGGTTGTAGCACTCTAAACTATTGAGATGCTATTTGGAAAGATTGCATGGTAAAATATATTACCCTCCTGACTATTCACTGGAAGCTCCAGAACATTATGCTTAATTTTGTTTGATCCAGGATTTCTAAAAGTCAAAAAAATAATTACTGAAATGTATAGAACACACTGAGAAAACTTGTTTTTTTTTTTTTCAAGTTTTTTAAAAAAAATATATTGGAGTATAGTTAATTTACAATGTGTTAGTTTCAGGTGTACAGCAAATTGATTCAGTTATACATTACATATATTTATTCTTTTCTAGATTTTTTTTTCTCATATAGGTTATCACAGAATACTGGGTTGAGTCCCCTGTGCTATACAGTAGGTTCTTGTTGGTTATCTATCTTATGTATAGTAGTGTGTATATGTTCATTACAAGATCCTGATTTATCCCTCCTCCCCATGTTTCTCCTTTGATAACCACAGGTTGTTATTGCTTTCTTTTAATTTATTTATTTTTATTTTTATTTATTTTTGGCTGCGTCGGGTCTTTGTTGCTCTGTGCGTGCCTTCTCTAGTTGCGGCAAGCGGGGGCTTCTCTTCGTCGCGGTGCACTGGCTTCTCATTGCCATGGCTTTTCTTGTTGCAGAGCATGGGCTCTAGGCACGCGGGCTTCAGTAGTTGTGGCATACGGGCTCAGTAGGTGTGGCTTGTGGGCTCTAGAGCACAGGCTCAGTAGTTGTGGCACAGGCGCTTAGTTGCTCTGCGTCATGTGGGATCTTCCTGGACCAGGGCTCAAATCCGTATCTCCTGCATTGGCAGGCAAATTCTTAACCTGTGTCTCCTGAATTAGCAGGTGAATTATTAACCTCTGTGCCAACAGGGAAGCCCACAAGTTTTTTTTTTTGATATCTGTAAGTCTGTTTCTGTTTTGTAAATAAGTTCACTTGTATCATTTTTAAAATTAGATTCCCCATATGAGCGATATCATATGATATTTGTCTTTCTCTGTCTGACTTTCTTCACTTAGTATGATAATCTCTAGGTCCATCCATGTTGCTGCAAATGGCATTATTCATTCCTTTTTATGTCTGAGTAATATTCCATTGTATATATGTACCACATTTTCTTTATCTATTCTTCTGTCAATGGACATTTAGATTGCTTTCATGTCTTGGCTATTGTAAATAGTGCTGCAATGAACATTGGGGTACATGTATCTTTTTGAATTATGGTTTTCTCCAGATATATGCCCAGAAGTGGAATTGCTGGATCATATGGTAGTTCTATTTTTAGTTTTTTAAGGAACCTCCACACTGTTCTCCATAATGGTAGTACCAATTTACATTTTCACCAACAGTGTAGAAGGGTTCCCTTTTCTCTACACCCTCTCCAGCACTTATTGTTTGTGAACTTTTTGATGATTGTCATTCTGACCAGTGTGAGGTGATACCTTATTGTAGTTTTGATTTGCATTTCTCTGATAATTAGTGATGTTGAGCATATTTTCATGTGTTTTTTAGCCATCTGCATGTGTTGAGAAAACTTGTTTTGAAGGATAACTTATTATGTCTAGAAAATTTATAAATAAATCTAATGCATAGGACAAATACACATCTTTTTTTTATTTCCTGTACATAATACATTCGATAATAGTAGTGATGGGATGAACAATATAATTTATATTTATTTGTATAGTGATATTAAATTTCTATTTTTGAAAATGGTTTGGCATAAAATCAAATTAGATTAACTATTTGTATTTATTTCAATCAAAGTTACACACTCATGCATTTTAAGCAACAATTTAAATGATTCTAGCTAAAATTAAATAAGTCTACTATAGCCTATCTCTCCTGCTGATTAGAACAGAAAACTCTGAACAAAATACAAAAAGCAATTACCCAACAGAGAAGATTCTGTTGGAGAAGAACATGGTGTTGTAGGAAGCATTGGAATCTGTCTCCCCACCTAGACAACAATCACATTGGCAGAATCTGAAAAAGGCTTATTGACAGATCTATGACAAAAATACTTTAAAGCAACTGTCTTAATGATGTTTAAAGAACTAAAAGAAGATGTGAAAGAAGTTAGAGAATGATTAATAAGCAAAATGGAAATATCAATAAAGACAGAAAATATTTTTTAAAAATATTCTGGACGTGAAAAATACAATTTCTGAAATGAAAATTTTACTGGAGGGATTTGGAGACAGATTTATCAATGCAGAAGAAATAATCAGTGAACTTGAAGATAGGACAATAATTATTCATTATAAAGAACATAAAGAAAAAAGACTGAAAAAAGTAATCAGAGCCTTAGGAATTCATGGGGCACAATCAAACAGATCCAGATATTCACTGTGGGAGTTTCAGAAAGTAAAGAGAGAGAGAAAAATTAATGGCTGTAAACTTCCCAGATTTAATCAAAGACATAAATAAAAACACCAAAGAAGTTCAACAAACTCCAAATAAGATTAACCCCAAAAGGCACATGCCTAGACATTTTAATCAACCTTTAGAAACTGAAAGAAAAAGAAAGAATCTTGTAATCAGCCAGAGAGAATTGACTTTTTACATGCAAGGAATCCTCAAAAGATTATTAGCAGATTTTTCATCAAAAAAAAGTGGAGGCTAGAGAGCAGTGGACCAGTATATTCAAATAGCTAAAAAAAAAAAAAAAAAAAAAAAAAAAAAGTTAACCCAGAATCCTATATCCACCAAAAATGTTCTTTAAGAGTGAGGGAGAATATATGATTATCCCGTTAAATAAAAGTTGAAGGTTTCTTACCACCAGACCTGACCTATAAAAATGGTCGTGAGAGTCCTTCAGGATGATATAAAATGACACTAGACAATAACTTGAAGTCATGTGAATAAATAAAGAACTTGATAATTTAAAAAACATGGACAGTACTTTAAATTCATAAAATACATAAAGCTAGTAATATTGTAATAATGGTTTTTAACTCCACTATGTTTTGCATGTGATTTCAGAGACTAATACAATTTTTTAAAAATTATCTAAATGCTAATAATCCATATTTTGTTTTCTGCATAATTTAAGAGATTAACAAAAAAATTATAAGTTTATGTTTTGGGACACACAATGTATAAAGACATAATATTGTGACATCAAAAACCAAAAGGGGTGTGGGTAGAGCTGTAAAGGAGTAAAGGTTTTGTATGTTATTGAAGTTAAGATAGTAATAATTCAAATTAATGTGTTATAAATTTAGGATGTTAGATATAGTCTCCATGGAAACCCCAAAAGAGCTGTAGAATATATACAGAAGGAAATAAAGAAATTTAAACATTTTCCTACAAAAAAAATTAATTAAACTCAAAAAAGTCAATAATGCAGGAAATGGGGAACAAAATGTATAAGGCATACAAAAAATAAATAGCAAAATGACAGAAGTAAGTCTCTCCTTACTGGTGATCACTTTAAATGTTAAAGGATTAAACTCTCCAATGAAAGACAGAGAATGGTAAAATGGATGAAAACCTGATCCAATTTTATGCTATCTACAAGAGACTCTAGATCCAAATACAAATATATTGAAAATAAAGAGATGGTAAATGATATTCTATGCAATAGTTCCATGCAAAAGAGAACAGCAGTGGCTATACCAGTATCAGAAAAAAAAAGGCTTTAAATCAAAATTAAAAGAGACAAAGACAATAGATATTAATAAAAGGTTTAATACAGCCAGAAGATTTAATAATTATAAATATTTATGCATCTAATAACACACCATCAAAATATATAAAGCAAAAAAAAAATGAGAGAACTTAAAGGACAAGTAGAAAATTCAACGAAAATGGTTGAAAATTTCAATACCCCACTCTCAATAACGTATGCAACAACAATACAGAAGATAAGTAAGGAAACAGAGGAATTAAACAATAGAAGAAACCAACTAGATCTAACAAACATATAGAGAACACTCTACCCAATAACAAAAGCATACAAATTCTTCTCAAGAGAACATGAGACATTTTTCAGGACAGACATATGTCAGGCTACAAATTAGAATCTCAATAGACCTCAAAAAGATATTGAACAAAGTAACTTCCAAACTACAATTGGAGAAAGCTAGAAATCAATAATAGCAATAAAACCGGAAAATTCACAAATTGTTGGAAATTAAGCAACACACTATTAAACAATCAATGGATGAAAGAAAAAGTCACAAGGGAAATTAGAAGATACAAGGAGATTAGTGAAAATGAAAACACAGCATACCAAAACATAGGAAGCATGGTGAACAAGTATAAGGGGAAATTTTAGAGTTATAAATGCTTACATTAAAAAAGAAAAAATATATCAAATCAACAACCTAAATTTACAATTTAAAGAACTAGCAAAAAAAGTATAAACTAAATCCAGGGCTTCCCTGGTGGCACAGTGGTTGAGAGTCCGCCTGCCGATACAGGGGACACGGGTTCGTGCCCCGGTCTGGGAAGATCCCACATGCCGCAGAGTGGTTGGGCCTGTAAGCCATGGCTGCTGAGCCTGCGTGTCTGGAGCCTGTGCTCCACAACAGGAGAGACCACAACAGTAAGCAGCCCGCATACTGCAAAAAAAAAAAAAAAAAAAAAAAAAAAAAAAAAAAAAAAGTATAAACTAAATCCAAAAGTAGCAGAAGGAAGGAATAATAAAAATTAGACCTGAAATAGAGAATAAAAAACAGTAGAAAATCAATAAAACTAATAGTTGATTCTTTGAAAAGATCAACATATTTACAAATATTTAGTTAGTGAGAACAAGGGAAAAAGAGAAGATTCAAATTACTAAAATTAGAAATTGAAGTGAGCCATTAATACTGATTATGTAGAAACAAAAATGATTACAAGAGTGTACTATGATTACACAAACATTGGACACAAACATTGGACAACCTACATAAAATAGAGAAATTTGTAACAACACCAACCTACAAAAATTAAATCATGAAGAAATTGAAAATTTGAATAGACCTATAACAAGTAAGAAGATTGAATCAATAATCAAAATCTCCCAAAATGAAAAACCCTGGACCTGATAGTTTTATTGGTGAATTCTACCAAACCTATAAAGAAGAACTACCACGAATCCCTCTCAAACTTTTCCAAAATATTGAAGAGGAGGAAACACTTCCAAACTTATTCTATGAGGCCAGCATTATTCTGATAACAAATCCAGGCCAAAATACTGAAAAAAAACAAATACTATAGGTCAATATCCCTGATAAGCATTGATACAAAATTCCTTAATAAAATACCAAAAAAAAAAACAAATTCAGCAGCGTATTAAAGGAATTAGATAACAAGACCAAGTACAAACTATTCCTGGAAAGCAACAGTTGTTCAACATGCAAAACCAATCAGTAATACACTACATTTACTAAATGAAAGGAAAAAAACACATAATCATATTATTTGATGGAGAAAAAGCATTTGACAAAATTCAACACATCTTTATGATAAAAAAACACTTAAAATAGGAATAGAAGGAAACTACCTCAACATAATGAAAGCCATATATGAAATATCCACAGTGAACTATACTCAATGGTGGAAAACTGAAAGGTTTTCCTTTAAGATCAGGAAAAAGGTAGGGATGCTTACTTTCATCACTTTTATTCAACACAGTACTGGAAGTTCTAACAAGAGAAATTAGGCAAGACAAATAAATAAAAGTCATCCAAATTAGAAGGGAAGTAAAATTGTCTCTGTTTAAAATTTATACAATTTTATATGTATAATCTCTAAAGAGTGCACACACACAAAAATGGTTAGAACAAATAAATTAGGCTAATAAATTTTGTCAAATAGTTTTTCTCCATCAAATGAGATGATCATGGTTTTTTTCTCCCTTTATTTGGTTAGAACTAATAAAAGTTAGAACTAGTAAAGTAGAAGGATACAAAGTCAAAAGACAAAGGCAGTTGCATTTCTGTACACTAAAAATAAACAATCTGAAAAGGAAATTAAGAAAACTATCCCATTTATAATAACATCCAAAAGAATAAATACTTAGGAAGAATAAATACTTAGGTGTAAGTCTTGTACCATGATACAAAACATTGCTTAAAGAAATTAAAGGAGACATAAATAAATAAAACATCACATGTTCATGTATAAGAAGACTTAATGCTGTTAACATGCCAATACTATGTGAAGTGATCCACAGATTCAATGTAATCTATCAAAATTCCAGTGATTTTTTGCAGAAATAGAAGATCCTATTCAAAAATTTATATGGACTCTCAAGGCATGCTGACTAGCCAAAACAATCTTAGAAAACAAAGCGGGCTGACTCACATTTCCTGATTTAAAAACCTGTTACAAAATTAATCAAGAGTGTGGTACTGGTATAAAGATAGACATATAGACCATTAGAATAGAAAAATGAGAAATAAACCTTTACATATATGTTCAAATGATTTTCAACAAGGGTGCCAATACCATTTAATGGGGAAAGGACAATATTTTCAATAAATGCTGCTGGGAAAACATTATATCCACATGCAAAATAATGAATTTGGACTCTTGCCTAGCACCGTATATAAAAATTAACCCAAAATGGACCAAAGACCTAAATATAAGAGCTAAAACAGCAAAACTCTTAGAAGAAAACATAGAGGAAAAGCTTCACAACATTACATTTGGCAATAATTTCTTGGATATATCACTAAAGGCACAGGTAACAAAAGAAAAAAATGGACAAATCAGACTTCATGAAAATTTTGTTTTTAATTTGTTCATCAAAAGTTACTATTGACAGTAAAAATACAGTCCATAGGATGAGAGAAAATATTTGCAAATTGTATATCTGGTAAGGGATTAATATCTAGAATATATAACTAACTCAAACTAAACAACAAGAAAACAAACAACCCAGTTTAAAAATGGGCAAAGGACTGGAATAGACATTTTTTCCAAAGATGAAAAGCAAATAGTCGATAAGGATCTGAAATGATACTCAACATCATTAATTCCTGGGAAAATGCAAATCAAAATTATGAGATACCACCTCACACTCACTGAGATGGCTAGCATAACAAAAAACAAAACAAAGACAAAACTAAAATAACAAGTGTTAGTAAAGATGGGAATCCTCCATGGGAACACAAACTTCTTTACTTTTGTCTAGCTGTAGCCACCTCCTTGTGGAACATTTATGCATTGTTGGTGGGAATGTAAAGTTGTGCAGCTGCTATGGAAAATAATATGGCAGTTCCTTAAAAAAAATTATAGAATTATCATATGATCCATCAATTCCTCTTCTGGTTATACACCAAAACATATTGAAAGCAGGTCTTGAAGAGATGTTTGTACACTCATGATCATAGTAACATTATTCAAAATAGCTGAAATGTGAAAGCAACAAAATAGTCTATCAACAGATAAATGGATAAATAGAATATGGTACATATGTGCAATGGAATATTATTCTGTCCTAAAAAGGAAGGAAATTCTGACATATGCTACAACATGGATGAAAACTGAGGATATTATTCTAGGTGAAATAATTTAGTCACAAAAATACAAATACTTTATTATTTTACTTATTTGAAGTACTTAGAGTAGTCAAAATCATAGAGACAGAAAGAGGAGCCATGGTTGCCCTTGGCTGGGTATTGGGGGAAAGAGAAAGTTATTAATTAATTGGTATAGAGTTTTAGTTTTACAAACTGAAAAATTCCAGAGATTGGTTCAGCCACTATGGAGAACATTATGGAGGTTCCTTAAAAAACTACAAATAGAACTACCATATGACCCAGCAATCCCACTACTGGGCATATACCCTGAGAAAACCAAAATTCAAAAAGAGTCATGTACCAAAATGTTCATTGCAGCTCTATTTACAATAGCCCAGAGATGGAAACAACCTAAGTGCCCATCATCGGATGAATGGATAAAGAAGATGTGGCACATACATACAACGGAATATTACTCAGCCATAAAAAGAAAGGAAATTGAGCTTTTTGTAATGAGGTGGATAGACCTAGAGTCGGTCATACAGAGTGAAGTAAGTCAGAAAGAAAAAGACAAATACCGTATGCTAACACATATATATGGAATTTAAGAAGAAAAAAAAATGTCATGAAGAACCTAGGGGTAAGACAGGAATAAAGCCACAGACCTACTGGAGAACGGACTTGAGGATATGGAGAGGGGGAAGGATGAGCTGTGCCAGGGCGAAAGAGAGTCATGGACATATACACACTAACAAACGTAAGGTAGATAGCTAGTGGGAAGCAGCCGCATGGCACAGGGATATCAGCTCGGTGCTTTGTGACCGCCTGGAGGGGTGGGATAGGGAGGGTGGGAGGGAGGGAGACGCAAGAGGGGAGAGATATGGGAAAATATGTATATGTATAACTGATTCACTTTGTTATAAAGCAGAAACTAACACACCATTGTAAAGCAATTATACCCCAATAAAGATGTTAAAAAAAACCAAAAAAACAAAAACAAAACAAAAAAAGTAATCAAAAACATATGAATCATGAAGGCGTTGTCAAAACTTAGAGAAACAATTACCGTAGAATCAAAATTGCTCTGTTGCCCCTACCCTTCTTTTTCTCTTGTGGCTTTGACCCAAGGCCAGGCCCCAGTCATGTTGCTTCTTGGTGAAGCAGTAGTTTGAGTGGCTAACACTCTAATGTAGAACAAATTTTCTAGCCAGAGAGAGTGAAAAGACAGTCCCTTCAAAGCAAAGAATGTGCGGGAAACTCTAAGAGAAAGAGAGGTGAAAAAGATCTTTTAATTCTGTATATAAATCTATACATCTTTTCTTGGCTTATATCAGAGCTATTTCTTATAAAAAATGATGAAGACCAGAAATTAAGGCTTAATAAAGTCTAGAATAAAGGAAAACTAAGAAAATTTTCTTCCATTGAGATTGTTCTAAAGAAACACTAAAGAAAGTACTTTAGTATGAAGGGAAAAATACCAGAGGTTAATTTGGAAATCTGAGAGTGATGGAAGAGCAACAGAAACAGTAAGTCTCTGGGTACATATAAAATAATATTTTAAAATACTTTAAAATAAATATGACTCTGAATATTAAAGTTATAGCATTATTTATTGGGGTTTTGAGGATATGTAATACAAATTATCACAACATCATAAAGTTCAATAAGAAGGATATGGGAACTACCTATATGATTGCAAGACTTCCGTATTTTATATGAATTACAGTATTTAAGTAGGCTATGAAATGTTAGATATGCATATTGTAATCCCTAAAAATACCTCCAAAAATAATGAGTACTTGTAGCCAAAATCCAATGGGTAAATAAAATTCAGTACCTAAAAAAAATTCATATAATCAAAAATAAGCTACAAATGCAGGACCAAAGGAAAAACACAACAGAGTGGACAAACAGAAAAGGTAAAATGGTAGCACTATATCCAACCATATCAAAAACTAAACTAAATCTAAATGATCTAAAAAAAATTGAAAGACAAAAATTGTCAGATTGTGTTTTAGAAAACATCACCCAACCACCTGATGTCTATAAGAAATTCACTTTAAATAAAAAGTTTAAATAAAATGATAGAAAACTACACACACCAACGCCAAGAGAAAGCTGGAGTAGTTGCGTTAATATAAGATAATGTATATTTCAGTAAAAAGAATATAACCAAGAACAAAGATGATATAATAATTCTAAATGTGTGTACAACAAAGCTCCAAAATACATGAAACAAACACTGACAATACTGAAAGGTGAAGTAGATAAACCCACAAATATAGTTGGAGACTTCAACTGTCTCTCTCAGTAATAAACAAAACAAATAATTAGAAAACGAGTAAAGATATCCAAGACCTGAATAACACTTTCAACAAAATTTATCTAATTGACAATTAGAGAGACTACTTCACCCACCTATAAAAGAATACACATTCTTTTCTTTTGTAGAGCACATGAAACACACACACACACACACACACACAAACCCTAGACAATAAAACAAACCTCAACAGATTGAACATAATTAAAATAATAAATAAAAAAAAGAATATTATCTGACCACAATGGAATTAAAATGGCATGTAGAAAAAGACATATTTGTTGGGATAAACAGTGAGTGGGAAGGAAGAAAACAGAGGCAGTAGTTTCCTAGATTTCTTTCTCAATACATTTTTCTGCTGGTGTGAGAAAGAAATAGGGAACACCCAGTGTGATATTAAGAGAAGATACTTCCTTACTTCCTTATTTCCTTCCTTCTTTCCTTACTCATTTACTTATTTATTTACTCTGTGCTTACCTACTTTTAAAAATGAGAGATACTAGGCCCCTTCCTGTCTCCCAATCCAACTCTGTATACAGAGCATAATAATTATTCAAGCTGAGAAGGGATGGCAAAAGTAAACAAACATATGACATTTTATGTGTAATTTCTTGGGAAGGCTTTTACCAGAATGTAGAGCATCTGGTTTAATCAAGCTTTGATTTTTTTAAGATTAGATGCATATGATTTTCTCAATTTTTAGGTGTACTGTTCTATGAATTTTGAAAAGTGAACACAGTTACGCAAGCACCACCACACTCAAGATACAGAACAGTTTGATAAACCAAAAATGTTTGTTGTGTTCCGTTGCAGTCAGTTCTTCCCATCACAGCCCCTGGCAAACACTGATCTGTTTTACATATGGGGACAGATAGCTTTGTTTTTATTTATTTATTCATTTATTTATTTTTTAATTTATTCACTTTTTATTTTATATTGGAGCATAGTTGATTAACAATGTTGTGATAATTTCTGATGTAGAGCAAAATGATTCCGTTATACATATACATGTATCTATTCATTTTTCAAGTTCTTTTTCTATTTAGGTTATTACAGAATATTGAACAGAGTGTCCTGTGCTAAACAGTAGGTCCTTGTTATCTATTTTAAATATAGTAGTGTTTACATGTCAACCCAAACTACAAATCAACACTTCCCCCACTCTTCCCCCCTTGGTAACCATAAGTTCATTCTCTAAGTCATGAGTCTGTTTCTGTCTTGTAAATAAGTTCTTTGCATATATGTTTTTTGCTTTTTTAGATTACACATATAAGAAATATCATATTTGTCTTTCTCTGTCTGACTTACTTCACTTAGTATGATAATCTCCAGGTCCATCCATGTTTCTGCAAATGTCATTATTTCATTATTTTAATGGCTGAATAATATTCCATTGTATATATGTACCATATCTTCTTTATCCATTCATCTGATCAGAGCAGAAATAAATAAAATAGAAATGAAGAAAGCAATAGAAAATATCATGAAACTAAAAGACTTTTCTTTGAAAAATATAGGCAAAATTGATAAATCTTTAGCCAGGCTCACCAAGAAAAAAAAGAGGACTCAAATCAATGAAATTAGAAATGAAAAAGGAGAAGTTACAGTGGACACCACAGAAATACAAAGGATCATAAGAGACCATATGCTAATAAAATGGACAACCTGGAAGAAATGGAAAAATTCTTAGAAAGGTACAACCTCTCAAGACTGAATCATGAAGAAATAGAAAATATGAACAGAATAATCACAAGTACTAAATTGAAACTGTTGTTAAAAACTCCCAACAAACAGAAGTCCAGGACCAGATGGCTTCACAGGCAAATTCTATCAAACATTTAGAGAGGAGTTAACATCTATCCTTCTGAAACTCTTCCAAAATATTGCAGAGGAAGGAACACTCCCAAACTCACTCTATGAGGCCATCATCACCCTGAAACCAAAACAAGACAAAGGTACCACAAAAATATAAAATAAAATAAAATTACAGGCCAATATCACTGATGAACATAGACGCTAAAATCCTCAACAAAATACTAGCAATCCAAATCCAAAAATACATTAAAATGATCATATACCATGATCAAGTGGGATTTACCCCAAGGATGCAAGAATTTTTCAATATCAGCAAATCAACCAGTGTGATACACCACATCAACTAATTGAAGAGTAAAAAACATGATCATTTCAATAGATGCAGATAAAACTTTTGACAAATTTCAACACCCATTTATGATAAAATCTCTCCAGAAAGTGGACATAGAGGGAACTTACCTCAACATAATAAAGGCCATATACGACAAACCTACAGTTAACATCATACTCAATGGTGGTGAAAAGCTGAAAGCATTTCCTCTAAATCAGGAACAAGACAAAGGAGTCCGCTCTCACCACTTTTATTCAGCATAGTTTTGGAAGTCTTAGACACAGCAATCAGAGAAGAAAAAGAAATGAAATGATTTCAAATAGGAAAAGAAGAAGTAAAGCTGTCACTGTTTGCAGATGACATGATACTAAACATAGAAAATCCTACAGATGCTACCAGAAAACTACTAGAGCTCATCAATGAATTTGGTAACGTTTCAGGATACAAAATTTATACACAGAGATCTCTTGTATTCCTATATACTAACAATGAAAGATCAGAAAGAGAAATTAAAGAACAACCCCATTTACCATCACATCAAAAAGAATAAAATACCTAGGAATAAACCTACTTAAAGAAAGAAATGACCTGTTTTTAAAACTAGAATTCACTATTCAAAGATAATCTCTTAAGAAGCCCCAATGAGGTCTTTTGCTGAATATTGTAATCAATCAATGTAAAGAATGAACACTCACTGCCTTCACACTATATGATCAGCTTTGTAGAAATATATTTCTGTGCCTTATTCCATACTTTGGTTGAGTGCTCCTGGTTTGCAAACTCTCTTTCTTTGTGTGCACAATCAACTTTTACTAATTACTACTTAAGTGGATCATTGGCTTTACTTTTTTTTAACTTTTGACACTGTTAATGATTTTGACAATTTTGTGCATCTTCTCTTGTGTCATGGATCATTTATATATCCTCTTTTTGAAGTTTTCCCATTACATTACTTCGAACCTTATAAAATCTATTAGATGTATAATTTTGAATCTATTTCTAGACTGTCTCTTTCTTTCCATTTGTCTATATGCTCATTCTTGTGAAAACATCACCCTGTCTTGATTAGTGTAGCTTTATAGTAAGACATAACTTTGGATAGAGTTCTTTTTCAAGATCGCTTTGGCTATTCTAGATGTGTTGAATTTCTATATGAATATTAGAATCAGTTTGTCAATTTCTAGCAAAAGGTGTACTGGATATTGATTGGCACTAAATTGAATTTATAGATTAATTTGAGCATAATGACTCTCTTAATATTGAACTTCCCAATCCATAATCATGTTATGGCTTTCTATTCATTTATATATTCTTAGATTATTGACTTTAAGCCTGTCTTCTTTTCTAAAATAAGCATTTAAATGTATAGATTTACTCTTAAGCATTATTTTCACTAAATTCCACAAATACTGATAGATTTTTAAATTACTGTTCCTATGAATCTTACACACATATGCACATACACAAATATCCGTTTCTTTGTGATTTTTATTTGATACTTGAATTATTTAGAATTGGGTTGGTTACTTTCTAAGTATTTAGGACTTTTCTAGCTATGCTAATGGTATTTATTTCTACTTTAGTTCTATTGTGGTTAGAGAGCATATTCAGTAAAGTTTCAAACTGTTAAAGTATTTTGCAAATGGTTTCGTGGCTTAAAATAAGATTTATATGAATGTTATATGTACATTGTCTTGTTAAGAGGTGTAGTGTTCTGTTAACTTCTATTAGATCTCATTGGATAATAGTGTCATTCAAATCTGCCTTTTGGCTTATTTGTCTATCACCTACTAAAAGATATGTTAACATTTGCAACTATGAATGTGAATTTTTCTATTTATATTTGTATTTCTGAAAATTTTTCTTCCATGTATCTGAATTTCAATTATAGTTGCTACACATTTAATAAGACTGTTGAATTTTCTTTATTAATATGTTCTTTCATCATTATAAAATGTCTCACAACTACTGGCAATACTCCTTTTCTTGAAGCCTATATTACACCAGCTTGCTTGTGCTTAGTGTTTGAGTCTTTTAATATCCTTTGACTTTCCATCATTTATCTGCCTTTTATTTTTCCCTAGCTTGAAAGTATCTGCCTTTAAATGTTGAGTGTTTAATCCATTTACATTTATAGCATTTGTGGGGGGTATGTTTTAGTTAGAATCTTTTTGTCCCCTCTGTTCTTTCCATTTTTCTGTCTTCATTTGTGTCATTCCAGTCCTTTTTTATGCCTATTTCTCTGTTCTGTAGGTTTATTATCCATAGCTCTTTTTGTCGTCATTGATTTTTTTCATGGACATAACCAATTTATTTAGTAACTGTTTACTTTTCATATATTCACAAGGATGATATGTGTCAAAAATCAGTCTGAAGGATAATTTTTTAATAATTATGAAATACAAACTTGCAGTGATATCATTGTGTTAATTTTAATTGTTGCCCTTGAGGTTACAGTATGCATTTTTAAATTATCATAGACTACTTAAAATTAAAATTGTGTCCATGTATGATTGTCATTATAATGTCCATTTCTTGGTATATGCTGAGATTTCTAGATCTGTGGGTTGGTTACTGTGTTCAAATTTCAGTTATGCCTGTATTTATAGGGTAAATTCCTTAGTTCATGCACATGGTCTTTTCTTATTACATGTGATCTTCTGGGGATTATAATGGAAAGTCTCTGGTGTTAGCAAACCTCATTAATTTGGTGGGACTTAAACTCCAACCTCTCTCTGTTATAATAGGCAGCTGCAGTTAGCTGTGCTTGAATTTTTAGCCTTCTACCTGTGGTTTCCCCTTGATTTCTTGGATTCTTGCCTAAAATAAGCATAATTTAGTGGTCTGTGAAGAATTTTAGGAGATTTTCTATGCACATTTTGGAGATCTTACTCTGTGGTTCCTATAATTCTGATATTTTCTCTCTCAATTTCCAGCCCCTGTTGGAGCCCCAAATTATATCTCTTGACTCCTAAAGAAATAAGTCTTTAGCTTTCTATTTGAGTTCTATCTGGTGGCCACGTGATTGAGGAGTGTTTTCAGGGGAAAACTATATAACTGTGGACTTACTCTCTCTATTGTCCTGCTTTCAAGGATTAAATCTCATCCAGGGTCTGCCTGCTTTTGTTCATTCTACAATGCCTTCAATTAATTGTTTTCCATATTTTTTCCAGAGATTTCAATGTTTATCAGCAGGAGGGTTAATCTGATATAACCTACTTTGCCATTAGTGGATGCCAGAAATTTGTTTGTAGGTTTGTTTTGAAAACCTACATGGAAGTAATAGTCATTTACAATATTTTTGAAAATACACAGAGTGATAATGGAGAACATAAAAATAACTGTCATTATACTAAGTAGAAATAAATACTGTTGGTATTTATGCATTTTCCATATTTTTCTATGCACACAAATACCTACATTTATAGTTAAAATCTGAAATACTATAGGTATCTTGTTATGCACTTAAAACCAAATTTTGTAAAGACATATTTTACTTAGCATAATATCATTTTTTATAAATAACTTCTTAAAACATAGTTTGAATACCTTTTTATTGCATCACAAAATTAGCCATAATTTATTTAACTATTCTAATAAGTCATTTATAAGTATCTCATAAATAACTGCATATGTATCTTTGCATACAAATCTTTGTGTGCAAATTTCTCATTATTTCTTTAAGTTAGAATACTAAAAATAGAGTACTAAGATGAAGGGTATAAATATTTTGAAAATTCTTGATATTTTTCCCCAAAATATTTTTCCACCAGCACTGTGTGAGGACATCTCTTTTACAACCCATTCAATCAGCAGTTTTTGATACTTGACTTTGCAATTTACCTAATTGATAACGTTTACGTGATTTTTATATGATATTGACCACTCATTATCTCACTTTATAATTATCTAGCCATATTCTTTACCCATTTTGTTGATTTGTATCAGTTCATTTTGTTATCTATATTACAATATAAACTTTCCAATATGATTGTTCTTAATTCAATTTTGAGTATAAATATTTGACTCCACTGTAGTGGCCTCTCTTGTTTGCTTTGTTTGCTTTGGTTTGTTTGGAGGTAAAACTCACATAGCATACAATTAACTATTTTGAAATGTACAATTCAGAAGCCTTGCATTCACATTGTTGCACCATCACCACTTCTATCTAGTTTCAAAAATATTTTATCATCCCAAAAGAACCTCTGAAACCCTTTAGCTCTTTGAGCATTTATAAGACAGTTAATTTAAAATCTTTCTCTAGGAGGCCAGTGTCTGGGCTTCTTCAAGGATGTTTCCTGTCATTTATATTCCTCCTATGAAATAGTCACACTCTTCTGTTTCTTTGTATGCATTGTGATTTTTGTTGATAACTGGACATTTAAAATATGGTAATGTGTGAACTCTAGGTAGAAGAATTCTCACAGGCTCCCAGGGATTATTGTTTTTTCATGTTGAGTGCTGCAGTTGTCCATCTGTTTAGTAACTTTTCCAAACTACTTTCATAACGATTATATTCCTTGTCATCTGTAGACACAAAGTCTTTCTTCCTCTGTCACCATAATTACCAGTGACCTGAGAGAGGTTTCTCTGAGTATCTGAATACAATTTAAAAAAAAAAGAAAGAAAGAAAAAAGAAGTTCTGTCTCCTTAAATTCCATTGAGAATTGCCCCTTGGGAGACTGCTTCAGTCAAATAATGTCCAAAAAATATTCAGCCTCTGTGCCAGTCCCTCAGTGACCTATTGGTCAGATCAAAATACACCAGAATTTTTGGAGGATAGTGTCCTTATTACAAGCTGCAAGATGAAACCAGGCCTTTTCCTTGGCTACCTGCTGTGAGGCTGAAGGATAATAGCTGCCATGCTAAACATTGAAATTCACTGAAAGTTACCAGCCTCTTTCTTCACCAGGTATTCTCCTGGATGTTGTAGGCTTACAAAGTTCCATAGTTCTTGCCAGCTCAATAGTTGGGGGGACTGATTCCTGGAGCTTCATACTCTCACATCTTCCATGATACCACTTGGATACTAGGTTTTTGACTGTGGTCCAAAATAATGTTTATTTTTGCCACCGAATTTTCCAGTGAAAGCCTAAGCAAGCTTATCCCAAATTGCCTACTCAGAGCTGTCTCCTTGATATAACAATAATTCCTAAGTATATACTTTTTAAATTTATTAACACAATTTTCACAGAATTATCTCACTGGAAGCAGTATTACATTATAGAAAATTGAAGTTTGCAAAGTTTGGGAACATTGCCCCAAGAATGAAATCTACATGCTTTGACATCTTGTTTATTCTTTCTTTATGGTACCCCACAAAGTTAGCTAATGTCAGGAGTGGGGTGTGGAAAGGGCTGGAAAAATTGCCAGGAAGATCACAGGAAAAACTTAATCCGTATTTGATTCATTCAAGAAGAATGAAGAAGGATTGAAAAGGGACTGTGAAAGATTGGTATATTCTTTAAAATATGACATATAACTTTTTAATATAAGCATTTTCACTTTGACATTTTTAATGTGATAGTATTTAAATGTAACCAAATGAAAGAACATAAAACTACTCCTAAAATTTAACTTAGAAAATTATTCTTTTCATAAATACTACAACCACATTCTTTATTTCCTAAAGGTCTCTCTATGCAATATTAATACACATTCTTTTTATGCAAACTCATTTTGACAGCAATGGTGCAAGCATATTTTCCATTTAGATTCCTTACTTATTAAAAATAATTCAAGAAAAGAGTTCAACTAGCATAATTTATTAGGCAGTACATAGACATTCATATGATGCTTATAGTTCAAACTTGATTTAACATTTTAAAATAATTTATAAAGGAAAAGGAAAAATACATTCATACTGACACATGTCTGGAAATTCAAAATATATGCTAGATATGAATAAATATCATACACTTTTCTCTATAATGATTTGCTCTGCATTGGAGAGAGCACATTTTAAGAAATTTTCATTTGAATAAGAATGAAAAATTCTGAGCATTAAAACATGCTAAATTGATTTCAGTTAAAGGGTATTAATGCTATTGTAGCCCCCCATCCCTTCCATATCCATTGTCTAAGAATTGAAGTGATTTCAGTGCATTATCGTGACTTTTACTTCTAAGTGGATGTATAATATATATGTGAGATTGATATGAGCTAAAAGGAATTGCTAGGCCAAAGCATTGTATAAGGCAATACTGTGAAATCAATAGCAAATGGGAAGAATAACATTGGCACTGAGATAGTAAAGTCATAAAAAATGAATTATTTAGTTGTTTCATACCATACATAGCAGATTCGTCTCAGTTACCGTGATAATCTAAGGAAAAGTTATTTGGAAAATTATCTCTCTCCTCTATTTTACTTTGGATTAATCTGAATAACACTAACATTGGAAAAATGAGATAACTTATTAGTTCATTAATCTATGCAATCTTTATTGAGAGTCTCTGTGAAGCTGGTATTCTGTGCTCGAGTTTCAAAAAAAGATTCATATGTCTATTTTAAGCATCTCACAGTCTAGTGACAGAGTCAGACAAAGTAACAAATACTTAAAGAATGGTGTGATTGGGGCTATGATACAGGAATACACAGAATGAGTTGGGGATATGGAAAGTCACTTAACAGACAGAAAGGTAAGATTCTCACCTGGGTATAAAAGGAATTATTTTTGATGAAAACTCCCTCATTCATTTCATTCGATAACTCTCTTCAACTTTTACAGAACTCTGATGTTTTTGGTATTAAATAAAATTAAACTTAAATGACATTCTCACTGAGTAATCTCATATGCTTCCCTGGTATTAGTAATCATTTGTTCATTTAGGGTAGGTATGACTCAAACTTATATTGGAATAAATAATGTAACATGAATTTCTGTCTCATATATAAGTTCAGATAGGTAGGCAGCCCTTAGGCTGTCTATAATAGTTCTGCCCCAGAGCTACTCTGTTTTCTTCAATGTATGGCCTTAATTGCTATGGTCACTTTACTGTCTGAGATGGCTACTTCAGCCACAACTACTACATCTACATTTCAGAGGAGGAAGCACAAAAGGAGAAAGGGCAATGAGTACATCTCAGTATATTTTTTTAAGGTAGGTTTCCAGAAGCTGATGCAGGACACTTCACTTTACATAACATTTGCAACTACTTAATCGTATACCTACAACTAGCTGCCTGGGGAATGTAGTCATTCTAAGTTATCATTATTTTCATGGAAAGGTGACAGATATGTTTAGGAAACATCTCCTAAATTTAACCCTACTATCCATGTACTAATGACTATCAAATATATATCTCCTCTTCTTTACTGAGATTTCAGTGTATTTGTCCAACCATTTACTGGATTATCAATTTCAACAAATATATATTTAGCATATACTGTGTGTTAGACATTGTGTAAAGTACCATGGATTAAATGGTAAATATAATAGTCTTTATCACAATCCTCAAATAGCTTATATATTGGTTTAGGAAGTCAATTAACATGTATTTCTTTCACAGTTTAATTAGTGGTAAGGTAGGGAAAATTTAGGGTGCTATAGGAAAAAACAGGAGGGCACTTAACTCGGGTTTAGGAGTCCCAAAAAATATCGTAGGTTGGCTGAGATCTAAGCTAATTTATCATAACTAAGAATGATCAAATGAACTCTAAGTGGAAGGTGGTTTCCACAAATTTCCAGTGATATGAATATATTAAAGTAAGGCAAATTTAAAGAGCAGAAAGAGATTTCAGTATCACTATAACATTGTGGGAGTGTAGGATGCTGATGAAACAGAGATGATACTTTAAATGTCTTCAGTAGAGAGCTCACGATGAGCATTTTGCCAATTAAAGAAAGAATTTTGGATTTTTAGAGAAAGCAGCAAACCATTAAAGGGTTTAAGAGCATTTCTGCTACCAAAGAGCAGATAGGAGGTTATGAGACATAGATCTCCCCATAATAATTTTTAAAAATAATGAGATAGTCTAAAACTCATTTTTTTTAAAGTTGTAGAAGATCTATGGTTGCACAGAAGTCTAAATAAACCTAAATTTCTGGGAAGAATGTGTTTTTCCTAAGTAAGCAGAGACTGGTGCAGGGAATATATATTTAGAAATTCATTATAAGTGTGGGGAGGTGGGGTGGGGGAGGGATGGACTGGCAGTTTGGGGTTAGTAGATACAAACTATTACATATAGAACTGACAAACAACAAGATATAGCACAGGGAACTATATTCAATATTCTGGGATAAACCATAATGGAAAATAATATAAAAAAGAATGTATATATGTGTATAACTGAGTCCCTTTGTTGTTTGCCAGAAATTAACACAACATTGTAAATCAAATATACTTCAATAAAAAAATAAATTAAAAAAAAAAGTCTGAAAATTTTAGCAGAGATCTGAAGCTACACAAACAGACATAGCACAATTGGAAAAGGACCAAACAGAAATTTTAGTTAGAAAAATATAATAAATGAAGTTAAGGTGTCAATAGTTGGGTTTAATAGCAGATTAGACATAGCTGAGGAGAAAATTGGTGGATTATAGAAACAGAATGAACCTTGGAAAAATAAGAGGATGGAAAATACAGAAAAGACAGTAAATTAGGCTAAATTATGTTTAATTGGATTCCTAGGAGAGGAGAGAAAGGGGAAACAGCAATCTGAAGAAATAATGTCAGAATTATCTATAATTGATGAAAACCATCAATTCACAGATTCAGGAAGCCCAATGCCCAAGCCCAACTTGTACTCTGCTCAAAGGCAAATGCAAAATGAAAATATTTTAAAGCAACAAAGGAATAAAGATGTTTTATCCTCAAAGGAGCAACAGACTGCTACTTACATCTCAACAGCAAACCTGGAAGCCAAAAAAGTAGAATGCCATATTCCTTATGCTTAAAGAAGATAGCTGCCAATCTAGAATACAATGCCCTGTGAAAATATCTTTCAAAAATGAAAATAAAATAAAGACATTTTCAGACAAACGGAAACAGTCCCCCACCAGCAATCTCACATTAAGGGAAATTCCAAAGGATAATAATGTTCAATCATAATAAAAAGGAAAACAAAATAAAAGGAAGGAATGAAGAACAATAAAAGTGGTAAATGTGTATGTAAATAAATATTGACTATAAAACAAAAATGATAATGTTGCATGGTATTAAAATGTATACACAGGGAATTAAAATGCGTGACACACCAACACAAGAGTCAGAAAAACAGTGGTAAATGGAGTTGGAGTATACTAAGGTCTTTGCATTGTGCTGGTGTAAGGTAAAGTATCAGTTAATGTTAGACATTGGTACGGCAAGGTTGAATGTTTTTGCTAAACTACTTAATAGAAAAACAATGTATAATTACCAAACTAATATAGGGGAAAAATAAAGTAAAAATTACCTTTCAAAAACAAGATAAGGGAATAAAATGTCAAGAAGTAAAAAGAAAAAAATAACTAGGGAGATAATTATTTTTTAATATGTCTCCAGTGATTTTTTTTTTTTTTTACCCAAAACAAGCTGAGGTATTTCTTTGATGAAAGAGTATAAGGTGGAGATAGTATACGATGAACTCAGCACCTGAAGATGAGTACAGCCTCCTGCTGAAGAGCAAGGCCAATTCTGTCTCTTGCTGACTGTGTGACCCTGGGCAAGTCTCTTCAAACAGCTAATCCTCAATTACATTTATAAAATGTAGATAACAAAATATAGGACTGGAACTAGGGTTGACTTGTGTGCAAGTTTTAAGGGGGCACCTCCCCCTTAAATGCATTAATCTAGATACCTAACATTTTATTTTATTTTATTTTATTTTTTGTGATTCTGCTGGAGCATGGACCACGTTTTCAGTACAAGGGTTTAGAAGATTTTCGATGGCCTTCCGCGTCCCAGTCTGTAGTAGGGTATTCAGGTAGAGATGGGCTGGTGGTGGTCAGAGTGTGTGTCAGGGGTTCGCGTTTACTACTGTTCATAAGATTGCCCTGGGGAGTTGTTAAAATACAGACTTCTGGGATCCCAACTACTGCTTTCTATGTGACAGGTGGCAGACATCTGATTTTTAAAAGAATTTTTATGGAGTATAGTTTTTTTTTTTTTAAACATCTTTATTGGAGTATAATTGCTTTACAATGGTATGTTAGTTTCAGCTTCACAACAAAATGAATCAGTTATATATATACATATGTTCCCATCTCTCTTCCCGCTTGCGTCTCCCTCCCTCCCACCCTCCCTATCCCACCCCTCCAGGCGGTCACAAAGCACCAAGCTGATCTCCCTGTGCTATGCGGCTGCTTCCCACTAGCTATCTACCTTACGTTTGGTAGTGTATATATGTCCATGCCTCTTTATCGCTTTGTCACCGTTTACCCTTCCCCCTCCCCATAGCCTCAAGTCCATTCTCTAGTAAGTCTGTGTCTTTATTCCTGTTTCATCCGTAGGTTTTTCATGACATTTTTTTTCTTAAATTCCATATATATGTGTTAGCATACGGTATTTGTCTTTCTCTTTCTGACTTACTTCACTCTGTATGACAGACTCTAGGTCTATCCACCTCATTACAAATAGCTCAATTTCGTCTCTTTTTATGGCTGAGTAATATTCCATTGTATATATGTGACACATCTTCTTTATCCATTCATCCGATGATGGACACTTAGGTTGTTTCCATCTCTGGGCTATTGTAAATAGAGCTGCAATGAACATTTTGGTACATGACTCTTTTTGAATTATGGTTTTCTCAGGGTATATGCCCAGTAGTGGGATTGCTGGGTCATATGGTAGTTCTATTTGTAGCTTTTTAAGGAATCTCCATACTGTTCTCCACAGTGGCTGTATCAATTTACATTCCCACCAACAGTGTAAGAGGGGTCCCTTTTCTCCACACCCTCTCCAGCATTTATTGTTTCTAGATTTTTTGATGATGGCCATTCTGACTGGTGTGAGATGATATCTCATTGTAGTTTTGATTTGCATTTCTCTAATGATTAATGATGTTGAGCATTCTTTCATGTGTTTGTTGGCACTCTGTATATCTTCTTTGGAGAAATGCCTATTTAGGTCTTCTGCCCATTTTTGGATTGGGTTGTTTGTTTTTTTGTTATTAAGCTGCATGAGCTGCTTATAAATTTTGGAGATTAATCCTTTGTCAGTTGCTTCATTTGCAAATATTTTCTCCCATTCTGAGGGTTGTCTTTTGGTCTTCTTTATGGTTTCCTTTGCTGCACAAAAGCTTTTAAGTTTCATTAGGTCCCATTTGTTTACTTTTGTTTTTATTTCCATTTCTCTAGGCAGTGGGTCAAAAAGGACCTTGCTGTGATTTAGGTCATAGAGTGTTCTGCCTATGTTTTCCTCTAAGAGTTTGATAGTTTCTGGTCTTACATTTAGGTCTTTAATCCATTTTGAGCTTATTTTTGTGTATGGTGTTAGGGAGTGATCTAATCTCATACTTTTACATGTAGCTGTCCAGTTTTCCCAGCACCATTTATTGAAGAGGCTGTCCTTTCTCCACTGTACATTTCTGCCTCCTTTGTCAAAGATAAGGTGACCATATGTGCGTGGGTTTATCTCTGGGCTTTCTATCCTGTTCCATTGATCTATATTTCTGTTTTGGTGCCAGTACCATACTGTCTTGATTACTGTAGCTTTGTAGTATAATCTGAAGTCAGGAAGCCTGATTCCTCCAGCTCCATTTTTCGTTCTCAAGATTGCTTTGGCTATTCGGGGTCTTTTGTGTTTCCATACAAATTGTGAAATTTTTTGTTCTAGTTCTGTGAAAAAGGCCAGTGGTAGTTTCATAGGGATTGCATTGAATCTGTAGATTGCTTTGGGTAGTAGAGTCATTTTCACAATGTTGGTTCTTCCAATCCAAGAACATGGTATATCTCTCCATCTATTTGTATCATCTTTAATTTCTTTCATCAGTGTCTTATAATTTTCTGCATACAGGTCTTTTGTCTCCTTAGGTAGGTTTATTCCTAGGTATTTTATTCTTTTTGTTGCAATGGTAAATGGGAGTGTTTTCTTGATTTCACTTTCAGATTTTTCATCCTTAGTGTATAGGAATGCCAGAGATTTCTGTGCATTAATTTTGTATCCTGCTACTTTACCAAATTCATTGATTAGCTCTAGTAGTTTTCTGGTAGCATCTTTAGGATTCTCCATGTATAGTATCATGTCATCTGCAAACAGTGACAGCTTTACTTCTTCTTTTCCGATTTGGATTCCTTTTATTTCCTTTTCTTCTCTGATTGCTGTGGCTAAAACTTCCAAAACTATGTTGAATAAGAGTGGTGAGAGTGGGCAACCTTGTCTTGTTCCTGATCTTAGTGGAAATGCTTTCAGTTTTTCACCATTGAGGACGATGTTGGCTGTGGGTTTGTCATATATGGCCTTTATTATGTTGAGGAAAGTTCCCTCTATGCCTACTTTTTTTTAAAAATCAAAATTATTGCAAAATATGAATGATGGGGCTTCCCTGGTGGCGCTGTGGTTGAGAGTCTGCCTGCCAATGCAGTGGACACGGGTTCGTGCCCCAGTCCGGGAAGATCCCACATGTCGTGGAGTGGCTGGGCCCGTGAGCCATGGCCACTGAGCCTGTGTGTCCAGAGCCTGTGCTCCGCAATGGGAGAGGCCACAACAGTAAGAGGCCCGTGTACCACAAAAACAAAACAAACAAACAAAAAATATATATATATGAATGATGAACAAAATATGAAACTTCTACATAAACTTAAGATCTGACCCTATAATTACATGACTCAACTCAAGTACCTTACTTTAATCCTGGCCCTGATAAAATACCTACCTCACAAAGTTATTATAAGACTCAAAAAGTACACATAAAACAGTTAAGTAAGAGCTCAATAAAACAAGATTATATCAATTATCTCATTTCAATTTCAATTGTACATTAATTACTTTCTTAAGAGAAGCACTAACACTTGGCTCTAAATGTTTAATTCATTATCTTATTTCAGAAGTGGAAACATCACAATACAAAACTAACAATAAAATCGGTGATACTAAGCAGAATTTCTACTGCATGAAATGGAACTGAAATTTGACATGAAAATGCAAGTGCTCAATTATGATCTTGTTACATACCAATTCAGCATTCCACTGCTATTTACTTTTTGGCATAGCTGCTCTAACAGATTAATGGTGCTTTCTCGCTTTTATTGTTTATTAAGAACAACAAATTAGCATATGAATGCTAATATAGAAGTTGGTGAAAGGTATGGTATAAGTGGAGAGAAGAAAGGGGCTTTTTAATCATTAAATAAAATATTATTTTGATTTCTTTCAACAATAATTTGATATAGTTTTCAAATTAAAACTAACAGCTGTATACAAAAGAATGGCCTGGAGATTAGCACTGGGGAAGAACTTCTCTTCCACATGCCAAACATAGAAAGGGTTTTAGAATTTCTTTAGAAACAAAGTTAATTTTTAGAGAAAATTTTCGACAAGACCTATGATTCCTAAAATTGTCATACTAGCACACGTTTTCACAAGTAGATACAGAAATACTAATAATTCCATATTTGACAAAGCCTTTATTCGAAAACAAGTTATTGTTTAATTGAGGACAGATAGATTGAAAAAATATCTATATAATACCCAATATTAGTAGCTCTTATATAGGAAAAGTTCATAAATGTTAATTAAGGAGACTGGTTGAAAATTGGTTACCTGTATTTAAGTCTCTACTCTGAAACTTAATTGCTGTGTAATGTTGTGTAATCTGCTTAAACTCTGTATGCTCAATATTTTCCATCTGTACAATGGAAATAAAAATATAACAGAGCTACTATATGTATAGCACTTATTAAAATGCATGTCACAAAGTGTGAAATAAATGTTAACTTTGATAATTATTAATCATTACCTCATTCATATACCCGGCAAACATTTTTTTGAGAGTATAGCATGTGCCAGACACAGGAACCCTCTTATTCTACAATATTGTCTTTGTTGCTGTTATTTTGCTCATTAATTTTTGATTACTAATATGTCAGATGCATGTTGCATAACTTGGAATACTCCCTTTTGCCCTCAACAATAGAAAATTAACACTCGTGTTAAAATATCACCTGCTTTATGAGGGATATACTAAACTACATTTGGCCTCTGTGTACCCATAACTTTATTTAAAAGAACTGTGTTATTATAAGTTGTGTATATTATTTTGTCTCCTTTCTACTGTTGCTTAAGGAAAGTGGATGTATCTTCATCTTTTTTTTTTTTTTTTTATGCAGGGTCTAGAAAGTACAGTTTTGAGAACACAGATCCAGAGAAATCGTCATTTGAATTGAGGGCTCAATAAGCACCTTCATTAGCTTGAACTATTTGGCAACTGCAATCTGTTCTCTCAAAATGGAGGAAAGATGGAAGGTCTATTACAAATTGTTTGGATTATCTTGTAAGTATAACTGTCATATGCAGAAGGGTGGGAATTATAATAATGAAGATTTCAAAGTTCATCATGGATCAGATATTCCTAATGATAAGCACTCATTAATATCTAACATTAGAAAAGAACCATTAGGCAAGAATTAAAGTTCTACTTGGGAGGTTAATAATTTAAGTGACAGAATATTATCCTCTATTTTAATAAGATGTTAGGATTTGCATTATGTGTTTCATCAGCTATAAATTTTGACAACTTCCATCTAACTCTTTGTAATGTAACAAAAGTATTTTATCTTATTTTTTTAACTAGGCTATTGTTACTATGCTGGAAAAAAATCAGAGTTGGTGAACTATTACCTGTATGGATTTTAAACAGAACTTGTTCATATTTCTTTCTTTCTGTGGACATTAGCTACTATTTTTTTTTTAACCCTGGCTGAGACATATCGGTATATTTTGTAACAAAAATAATTATAATAGTCTTGACTTCCCCTCTCTCATTGTCACTTTAATTTTCAATTCCCTTACAAATAGGTCAGGTGACAGCTCTATCACTCAAATACTTCAGCTGAGACAATACTTTTCTTATATCAGCACCACTTGCCTGTGGCCATGGTGATCTGGGACAGATTTATTATTTATTTCTGACAGATTATGTGTGACACCTTATTATATTTAAATATGATACTAGGGCTAGGTCTTTCACTGCTACGTTATCTTCTCCCCCTCCCACCTCCATGTTTAAAAAAAAAGGCAAAATGGATGATGAGGTCTATTTTCTGATAAACAATGAGTGATATTTGAAAGATGTTTTGTATTGAAACAGGTGGTAACAAATTAACTAAATGAGGAGAGTATTTGTTAAAGAGAGATTGAGAGAGTGAGAAACACAGAATTGTCATTGTTGCTTTTACTCTGGACAGAGGGGGTACATAGTGTGGCCCAGATTCCAGATGCTTTTTATACAAGTTCACGTGCCCTGCAGCTGTTACTTCTGTTGTGATTGCTGCATCACCTCCTGTCATTGCCCACTTGAAAGTGAAGAAATGGATCTAACAAAATGAACAAAACAGCACTCTCTGTGATTTACTTTGTTTGTGTTCTTTGGTTGAAATAACACAAATCACAGATCCCTTTTTTTCCACCCAGAAATGTGCCTCTCTTTGATATCTAATTATATGAGATTATAATTTCATCCAGAAGCTTTAAAATGCATTGCATATTATGAAAAGCAAGTACAGTTCATATTCAATTTGACTTCTTCATACATTTTTAAATATCAAAATGATTAGGTTAGATTTAGGACCAATTCCCTGAGAAAGTTCATGATTAAAAGGCTCAGTTAGTCCCTGGCCATGAGATTATCAAGCAGTCAACACACCTTTAGAATTTTTTGAAGAAAGAGGAAAGAGGTCACTGCTCTCTGCCTTCTATATTGCCAAACTGATGTGTACATGGAGTTTGGGTAATATAATACATATTCATGCTGACAGCTAATTTTCAGGCTAATGCAATTCAAAGCAGAAAAGATAATGAACCCTAAAAAAACAGAATTTGTAAATGGAAATGCTGACAGACTCTTAACTCTAATAGCTGTGCTATTGGGCACCACAAAAATAACAAAGCTAATTTTAATGAAGAGTTGAAAGTAGATGAGGCATTTATCTTTGGTAATTATGGTGCTTCTTTAGGACTAATATCTAAATGGAATTTAAACCATTTAAATGACCCAAGGGAAGGGACAATCGTAGGAATAATTCTCACTCAGTGTGATTCCATAAGGGTTATATGTATGGGTATATTTCAAGAACATTTTATCCCATATGGAACTAGGCACATTCCAATTATAAATACACTATTCCTTTCTAACTTTGATTTGAGGAAGTCTGTTTCCAAAACAAGTCTAGTTGAAATTTTCTTAAATGATACTTTTTAAAATTAATTTATTTAAAACATTGTTGATAAGGGGGAAGATGTGTTACAAGCCTTGCTACCTACATACTTAAGCTTTCGGTATGTTTTGCTAAACCTAGATCCAGCATCTTGGTTGACATCCTTATGAGACCTGCCCTCCTACTCTGGGGGTCAGTTATATTCACGTGTGCTATAAATATCTGTTAAGAGCAGTTCATATACTAGAAAATATATTTAAATCTCTGGGAATGTCTGTAACATATTCAAATCCAAATACAGGTTTCCTCCTGTAGGAAATTTCAACCTAATCACAGAGGTGGAATACTACACAAAAGGAGAAAGAATCTCTATTACAAGCAAAGGCTACACTCTCTGTAAATGCTCTAGATCACTCGTGCTTATTTTTAAATAAAACTTTTATAAGTACTCTATTTGTGTGTGTGTGTGTGTGTGTGTGTGTGTGTGTGTGTGTGTGTGTACATGTATATCTAACAGACAGCATTTAGTGAACACTCTGGGTTCCAGGTTTTATGCTATTGGCTTTACATGAATTATTCCCTGTTGTCTTCTCAATAGTCTTAAAAAGAGTAGGTATTATTTTTATTTATTCAAAACACTGCTGAACATTTACACATTCCTTTTTCTCATTAATGAGAGAATTAGTGAAAGTAGAAATTCACCTACTTAATAAAGTCTTCACCACTTTAAGAATAGGAATTTCAGACTTTTGTGTAGACATAGCATCATTAATACCATCTTGTAGATTACAGAATATCTCATTAAGAATTATTTCCTTCGAACCACTCAAAAATCTGAGTTACTCAACTGAGTTCTTATTTTTTACTTAAATATATATGAGGAAAATGAAGCATAGAGAATAAGTGAATTTCTAAATCATTCGATGGCTAAGAAGTAGAAATGGGAATTGAACTTTATCGTCTATCTTTTTAAATGAAAATTTTTATTTTAGAGCTATTACAAATTTATAGAAAAATTGTGAAGATAGCACATAGAGTTCCCATATGCCCTGTCCCCAATTTTCCTTATGATCAGCATCTTATATCACTATGGTACATTTGTGACAACAATGAAGTAGTATTTATGCACTATTATTAACTAAAGTCTATGTTCATATTTCCTTAGTATTTACCAGATGTGCTTTTTATGTTCCAGGATCTCATTAAGGATACAACACTACATTATTTGTCATGTGTACCTAGGCTATGGCAACTTCTTATATTTTCTTTGTTTTTGATGAACTTGACAGCCAAAGATTACTACTTAGATATTTTGTAGATCATCTTTTTTTTAAAATTTAATTTAATTAATTTACTTTTTATACAGCAGGTTCTTATTAATTATCTATTTTGTACATATTAGTATATATATGTCAATCTCAATCTCCCAATTCATCCCACCACCACCCACTCCCCATTTCCCCCCCTTGGTGTCCATACATTTGTTCTCTACATCTGTGTCTCTAATTTCTGCCTTGCAAACAAGTTCATCTGTACCATTTTTCTAGATTCCACATGTATGCATTAATATACGATATTTTTTTTTCTAATTCTGGCTTGCTTCACTCTGTATGACAGTCTCTGTGTCCATCCACATCTCTACAAATGACCCAGTTTCGTTCCTTTTTATGGCTGAGTAATATTCCATTGTATATATGTACCACATCTTCTTTATCCATTCATCTGTCGATAGGCATTTAGGTTGTTTCCATGACCTGGCTATTGTAAATAGTGCTGCAATGAACATTGGGGTGCATGTGTCTTTTTGATAGATCATCTTTCAATTGAAATTTGCCTAATGATTTTCATAATTAGATTGGGTTTATGGATTTTGGAGGAGGAACATTAAAGAGGTCAAATGCCATTTTCATCATATCATATCAAGGGTACATACTATGGAGATGGCATATTATCATTGACATTGACCTTAATCACCTGGCTCAGGTAGTGTTTGGCAGGTATCTCCACTGTAATTTCTTCTTTTTCCTCTGTTCCATACTATACTCTTTGAAACAAACTCACTATGTAAAGGTTACACATAGGGAGTGGGGAGTGAGATTCTACATCCTTGAGAGTAGAGTACCTATATCCTATATAAATTATTTGGAATTCTTCTGCATGAGAGAATAATTCTTCTACTCCATATGTTTATTCAATCACTTATTTATATCAGTACAGATTTAGGGATATTTGTTATATATTTTAGGTTATAATCCAGCACTACTTTATTTTGCTGCTCAAATTATTCCAAGTTTGGCCATTAAGAGCAATTTCACTTGCCTCTGGCATCCCTTTGACATACCTCTATCAATGTAGTGTTGTTTTGTTTTATTGTTTTTGATTTGTTTAATTTGTTTGAGTAGACCCTCACTTTCTGGCACTACAGGATTTTCTAGGCTTATCTTGTATATGTTCTGCTCCAGTCATTGAATTAATCATTTTTTCAAGGACCCTTGGTTTTAGAAACCAACATCTGGGAGCTAGGTGTGCTTTTTGCTATCTTCTTATTTTTCATGTAGTCCAATTTCCATCAAACTGCATTTTGTGTAGCATATGAAGAGAGAGAACTATTCTATTATTACTGAGTTCCTCTGAAGAATGAGTCCATTATTCTGGCTTTGGAAACTTACTACTGCTGCATGCTATCTTTGCCTGCTATTGCTGATGCAATTTTGCACTATTACTTGATTGAACAATGCATTTGCATTTTGTGTCTCTACTTTACACATGAAAAAAAAAGTTCTTAATGATCTTAATAAATAATGTTTCTGAGGTCATATATATAGCTAATGGTTGAACATGAATTCAAACACAACACTATAGTACTATAGTACTACAATAGGTACTTCCTTGTTTGCAATTGAACTCATGCCACTATGGCTGCAATTAGTTTAAGAAATAAGTCTGGTTATAATCTGCCTTAGTTTCTGGTCTTAGTCAAAATGCTAGTCCTGCTTAGTCACAAGGCCAGTGAAAGCACTCCAGAGGAATGAGTTTATATTCCTAAATGAAAGTTAAATGAGAAGAGTCTAAATTCTTCATGTTTGCTGATAACATTAAAAGACTCAGCTTGGTCAATAAGTAGCTTAGTGGGATAATGCATTGCATATGTTCGTTAAATAGATACTAAATCCTACTATGTGCTAGCAATGCAGTAAGTAATGTTGATCAATGACTTTAGTATTTTCTTCTATGTCTAAGGGGATTTATCTTTAGAAAGGAAAGAAATACATTTGAGCAAATAAATGAAAGTGAAGAAAAAATTAAATGTATATACAATTGAGTAATTCTTCTTAGACTTTAATGTGTCTAAGAATCATTATGGAACTTCATTAAAATATATATTTTGTTTCAGTGCATTGGAATCTATAAAAGCATCACTCAACTACACTGAGAAGCAATGGTGTGGAGAATAGAAGGACACAAAGGAATGGTTAATTTTATGAGGAGAGGAGTCAGAAAGGTTACATAAGTGGAAAAGTGCATATTAGAGATAAAAAGAGTATCTGGATCAATGGAAAAAGAGGACCAGAATTAGGAAAATAAAGCATTTAAAAGTAAAGTATTAATTACAAAAGAGTTCCACCATTCATTTTGTGATATGAGATTTGGTTAGAGGATGTATATTTTTATTATATCATCTATCAAATTTGATATTCTAGATTATATTTTTTTCTTATTTTCTGACCAGATTTTTTTTAAAAAACACCAATTTCTTAAAATTCAAATGTCAAATCTTTTTTTCCCATGCCCTCACCAAAAGGTGAAGGGGTGTGTGTGTGTGTGTGTTGGTGTGTGCGTGTGAGTGCATGAGTGAGATGGGCTGTAGAAATCTCAAATGCACCTCTTCTGAGATAGGTTATGCCTCAATTCTTCAAGTTTATTTGATTGTATATAGATGAGTAGAGATTTGAAAGATCAAATTACTTTTTTTTTTTTTTTTGTGGTACGGGGGCCTCTCACTGTTGTGGCCTCTCCCGTTGCGAAGCACAGGCTCCGGACGCACAGGCTCAGCAGCCATGGCTCACGGGCCCAGCCACTCCATGGCATGTGGGATCTTCCCGGACCGGGGCACGAACCCGTGTCCCCTGCATCGGCAGGCAGACTCTCAACCACTGCACCATGAGGGAAGCCCCCAAATTACTTTTTGATGACAGATATTCTGTCTTTCTAAAGCATGATATTATTACTTTTAATTATATTTTTAATTTCCTGAATTCTAGAAATAGTTTCCCAACTTATTTCCACAGCTCATTAATTAAAAATGTGCGAGGATTGGGCAGGAGTTTTTCTTTCTTTTTTGTTTTTTTTAAGGAGAGAAATGTTCTCTTTTCTTGGCAGCCAGATTTCATTAACCTTTTATCTTTTAACTGTTCTTTGATATGTGTTCTATAAAACAAGCCGAATATTCCTTTTGAGATGAATTATTCAGTCAAAACAGTTTTGTTACCATATAATGTAATAAAACAGCAAGGTATTGATTTGGCATTGCAAATGAACTAGCTTTATTTCTTTTTTCATATTGTAATTTACCATATTCTATTTGTATCTACGCATGGATCTTGCAAGCCAATAACAATTTAACTCACTTGAGCTAGAGTTCAGTTGAAATATATTAACTCAGAAAATTGAAAAGAAATATATCAGATAGGTTTAAATACATCTGGTCATTAGAGTTCCATAACATACAGATGAAGTATATCTAGGAGAGACTCCAGTCTTCCAGCTGTGATAGAAGATGAACAAGATACCTATAAACATAAAAAAGTCCAAAGTTAATTAAATGAAAACTCATGCAGCACTACGCTGGATGAATATCTTCAAAACCAAAAGAATGGTGAGCTGGATAAAGGTGGCTTCATTGTTCAATCACCTATACATACCTATTGATACTTGAAAAGAGATTGGAACTGATTCTCACTGCATGAAAATCTTTGCAGAATTCACCTGGATAAAAATCCATCTGATTTTTTTAAAGTTTTTAAAATAAAATAACCCTGAAAAAAAAGTATATCATAATGAAGCCTCCCAATAATACTGTTTCATGGTCACTATTCACATTTACTAGAATCACACAAAAGAATGTCTTTTGTCACTTACTAAGGTTCACATAATACTTAAAGTATGAGATCCCAGACTCTAGAATCATAATTTGTTAGTTCAAAAATCAACTCCATTAATATTATTGGACAAAGTATTTAATTTCTACAAGCCTTGGCTTCTTCATTAAGTTAGGGAAATGAACACCTACTACACAGGGCTATTTTATGAGAAGACTGCATAGGATAAGTGAATATTGAGTTCTTAGCACAGTGCCTGGAATGTACAGTTTTATTATTATCATTATTGTGTTAATCCAATTGCTAGATGCCTTTGCTCAATTTTTGGAGTAAATGTTATCTGTTGATATTTCAGTTCTGGCCTAAAGCTATTTCAGAAGGAATGAAAAATGTGGCTTCCAGTATCACAGAACATTTTATGTTTTCCATCTTGACCACTTCATAAAATCCCAAAGTTTCCTCTTGTTCATTTGCAAATCCTCTTTTGCTCCCCTCCCCACACTTCACCATCCCTGTCTCCATTATCACATAACCATGGATTTTATTTTTTGGTCACTCTACATTAGTTTGCATTTCTAAGAAACTTACATACATGGAAGCATACATAATATACTTCACTTTTCTGACTTCTTTCACACAGCATAATTATTTTGAGGATCCCCCATGATGTAGCATGTATTTTATTGCTAAGCAGTATTTCAGTGTATAGATATACCACTGTTTGTATGCCCATTCAACTGTTGATGGACATTTGGGTGGTTTTCAGTTTGGGACTATTATAAAAAAGGTGCTATGAACATTCATGTTCAAGTCTTTGTACAGACATAGCTTTCATTTCTCTTTGGGAAACACACAAAAGTTAAATAGCTGGATCTTATTGTAGATGTGTGTTTAAATTGTTAATAAACTGCCAAATTGTTTTCCAGTGTAGTTCTTAGGTTGATGAAGTTCCCATCTATTTCTACTTTCCTGAGAGTTTGTACCAGGAATGGATGGTGAATTTTGTCAATTCTGAAAAACAGAAGAGCTAACTTAAGAAGGCAAGGAGTGAAATTCTGGGAGTGAAGTCCTAGGATGGCAGGCACTATGCAACAGACCTAGAGATTAATCCATTTAACCTGGTGTAGGAGGATGGAAGACCCTGCAAAAAAGTTATGTAGAAATATTTTTTATATGTGAGAAGTTACATACATATTTTCATACACACACATATATGTGTGTATACATCTCAAATAATATAAAATAAGGCAGTTACAATCCAAGATAAATAAGTGGTATAAGAAAAAAATGTAATATCTTTGCTGTCTCTGCAGTGAACAATGTTTTCATATTCACCATGATATAAGCAATACCTACATTAAATTTGGTAAAAGACCTACAGAAAACACACAGCAAATTTAAATTTAAATTTATGACTTAAGAAATATGTAAGAGTATTAGCCTTCACAATGCAAAAAATGAAAGTGCAGTCGAATTTGGGAGGGAAAATTAGGTAGAATTGCTGAAAAGAAGGAACGTATGAAAAGTGGGAGTGGTAAGAGATACTAACTATGGCTATTGAAACAGGAAGAAACATGTTCTATACCCCTCAAAATTACAAAGATAAGCAATATTAGAAATGAAGTTTGAAAGATATGACTAGGGGTGATATATATTTTATGTATATATTATATATATACATATATACCATATAATTTCATTACATTCCTTATTAAACAGAACCTCATACAAGGATTAAATGCTAATAACACTTAATAGCAGCAGAGACAGAGAAAAATGGCAGTGAATTCTAAGGATGGAAAGGAATTCAAGATAATGTATCTACATTATGTCCACTTTTTCACAATGATACAAAGAAATAGGAGAGATTGCTGAGAAAATAAAATCGCAGGAAGAATTGCAGGAAGAATTCTCTAGGCCTACTGACACTCAGACTCTTAACTTGGAACAGTCCATCTAAGAAATAAAGGGCGAGGAAGTTTATCCTCCTTTAACTGCCTCTCAAGTTTCACCCCATGGGAAGTTAACTTTCATTATTACAGGTTTAGTAACCGGATCCCCATGGTAGCTCCTCCATGAGCCAGATAATACATTATCTGGTGTGGCATTTTCTGATATCAGATGTGGTGAAGGAGTTGGAGCTGGGTCTTGTGACTAGTCACATTCATGTGGCAAAACTCCAGAGGCCCACACAACATAGTTGGCTATGGTGGTGGTGACAGAGGGTTAAGCAGTTGATGATCTAGGAGACATGGAAAACAGAGAATCTCTGTAGTCAGCCTTTGGAGATCTAGCAGAAACAGAGAGGGGAGGGTGTATACCTTGACACTGTTTTCTGTGGTGGCTCCCCTTGGACTCACTCAATTGGAAGTCGAAGATGAAGGAAGCCCACCGATGCGGTCCTGTGGCATCAGAGTGAAGGGCAGGGAAAGCCTCTTGGGTCACAGAGCTGGGTGGGGGAGGAGGGAAAAAGGTGGATAGTGCATCTGATGGGGCAAATGGAAGATATCAAGAGCCGTTCTCATCATTTACTCATCACTGCTCTTTGATTCTTATACTATATTCATTGTATAATGAAGGTACCTGTAAAGGTTTTGTCGTTAACACTGACACCCTCAGAAATTGTCATTTGTTCTTCCTCTAACCTTCTTCTTTTCAGAAAAAACAACATTACACTGACTTTGCCTAACCTATAAAGAGCTTCTTTTTCTCCTTCACTATAATAATCCAACTTATTTTTTTAGCTAAGCATCAACAAGTTTTAAATGCATTTCCTTGATGAATACAAAATTATTTTAAGAAAAGACAATGAATAACAATATAATGTAGTATCCTGAGGTAGAGAATTCTGCAATTAAAATAATGAAAATAATATTTTCCTATGGGTTAGGACAATTTTGATGGTGGGGAAATCATGAAGGAGTATGTAAGGACCATTGTTTGGACTGAAATGAGCTTCATGATTTGTAATTGTTTTCTATATATATATATTTTATCATAATATTTTAAATAATAAACTAAATAGTTAATTTTAGATCCCATTGATGTTAAACTATAACTTCAGTTAATGCATTTTATTAATATTGGCAGGAATAATATCATTGTAGATGTTGTTACTTAATAGACAGATGGTTTATATTCTGAACTACTTGTATGACTTTGGGCAAACAATTGATCTTTCTGAATCTTGTCTTCTATAATGGGTAATATCTACCTCACACAGCTGTAGGATGAACATATTTTCTGCTAGTCACTACCCCAAGAACTAAAAATACAAAATTGAATGGTAAACACATCATTCAAATACAATATGGTGAGTGTGATATTATTCAACATAGAGGATAGTATGTGTAAAAACAGAAAAAAAAGGAAGGCATGGATAATATACCTGAGTGATCAGTCCTCCTAATATAGGATACATTCCTATTTGTACATAAAACGCTAAAAATTACGAGTATGTGGGATATAAATTTAGGCAGCCATATAATTTTTGCATACTTTTCTCTTATATAAGCATGTAGCATAATATGACCTCTGAAAAAATTATTTCATTTTTTCAGTCTCATGCTGCTAAAACAGTTCTTAACTATATATGGTTTCTGCATATTTCTTTATAATAACCTCATGGGAGCATTTTCTGCGTATTTCATTATAATAATCTCATGGAAACATTTAATTGGTAAGAAAACAGTTGCAAGAAAAACAAAGATGCATGATAGAGCTATTGACCTACATCAGAAACTAGTTATTAAAATATGTGAGTCATGGGCAAAGATTTTACATGAACCTGACTTTTGATTTCTACAGTGAATTCTACTAAAAAATAAATGTGACATATATGATTTCTTTTTTAATTGGAGTTAAAATTGCTTTACAATGATGTGTTAGTTTCTGTTCTACAATGAAGTGAATCAGCTATATGTATAACTATATTCCTCACTCTTGGACGCCCCCCATCTCACCCATCTAGGTCATCACAGAGAACAGAGCTGAGCTCCCTGTGTTTTACAGCAGGTTCCCACTAGCTATCTATTTTACATATGGCAGTTTATTTATGTCAAAACTAATTTCCCAATTAGTCTCACCCTACCCTTCCTTACCCCATATCCACATGTCTGTTCGCTACATCTATCTTTCTATTCCTGCCCTACAAATAGGTTCACTTGTATCATTTTTCTAGATTCCACACATATGCATTAATATATGATATTTGTTTTCCTCTTTCTGGTTTACTTCACGCTGTATGATAGACTCTAGGTCCGTCTACCTCACTACAAATAACTCAGTTTCATTTCTTTTTATGGCTGAGTAATATTCCATTATATATATGTACCACATCTCTTTTATTCATTCATCTTTCACTGGACATTTAGGTTCTTTCCATGTCTTAGCTATTGTAAATAGTGCTGCAATGAACACTGGGATACATATGTCCTTTTGGATTATGATTTTCTCAGGGTATATGCCCAACAGTGTGATTGCTGTGTCATATGGTAGTACTATTTTGTTTTCTAAGGAACCTCCATACTGTTCTCCATAGTGACTGTATCAATTTACATTCCCATCAACAGTGCAGGAGGGTTCCCTTTTCTCCACATCCTCTCCAGCATTTACTGTTTGTAGATTTTTTGATGATGGCCATTCTGACCAATGTGAGGTGACACCTTATTGTAGTTTTGATTTGCATTTCTCTAATAATTAGTGATGTTGAGAATCTTTTCATGTGTCTCTTGACCATCTGTATGTCAGATCCAATGCAATCTCTATCAAACTACCAAATGGCATTCTTCACAGAATTAAAACAAAAGATTTTACAATTGGTATGGAAACACAAAAGGCCACAAATAGCCAAAGCCATCTTGAGAAAGAAAAATGGAGCTGGAAGAATCAGGCTCCCTGACTTCAAACGATACTACAAAGCTACAGTAATCAAGACAGTATGGTACTGACACAAAAACAGACATATAGATCAATTGAACAGAATAGAAAGCCCAGAGATAAACCCACACACATATGGTCACCTTATATTTGATAAAGGAGGCAGGAATGGAGAAAATACAACCTCTTCAATGAGTGGTGCTGGGAAAACTGGACAACTACATGTAAAAGAATGAAATTAGAACACTCCCTAACACCATACACAAAAATAAACTAAAAATGGATTAAAGAGTAAATGTAAGATCCAACACTATAAAACTCCTAGAGGAAAACATAGGCAGAACTCTCCATGACATAAATCACAGCAAGATCCTTTTTGACCCACCTCCTAGAGAAATGGAAATAAAAACAAAAATAAACAAATGGGACCTAATGGAACTTAAAAGCTTTTGCACAGCAAAGAAAACCATAAACAAGATGAAAAGACAACCCTCAGAATGGGAGAAAATATTTGCAAATGAAGTAACTGGCAAAGGTTTAATCTCCAAAATTTACAAGCAACTCAATATAAAAAAAACCCAAATAACCCAATCCAAAAATAGGAAGAAGGCCTAAAAAGACATTTCTCCAAAGAAGATATACTGATTGCCGACAAATACATGAAAGGATGCTCAACATCACTAATCAAATCAAAACTACAATGAGGTATCACCTCACACCAGTCAGAATGGCCATCATCAAAAAATCTACAAACAGGGCTTCCCTGGTGGTGCAGTGGTTGAAAGTCCGCCTGCTGATGCAGGGGACATGGGTTCGTGCCCCAGTCCGGGAAGATCCCACATGCCATGGAGTGGCTGGGCCCGTGAGCCATGGCTGCTGAGCCTGCACGTCCGGAGCCTGTGCTTCGCAACGGGAGAGACCACAACAGTGAGAGGCCCCCATACCACAAAAAAAAAAAAAAAAAAAGAAAAAGAAAAATCTACAAACAGTAAATGCTGGAGAGGGTGTGGAGAAAAGGGAACCCTCTTGCACTCTTGGTGGGAATGTAAATTGATACATCCACTATGGAGAACAGTAAGGAGGTTCCTTAAAAAACTAAAAATAGAACTACCATATGACCCAGCAATCCCATTACTGGGCATATACCCTGAGAAAACCATAATTCAAAAAGACACATATACCCCAATTTTCATTGCAGCTCTATTTACAATAGTCAGGACATGGAAGCAACCAAAGTGTCCATCAACAGCTGAATGGATAAAGAAGATATGGCACATATATACAATGGAATAGTACTCAGCCATAAAAAGAAATGAAATTGAGTTATTTGCAGTGAGGTAGATGGATCTAGAGTCTGTCATACAGAGTCAAGTAAGTCAGGAAGAAAAACAAATACCATATGCTAACACATATGTATGGAATATAAAAAATAAATAAATAAAAATAAGTGTTTCTGAAGGACTTAGGGGCAGGACAGGAATAAAGATGCAAACGTAGAGAATGGACTTGAGGACACGGGGATGGGGAAGTGTAAGCTGGGATGAAGTGAGAGAGTGGCATAGACATATATACACTACCAAACGTAAAATAGCTGGTGGGAAGCAGCCACATAGCACAGGGAGTTCAGCTCGGTGCTTTGTGACCACCTAGAGGGGTGGGATAAGGAGGGTGGGAGGGAGATGCGAAAGGGAGGAGATATGAGGATATATGTATATGTATAGCTGATTCACTTTGTTATAAAGCAGAAACCCACACACCACTGTAAAGAAATTATACTCCAATAAAGATGTTAAAACATAAAAGAAAGCCTAGAGATAAACCCAATGACATGGTCACCTTATCTTTGAAAAAGGTGGCAAGAATATACAATGGAGAAAAGACAGCCTCTTCAATATGTGGTGCTGGGAAAACTGGACAGCTACATGTAAACGAATGAAATTTGAACACTCCTTAACACCATACAGAAAAGTAAACTCCAAATGGATTAAAGACCTAAATATAAGACCGGACACTATAAAACTCTCAGAGGAAAACAGGGAAAACACTATTTGACATAAACCACAGCCAAGATCTTTTTTGACCCACCTCCTAGAGTAATGAAAATAAAAACAATAGCAACAAAAAACAAATGAGACTTAATTAAACTTAAAAGCTTTTGTACAGCCAGGGAAGCCATAAACAAGATGAAAAGATAACCCTCAGAATGGGAGAAACTATTTGCAAATGAATCAATGGACAAAAGATTAATCTCCAAAATATACAAACAGCTCATGGAGCTTAATATCAAAAGAACAAACAACGCAATTAAAAAATGTGCAGAAGACCTAAAAAGACTTTTCACCAAAGTGACCTAGGTGATTTTAATAATATGTACTTGCTACAGAGGTCAGGGCATCTGTCTTCCTTTAGAGATCTAAATTTAGATCAAAACATAACATTCATACTTCTTAGATGGTTATATTGGAAAAATTCAAACATTTTTAAATAAAAAAGACAAGAGGACACTTCATTTGTCAGTAGTGAGACTACTCTCATTGATCTGAGAAAAAGCTTACCTTCTGATGTTGTTTTGAATTGAGTTCTGGCACAGAGAAACCAAGAACTTTTCAAAAGTAGTATCTTCTGGGCTTCCCTGGTGGCACAGTGGTTGGGAGTCCGCCTGCTGGTGCAGGGGACGCGGGTTCGTGTCTCAGTCAAGGAGGATCCCGCATGCTGTGGAGCGGTTGGGCCCGTGAGCCATGATCGCTGAGCCTGCACGTCCGGAACCTGTGCTCCAAGTCTTCTGTAAGTAAAAAGAGGGCAAAGGAAGCTGGACAAAGTTTTGATGTGGCTGAGAGAAGTTTATACTGAAACTAACAATAACAATAATAACAACTATTAAAACAGATAGGAAATGTTTAATAAAGAAAAATTAATTCTATTTTCAAGGCATTTAAGAAACAGCTAAACTTAGTAGTAATTTTTCTATCAAATTGTTTTATTTGTCATAGAAAATGAAAAGGAAAAACATACATTGAGAAAAAATATTAACAATACAGATATCTGACTAAGGACTTATATTCAGAATATATAAAGAACTCCTATAACTCCATTTAAAAAACAATAAAAATGGGCAAAAATTAAAGACACTTTACAAAATAATATATAAGCATAACACATACACACATGAAAAAGTGACAAACACCCTTTAATCATCAGGAAAATGCAAACTACAATCACGATAATAGCACAGTAGATCCACTAAGATTGTTAAATATAAAGACTAATCATTGTTGGCAAGGATGTGGAGCAATAGACTCTCCTAGACTGCTGGTAGTAGCAAAATGGCACACAGACTTTGCAAGACTGACAATTTCTTAAAGAGTGAAAAATAAATTACCCTATCACTCAGCACTTCTATTCCTAGATATCTAACCAAGAGAAAAAAGAAAAATAAATCTACAAAGTGACTTTAACTCCATTGCTTATAGCAAGTTTATTAATAATGGACAAAAAGTGAAAAAACAGGCAAACTATATCCTTTAACAGGAGAGTGGATATACAATTTAGAGCATACTTATACAGCAGTGTATTTATTACTCAGAAGACAAATAACAAACTACTGATTATTAAGATAAAGTAGATGCTGATTTTTTCAAACACTTTGTTGTCACCTATAATTTAAATTACATTTTTTCTTTGATCTTTTAATATGATATGTCAACACATGAAATTGTTATTTTTATAAGTTAAAAATGATCACACATTGGCAATTTCATGTTTCAACCTCTATGTCATTTTGGTAATTTTCAAACTATTGCAATATCCTTTTCTCCCTGAAATTAACTTTCTATGATAAAGCTTTATTTTCTTTCTAATATTTTGGAAATTTTTCTTCTTTCTCTACAGTATGAATAGTTTAGTAGTCTATGAACTCCCTGTTTATTAAAAGTTTTATATAACTCATCTGGGAAAGTGCCTAGTTTTACTGCTAGTTTTGTGTTAGTATTTCTTACTTTTTGCAGTTTCTTTATTTTCTTCTGTAAATTTTTGTTACTATATTTTATCATAACACCATTCATTTTATCCAGATCTTTAAATTTAATAATCACACACATACAAAAAGTCTCAAATATCCAATGTCTTTGTTATCCCACAAGTAAACTTTCATTTAAAAGCATTGCTTTATTTCAATCAGTAGTAACAAGTGACATTTGTCAATTAAGCACAACATCTACATTTTTAGATTATTCAGTCTTTTTTTGACTAACTACTCAGTCAGTTTACAGTCTTACTTCTTTCCACCTAATTTCTCCACGAGTTAGCATTCCTGATACAGGAATCTTATGTGGTATAATGCCATTAAGGTAAGTGTCAGATCAGTTGTCATTCTGCAATGCCATCTGATATGGCATATACTGTGTCTGGTGTCTTCTGGGGCCTGGTAACTGCTCTATTCACCACGCAGACCTGCCCTTCTATCACTGGTGAAGCTTCTACCAGTGAGCTTCACTGGTCAGGTAGGTCATTGCTAATAACCATGTACAGCTCTGCCTCCAGGGTCTGAGTGGCTTTAAAATTCCATTGATGACATTCTTGCTCCTCTTGAGAACTACAGGAACGTTTTTTATCCTCTCTTATGCAGTGTGGGATCTTAAGAAAACTGAATGACTGGGGGTTGGTCTCCCTCCTTAATATGCACTCTTCCTCATTTAACAACTACCTAATTTTTATTTAGCTTTCAAAACTGATCTCAGGAAGCCTTTGATTATCAACTGTTTCTTCTGTCTGACAGTTAATCACTGTGATTTCATAGTGACTTGTGAATACTTTGGCAATGTTTTTCTAATAATTTTCATCATTATCTTAAGAAAATAGTGTGTTTCTTATTATAATTGTTTATTATCAGTTTCATCTGATTAGAATGTAGTCTCCACCACAAGCGTAAACGTATTTTTTACATTTTTTCTGCTGCTCTACTCCAAGCCTGGAACATGTAGTAAGGATTGAACTAGTACTTGTTGAATGTATTTGTCTCTTGTCTAACTTCCTTACTAGACTGTGTTTTTTGAGCCATGGACTATCTTTTTCTTTGTTATACCCCTCATGATTAACAGAATGTCTAATGGTGGATACTCAGTCAAGTATTATTGAATAAATGCTACAACACAGTCTTACCTCATTAAATTAATTACAAATTAGCAGTGGAAAAGAATGAACAGAAAAGCCTATTTGAAACCTTAGTCTAGAAGTAGGCCTTATATGTCTATGGCTATACCACCCTGAACACGCCCAATCTCATCTGATCTCAGAAGCTAAAAAGGGTTGGGCCTGGTTAGTACTTGGATGGGAGAAGTAGGTCTTATTCTATGCAAGGCCTTTCTTGAATTTTCCTACAGAATTTAGCCCTCCTAAGCTTATGTGATTGCATGTATCACATTTAATTGAAATTATGCATTACATTTATCTTCCTTATTAGATTTTGAATCATTTGGGACAAGAATCGTATGTTATTAATCTTTGTTATTAACATCTTTCAGTGTCTTTCAGAAAAAAAATAAGGAATGTTGAAAAGAAAAATTGTCCACAAACAGGTGTGTTTTGAGGTTTTCCAATTCATTGAAGGGAAGGTATATTTTTCATTAAAGAAAATGATCTCCTAATGGATAGAGAAAACTATGTAATCATATTATCTTAATGGTGGAAGAAACTTAAATTAGCTGGCTAGAATGACTAGGTTTAATGCATACTCTTAATGAGACTGAGGGCTTCTGTATGTGAGCTTTCTTTTCTGGTTTTCTGTTGTTTCAGGATCTCAGTTGTTTCCTTAATATGAGATAGTTGTAGTTTGAGACAGCATTGCTATTTTCTGGGAAGAGCTCTTTCTTGGATTATTTAACCTCCCTGAAAACATGGGACATGTTTTGTTCATCATTGTAATATTTGTGTTTAATAAATGCTTGATGGGTGGATGGATGCATGGATGAATAATAGATGAATTAATGAATAGCATGTGACCTCAGGCAAGTTAATTTTCATTCTATGATTCTTTGATTTCCTCTGTAAATCATTTCCTTATCCATGGTTCATTCTTCTAACCCTTGATATTTTACCGCTAATTAATACCTCAACCTCGGATCACTAAAAATATCTTTTCTAAATCATATAGTATGTGGTCATTTAATTATTAGAGTTGTGTAAATAGTTAAATATTACCACCCATCAATGGATAATACATTTAACATTGTAATACATATTTTTATTTTTTATAAAGCAATTTCTCCTATATTATTTTACTTAGCCTTTAAAAATATTATAAGCTAAATATTGTATCCATTATATATATAAAGATAGAGTCAGACAGGTCAATTTCCTAGAGAGAAGTTCTGTGCACGTTGTTTAAGCTTGTTAAAATACAGATTTCTTGTGAAGAGTAAAAGATAAATCTTGAGACATGAATAATTAGAAAAAAAGGAAGGGGATTGTTAATGGAGTCTCTAACTCAATGAAAATATTCAATTGAGGGTAAATGTCAAATTGAAGATGAATTTACCATAACAATACTTGAATTTCTCTCATTCTGCTTGTCAAGTGATCAGATCCACTCCCAGAGGATGCAGAATCAGTCAAGAAGCTAATCCAAATCAAAAGAAGTCAAATTAAGTGGAAATATACATAAACAATTTGGATCATGGGGTCATAATAATAGAATTTAAAACAAGACACCTTCTACTTCAGATTCAACACTTTTAAAATTTTTATTTAGGCAGAGGAACTAAGCTGTTATTTACGTCAAACTTTGAATGCCCTTATAAGTTTGTGATAACTTTATGTGCTAATTGATGTGTGTCAATAATTTTACAGTAATTAGTTTGGACTCACATAGCCTTGGTGATTCTGGAGTTGGTAGCATCTAAAATTAAAGAAGATTCTTACAATCCAATGTTTTTGTCCTCATTGGTAAGAATATCGGTGCAAATGGGACCAAGACTTGCTTTGATTTCTGTGTGGATCAGTCAACTTTTGTCTGTTCTATCCCACTACCACATGATCCTAAAAGCACCCTGCAAAATATCTGACATATATTAGAAAAATAATAAGTACTTTTGATTCGAATTAAGTTTAATTCAATTTGAGATCTTGTATATATTCAACGCCCTCTGTAACAGGATCATCAAGAACCTACTTGTATTACCAAATCAATTTAAAGCCTTGTCCTTATATAGCTATAAAATACATGATCTCAGCATCTAAAGAGAACCACAATTTCTATTTTCATTTTATAAGCATCTTGTAGTCAACCACAACTACAAAGGTAATTAGTGTAGAAATTGGGTCCAGCCCTAATCTCAGGATTATTAATTCTCTTATTTTAGGAAAAAAATCAATGTACCTAGAAATTGGTTATACAGAGAGAAGAGTGATAATCTCCAAAGCATGTGATTTAAATTTTGAATAATTTCTTTTAGAGTTCTTGTCTAATAATAATTATATTTCTGAGATAGTTCCCACTGATTTCAACACTATTCAAGTTGACTAATTCATTCAAAGGGAATGTTAATGGAAGGGAAGAACTCATTACAAATAAGCCTCAATACCTACTGTACTGATATAAGAGCAAATTTTGAGGTTGAGGCCTAAAAACCCGGAGCAAAATGTTTTCATATCTGCAATGTATTATTATCCCAATGTTGCAAAGAATTAAATCATAGACATATCATTTTCCTTTGAATTTCAAAGATTTTATCTTCTTCTACTACGGTGTAAGTTTCAAGATCCTTAGCCATAAGATGTCTCCTTTATGTCAATGACAAATACAGCCCAGAAGCTAACATTAAATTAGATTGTAAAATTATCAGAAAATTGGTAAACTCTTTGCATTCAATTAATATCTCAGTGTGATATAAAGAAAAGGATTTGGGTTTTGGGAAAAAAAAGATTGTGGTGTGAAGCTCAAACCTGCTATAAATATATGTATTATATTTATATAATATTATACTATATTATATATGCTATATATATATTTAGTATAGCTTTGAGCAAGGTCCTTAAATTCTTCACTTCTCAATTTCATTTTCTTTAACACTAATCTAGTAATATTTTGCAGAGTTGTTCTAAGTACTAGAGGAAAGCATACTGCAGTAAAAGCATTGGCTACATGGTAGATGTGATATTCAGAATTCACTCATTCATATCTTCAACAAATATTTACCAAGCAATTAGATATTCCTAACATTAAGTTTGGAATTTATATTAATGAAAAAAAGACAATGGCCCTATGCTGAGGAAGCTTATATTCTTGTTTGGAGAACACCAAAATGACAAATAAATATGTACAATATTAAGTGGGTTTTGAGGACTAAGGAAGAAATAAAGTAGCAAAGAGGTCGAGGAATGCCAGTTTGAAGAGAAGGAAGACCTCTCAGACAAGGTGATATTGGAACAGAGACGAGAAGGATTTGAGGGCATGAGAGAATAGGATGTTTTCTGGCAGAGGGAATAGCAAATGCCAGACCCCTGAGACAGAAGCATACTTAGTGTGTTTAAGCAACAGTGCGGAGGCCACTGTGAGTGAGCCAGAGCAGCAACATGCAGTGAAAGAGGTAAGAGACTAGCTATATAATATCTTGTAAACCACTTTAAGGGGTTTGGGTTTTACTCTGAGATGGAAAGTTATTGGAAGGTGTAAGGAGAGGAGTGACATGATCATTTTGAAATTTTAAAAGGATAATTCTGTCTGCTGAATTGAGAACTGATATAGAGAGGCAAAGGCAAAGGCAGAAGCAGTTAGACTTGTCAGGGAATCAATATCCCTTATCTTGATTAAAACATTCATTGTGTTGGAAATTCATTATTATTTCACCAAACTGAATATAATAGGGATGGTGCAGCGTGGCAGAAACCCATGTGCATATATCACATCCCCTTCTGTATTGCAGCAACACGAGTCCAATTCTTAGAACATTTAATTCAGCAATTGTTTATTGACTGTCAGCTTTTGAACTGTATTACTATATTGAGTAGCATTGCAGAAAGAACTCTCCAAGAAAGCTTTTCTACTTAAAATGCCTGTACTCTCATTCAAGTTAACAAACATTACTGAATGTCTAATATGAGTAGATATCTGTGTTCACAGCAGGGGAGATGCAAAGGGCATGTTCTCTGCCATCAAACAGCCATCTGAAATAATGTTTATGAAAAGGAGGTAGCATGAACAATATTCCTGAATCAATATTAATTTAGAAATTGTACATGGAACATAACAACTGTGAAAAAAATTCTCTAGGAACCAAAAAAAAAAAAAAAAGGAAGGGGAAAATAAGCCAAAATGATAATGCCATATTTGAGTAATGGGAAAATAAAACTGTTGCTGGATTTAGTTTTTCCTTTATTTTTATTTATATTTGGAAATATCTTTTTAAAAATGTCACTGTCCAAATGTCTTAAAATGAAGATGCATCTACCTAATCCATCCAATATGGTAGATTAGGTTATTCTGACCAAATTTTCTGACAGAAAAAAAGTAAAGTTTAGTACACATTATAAAAGGTACCCCCTAAGAGCTTTTAAATGTCCTACCAGGAAAAATCTGATGGAAAGTAGAAAACCAAAAGTGTTACTTAGCCTTAAAAGTGAACTACTTTTCTGACCTAAGAAAATTTTCTAATTCTGGAAATCTTTGAAGACCTATCAGGAAAAGAAGTGTAGATTCAAAGGTCAGCAGCTTTTAAGTTAATGGATTTAACAAGAGACCCTCCCCACATTTACTTAGAATTTCAAAGTCAAATACACTTGATAAAGATGCCCTCAACTCATTCCAAGAGGAGGGTAATGAAGGTTGTTTTGGCAATAGACAGCAAAGGGAAAAAAGGTACAAGCATCTCAGATATTAGAATTACCTGAAATAAAAAAAACTTTTCAGACATAAAAATGCTGAAGACATTCAAGACAAGAATACCTGCATTATAAAAAATGATAAAGTAAGTCCCTGAGGCAGAAGAAAAAGGCTACAGGCTAGAAATCTGGATATAAATAAGGAAATGAAGAGCACTCTAGAATGGAATATTACTTAGCACTAAAAAGAAATGAGCTATCAAGCCATGAAAAGACACGAAGAAACTGTAAATGGATATTACTAAGTAAAAGAAGCCAACCTGAAAAGGCTACATGCTGTATGATCCCAACAATATGACGTTCTGGAGAAGGCAAAACTATGGTGACAGTAAGCATATTAGCTGCTGCTGGGGTTGTGGGTGGGGAAGGATGGTTTTGCAGAGGAGAAAGGATTTTGAAGGCAGTTAAACTATTCTCTATGATACTACAACGGTGGTAACATCATACATTATAACTTTATCAGATTGTACATTTGTCAAAACCCATCAGATGTACAACACCAAGAGTGTACCATAATATAAATTACAGAATCTGGGTGTTAATGATGCATCAATGCAGGTTCATCAATTGGAACAAAGGTACTACTGTGGTGCAGGGTGTTGATAAGGGAGCGTGTGCCAAAAAAAAAAAATATATATATATATATATGTATGTATATATGCATATATATAATTTATTTTCATTATTTATTTTTACATTTTAAATAAAATATATTTTATAATGTTATATATTTTATTATATAGCATATATAATACATACATAGTATATAGATCCATTTTCTAGGGATGACCTTTTATAATGTTTTATAATGCCAACTCCATGGACAATTGTGGATCAAGTTAAAATGTGACTATTTTTAAGTATAGTATGTAAATCTTATTATGGAAATCTTTCTGCTTGCAATGTCTCCTTGTGAGACTATACTCAAATTATATTCACAGATATAAAATCTTTTTTCCTGTACCGACATCATCAGTGAAGCACTGGTATCAAAATTATTTTCTATAGCCACCTGTAGCTGTGGCCAGCATTATTTCAGGGATTTGGGAATTCTAAACAAGATAAACTCAGATAAAGGGTACACAATGTGAATTCATAACCATATGTCTACGTTTGGATAAAATATTGAATAATGGAATATAAAACAATACATATTTTAAAGTAGTTTTGACTGTCAAAGTAAAGACTTAGAAGTACTTTTGTTAAAGACAGATGTAACAAGTTTGCTGGGAGATGTTTTATCCCTCAATAGAAGGCTATACCAGTATTACTAAGCAAATACATTAAAAACGACAATAAATACGATGCTATGTGCTGACAATATGGAAGTCTTTCAAACGCACATTCTAGAGGAAAAAGAACACCCTTGAAAATAATTCAGTGAAATATAATCAATGAAGTATGCCACCATTAAAAAAAGAATAAGGCAATATAAACAACTTTATGCCAATACATTTAAGCCTTAAAAGAAATAAATATACTCCTTGAGAACACAAAGTAATCAAGCTTACTCAAAAAGAACAAGACAATCTTAATAGTCTTATGCCTATTGAAAACTGAATATGCAATTAGAAAACTTTATTAAAGAAAACTTCATAAATTTTACCATATATTAAAGAAATATCATGAATTCCACACAAACTCTTTAAGAAAACTAAAGGGGCAGGAATTTTTAAAAACCCTTGTATGAGTCAAACTTCCCCCAGATACCAAATCTAGAAAATAACAGTATAAGAAAACAAACAAAACTAGACTAATGTTCTTCTTTTCATAACAAAATTTTAGTAAATTGTATCCAAAAATATATAACAATGTAATATATTATGACTAAGTGTGGTATACCCAGGAAATGCAAGGTTGGTTTAATATTTTATAAATAGTCAACATAATTCATCAAATAAAAATATTTAAAGAATGAAAAATCACATTATCATCTTGATAGAGGAAAACATTTGATAATATCCTACATGCAAAAGTTTGAGATTAGAAAATATTCTCTAACCACAATGAAATTAAGCTATAATTACCAGCAAAATTATTACCAAAAATTCCCAATTATTTGAAATTAGGAAACAAATTTCTTACTAACTCAGGGAGAAGAAAATATAGAAACCAGAAAAGTTTTCAATTTTAGCACACCAAAAATACTACATTTAGAATTATGAGATACATTTAAAGAACTATTTGAAGGAATAGGGAGGAAATGTCCTGAAAATACCCTGTGCTGGCAGACATGTGACATAAAAGGAAATAGCCAAACTGCTGGGGGTTATGTAATTTGGTACAACTGCTTTTGAAAATTGTTTAGTAATGTTTATTAAAGGTGAACATATACTTAGCCTATGGCCCAGTCTGTTCACACTTAATTATAAACCCAGCAGGAATGCATGCATATAGGCACAAAGGGCATATATAAGAAAGTTTATAGAAATATGGTTTTTAATAATCCCAAAATGAAAACAGTTACAATGTTCATCATCAGTAGAATAAATACTACATTGTGGTATGAAATACTATTTAGTATAGAAAAAATTGTAGGACTGGTACCACAACATGGGTGAATCTCACAGATATAATGTTAAGATAAGCTATACACACAAGAACACATAAAATATGGCTCAATTTATATAAAGTTCAAAAACAGGGAAAACTTTTATGGCAAAGGAAGTCAGAATAATTGTTATCTTTATTGGAAGGTAATGACCGAAGGGGCACATGAGAGTTGCTCTTATGTTCTGTAATATCCCATATCTTGACCATGCTGATCCTTATACGAATGTGTTCACTTTGTGAAACTTTTTAAACTATATAATTAAGATCTGTACCTTTTAGCATGTATGTTATTCCTAATAAAACACTTTACAATAAAAGTTAAAAGAAAATAAACTAAAGTGTTTTTATATAAAGTCTAAAAAAAAGTAAAAAGCAAGCTATGTTGTTTCAATATGTGTCCATAATTGGTAAATATATGAAGAAAAACAAGGTTGTGGTTATCCCAAATGTCAGTATAATGCTTAAACTTGAAGATAGCCTTTTTCAAGTAGGAGCACAGAAGGGGCTCCAACGTCCTAACAATACTGTATTCCTACATATAGATGATAATGACCTAGGTATTCTTTTATAATTATTTTAAAACTCAAACCCAAACATGTATGTGTTAGTGTGTTTTAGTACATGTGGGAAAGAACACAGAGACAGAAAAGTACATACATATACACACAAACACACAATGGCAATACCATTACATACCCACCAGTATAAATAAGCTGAAAGACATCAGGGAAAAATTAAAATTATGGGTGAGAATATTGCTCCTGTAATTTCTTTCAGCATAGCATATTGCTTTACAATTTAGCAGCTTAAATTAATAAGTACAGAGCAATCTCTCATGAACAAAGGTATAAAAATATTCAACAAAACTGTAGAAAATCAAATCTAACAGTGTATAAAAATAATTATACACCAAGACTTAGTGGTATTTAATGCAGATATGTAAGACTGGTTCAATGTTAGAAAATCAGTGAATAAAATCTAACTAATCCACCATATCAATAAGGTAAAGAAGAAATAGCAAATGATTATATCAGTTAACATGGAAAAGTTTTTGACAAAACCCAACCTCCATCTATGATAAAAAATTTTTAGCAAACTATGACTAGAAGGAAAATTTCTCAACTTGATAAAGCACATCTATAAAAAATGTACAGGAAATATCATACTTGATTATGAGAGACTGGATGGACACCTTCTCCCTAAGATAAGGAACAGTGTGTTTTCTCTCACTGTTTTATTTACAAGAATATTACTGAAATCCTTGCTGGTGCAACAAGACTAAATAAATAAATATATAAATAAAATGTATACAGAATGTAAATAAAGAAATAAAGTTATTTTATTCACAGGTTTCATGACTGCCTATGGAGTAAATCACAAAGATTTTATAAAAATTTCCTGGAAATAATAAGTGAGTGAAGCAAGGCTGCAGAATATAAGGTAAATACCTTCATGCACTCCTTCTTGAAAAAGGCTATCTTCAAGTTTAAGCATTATTCTGACCTTTGGGATAATCACAACCTTGTTCTTCTTCATATATTTACCAACTATGGACACATTAAAGCAACGTAGCTTGCTTTTTACTTTTTTTAGCCTTTATATAAAGACACTCTAGTATTTTTTTCTTTTAATTTTTATTGTAAAGTGTTTTATTAGGAGTAACATACATACTAAAAGGTACAATCTTAATTATATAGTTTAAAAAGTTTCACAAAGTGAATACATTCATATAAGGATCAGCATGGTCAAGATATGGGATATTACAGAACATAAGACCATCTCTCATGTGCCCCTTCAGTCATTACCTTCCAATAAAGACCTAGAGATTGTCATACTGAGTGAAGTCAGACAGAGAAAGAGAAATATAGTATGATATCACTTATATGCGGAATCTAAAAAGAAATGATACAAAATGAACGTATTTGCAGAACAGAAATGGACTCACAGACTTAGAGAATGAACTTAAGGTTACCAGGGCAGGAAGGGTAGAGTGAAGGAATAGGTAGGGAGTTTTGGATTGACGCATACACACTACTATCTTTTAAAAGGATAACCAACAAGGACCTACTGCATAGCACAGGGAACTATGCTCAATGTTATGTGGCAGGCTGGATGGGAGGGGAGTCTGGGGGAGAATGGATACATGTATATGTATGGCTGAGTCACTTTGCTGTGCACCTGAAACAATCAGAACATTGTTAATCGGCTATACTCCAATATAAAATAAAAACTTAAAAAAAAATGAGTGAAGCAAGATGCAGAATATAAGGTAGATACACAAAAGTCAATCCCATCTTTTATACAAGCAACAAAAAATTAACATTTGGAATATAATTTAAGAATTATTATTTTACAATATCAAATGTGAAAATGAAATACTCAAGTATTAAAAAAAAAAAGTGTACACTCTTTCCTAGTGGTGCAGTGGAATCCACCTGCCAATGCAGGGAACACGGGTTCGATCCCTGGTCTGGGAAGATCCCACATGATGCGTAGCAACTAAACCCATGAGCCACAACTACTGAGTCCACGAGCCACAACTACTGAAGCCCACGTGTCTAGAGTCCATGCTCCACAACAAAAGAAAACATCACAATGAAAAGCCTGCGCACTACAACGAAGAGTAGCCCACGCTCGCCGCAACTAGAGAAAGCCTACACACAGCAACGAAGACCCAATGCAGCCAAAAATAAAATGAATTAAATAAAATAAATAAATTTATTTTTAAAAAGTGCACGAGTCAATATTGTTAGGATGTCATTTTTTTAAAAACTTGATCAATAGATTCAACACAATCCTTATCAAAATTCTAGCAAGCTATTGTGTAGATATAAACAAATCAATTCTAAAATTTATGTGGAAAGGAAAAAGACCTAGAATCCCTATTTCTTTTTTTGTGGTAGTACATTTGATATGTCTCTTAACAAGTTTCAAGTGTATAAAACAATATTGTTAACTATTTCCACAATACTGTGTATTAGATTCCCAGAATTTGTCCATCTTCTATCTGGAAGTTTGTACACTTTGATCAACCTCTCCCTATTTTCCCCATGCCCACCCTGCCCCTGGTAACCACCATTCTACTCTCTGTTTATATGAGTTTGGGTTTTTTAGATTCCATATATAAGTGACATCACACAATATTTGGCTTTCCCTGTCTGACATCTCACTTAGGCTCTCAAGGTTCATCCATGTTGTCCCAATAGAAGAATTCCCTTCTTTCTCATGGCTGAATAATATTCCGTTGTGTGTTTGTGTGTGTGTGTGTGTGTGTGTGTGTATCATATCTTTATCCATTATTCCTTAAAGGACACTTAGGTTGTTTATATATTTTGGCTATTCTGAGTAATGCTGTAAATAAACACGGGAGTGTAGATATATTTTCAAAATCATATTTTCATTTTCTTTGGACTAGGATTCCTTTTCTCCACATCCTCACCAACACTTGTTAATTGTGGTCATTTTGAAAACAGCCATTCTGCCAGGTGTGAGGTGTTAGCTCATTGTTGTTTTGATTTGCATTTCCCAGATAATTAGTGATGTTGAGCACCTTTTCATGTGCTTGTTGGCTATCTGTTTGTCTTCATTGGAAATATGTGTTTTCAGTTCTTCCACCTTTTTTTTTTTGGCGGTACACGGGCCTCTCACTGTTGTGGCCTCTCCCGTTGCAGACCACAGGCTCTGGACACGCAGGCTCAGCAGCCATGGCTCACAGGCCTAGCTGCTCCGCGGCATGTGGGATCTTCCCAGACCGGGGCACGAACCCGTGTCCCCTGCATCGGCAGGCGGACTCTCTCAACCACTGCGCCACCAGGGAAGCCCCTTCCACCCATTTTTTAATGAGGTTGTTTTTTTGGTATTGAGTTGTATGGATTATTTATATAATTTTGATATTAACCCCTCATCAGACATATCATTTGCAAATATCTTCCCCCACTCACTAGGTTGCCTTTTTTGTTTGTTGATGGTTTTCTTCACTACACAAAAGGTTTGAAGTTTGATTAGGTACAATTTTTTTTTTTTTTGGTTTTTGTTCCCCTTGCCTGAGGACACTGATTTAAAAAAAAAAAAAATAGTGCTAAGACCTATGTCAAGAATTTACTGCTTAGGATTTTTCTAGGAGTTTTATGGGCTCTTGTCTTACATTTAGGCCTTTGACCCATTTTGAATTCATTTTTGTACATGTTGTAAGAAAATGGTCTAATTTCATTTTTTCACATGAAGCTGTTGAATTTTCCCAACTCCACTTATTGAAAAGACTATCATTTCTCCATTGTGTATTCTTGTCCTTTTTGTCATAGATGAATTGAACATGGTGTGCATGGGTTGATTTCTGGGCTCTCTATTCTGTTCCACTGACCTATGTGTTTGTTTTTGTGCCAGTACCTTTTGTTTTGATAACTGCATCTTTGTAGTATAGTTTGAAATTAAGGAGCAGGATACCTCCAGCATTTTTCTTTTTTCTCTCAAAATTGCTTTGGCTATTCAGAGTCTTTTGTGTTTCCATACCACTTTTAGGAATATTTGTTCTAGTTCTGTAAAAAATATAATTGGTATTTTGATAGGGATTACATTAAATCTGTATATTGCTTTGGGTAGTATGGACATTTTAACAATATTAATTCTTCAAATCCATGAACACAGGATATCTTTCTATTTCTTTTTATCATCTTCAAGTTCGTTCATAAATATCTTATAGTTTTTAGAGAAAGGTCTTTCACCTCTTTGGTTAAATTTATTCCTAGGAATTTTACCCTTCTTGATGTGATTGTAAATTAGGTTGTTTTCTAGCTTTCTCTTTCTGATACTTCATTTCTGGTGTACAGAAAAGCAAGAGATCTCTGTATATTAATCTTGTATCATTCAACTTTACTGAATTCATTTATTAGTTCTAACAGTTTTTGGGTGGAGACTATAGAGTTTTCTGTACATAGTATCAGGTCATCTGGAGATAGTGACAGTTTTACTTCTTCCATTCCAATTTGGATGCTTTTTATTTGCTTTTTTTACCTGATTGCTGTGGGTAAGATCTCCAGTACTATGATAAATAGAAATGGCAAAAGAGGGCATCCTTGTCTTGTTCCGGATCTTAGAGTAAAAGATTTCAGCTTTTCAACATTGAGTGTGATGTCAGCTATGGGTTTGTTATAAGCAGCACTGGTGCAGGAGGTGCTGGAGCAGGAGCCCAGTGTGAGCTGGGGACCAAGTTGGAGGGATCCTGGCAAGCCAGCCAGAGCACTCAGCAGTTTTTAATCTACTTCCTCCATGCTGAGGTTAGAAACAAGGAAATCTGTATATGTGTTATTCAAGAGCAGAGTCTTGGTTTTTTACGGTACTCGGGTAAGCCCCACTGGTTTTCAAACAAGCTAAGGGGACTCATCTTCCTCATTTCAGACCCTAAAGCTGGAGTACCGGCCAAGTGGCTACACCTCCTTGATCCCCAAGCAAGATCCCTGAGACTGTGATGGTCCCCTCCTCTTCTGGGTCACCCACTAGGGTTGGGAATCCTGATTAGATCACTTCTTCTCCCCTCCTATCAGATTTCATGTGGCTCCTTCTTTAAATCCTCGGTTGTAGAGGACTTCAGGTCATTCTTAGCAAGAGTTATTCTATATGCAGTTGAGTTTAGTTGTGTTCAAGAGGAGAGGTGAGCTCAGGGTCCTTCTATTCTGTCATCTTGATCCCACCTCCCTTTTATCATTTCCTTAAGATGGATATAGTGGTAATATATTCTCTCAGCTTTTGATTATCAAGAAATGTCTTTATTTCTCCTTTATTTCTGAAAAATAACTATTCTGGATAAAGTATTCTTGGTTGGCACTATTTTTCTTTCATCACTTTGAATATATCATCTCACTCTTGCCTATCCTGTAAGGATTCTGCTGAAAAATATGCTGATAGCCTAATGAAGATTCCTTTGTAAGTTATAATCTTTCTCTTGCTACTTTTAGCATTCTCCATTTGTCTTTGATTTTTGACAGTTTTAATATAATGTGTATTGAAAAAGACAATTTTTGATTGAAATAATGGGGTAATTTATTACCTTCATGAACATGGATGTCCAAATCTCTTCTTAGGTTTGGAAAGTTCTCAGCCATTATTTCTTTAAATAAGCTTTATCCCCCCTTCTGTTTATCTTCCTCTGGAATGTCAATGATTTGTATATCGGCTTTTTTTTTTTTTTTTTGGTGGGGAGACGATAGTGTCCTATAGACCAGATAAGCTTTCTTACTCTTTTTCATTCCCTTCCCATTGTGCTTCTCTGACTGGATTATTTCAAAGTTCCTGTCTTCTAAATCATTGATTCTTTCCTATGCCTGATCTATACTAATTTTTAAAGAACATCTTCTGTTTGATGTTCTCTATTGTAGTTTTCATTTCCTTCATTGAATTTTTTTACATAATTAATTAATTAATTAACATCTTTATTGGAGTATAATTGCTTTAAAATGGTGGGGTAGTTTCTGCTTTATAACAAAGTGAATCAGCTATACATATACATATATCCCATATCTCCCCCCTCTTGTGTCTCCCTCCCAACCTCCCTATCCCACCCCTCTAAGTGGTCACAAAGCACTGAGCTGATCTCCCTGTTCTATGCAGCTGCTTCCCACTAGCTATCTATTCTACATTTGGTAGTGTATATATGTCCATGCTGCTATAACACTTTGTACCAGCTTATCCTTCCCATTCCTGTGTCCTCAAATCCATTCTCTACAACTGCATCTTTATTCCTGTCCTGCCCCTAGGTTCTTCATAACCATTTCTTTTTTTTTTAGATTCCATATATATGTGTTAGCATACAGTATTTATTTTTCTCTTTCTGACTTACTTCACTCTGTATGACAGTCTCCAGGTCCATCCACCTCACTACAAATAACTGAATTTTGTTTCTACTTATGGCTAGTATTCCATTGTATATATGTGCCACATCTTCTTTATCCATTCATCTATTGATGGACACTTAGGTTGTTTCTATGTCCTGGCTATTGTAAATAGAGCTGCAATAAACACTGGGGTATATGTGTCTTTTTGAATTATGGTTTTCTCAGGGTATAGTATCCAGTAGTGGGATTGCTGAGTCATATGGTAGTTCTATTTTTAGTTTTTTAAGGAACTTTCATACTTTTTTCCATAGTGGCTGTATCAATTTATATTCCCACCAACAGTGCAAAAGAGTTCCTTTCCTCCACACCCTCTCCAGCATTTACTGTTTGTAGATTTTTTGATGATGGCCATCCTGACTGGTGTGAGGTGATACCTCGTTGTAGTTTTGATTTGATTTCTCTAATGATTAGTGATGTTGAGCATCCTTTCATGTCTTTGTTGGCAATCAGTATTTCTTCTTTGGAGAAGTGTCTATTTAGGCCTTCTGCCCATTTTTGGATTGGGTTGTTTGTTTTTTTGATATTGAGATGCATGAGCTACTTGTAAATTTTGGAGATTAATCCTTTGTCAGCTGTTTCATTTGGAAATATCTTCTCCCATTCTGAGGGTTGTTTTTCATATTGTTTATGGTTTCCTTTGCTGTATAAAAGCTTTTAAGTTTTATTAGGTCCCATTTGTTTATTTTGGTTTCTATTTTCATTTCTCTAGGAGGAGTGTCAAAAAGTGTCTTGCTGTGATTTATGTCATAGAGAGTTCTGCCTATGTTTTCCTCTAAGAGTTTTATACTGTGTGGCCTTACATTTAGGTCTTTAATCCATTTTGTGTTTATTTTTGTGTATGGTGTTATAGAGGTTCTAATTCCATTCATTTACATGTAGCTGTCTGGTTTTCCCAGCACCAGTTAGTGAAGAGACTGTATTTTATCCATTGCATATTCTTGCTTCCTTTATCACAGATTAGGTAACCATAGGTGTGTGAGTTTATCTCTGGGCTTTCTATCCTGTTCCATTGATCTATATTGATGTTTTTGTGCCATTACCATACTGTCTTGATGACTGTAGCTTTGTAGTATAGTCTGAAGTTGAGGAGCCTGATTCTTCCTGCTCGCTTTTCTTTCTCAAGATTGTTTTGGCTATTGGGGGGTCTCTGGTGTTTCCATACAAATTGTGAATTCTTTTGTTCTAGTTCTGTGAAAAATGACATTGGTAGTTTGATAGGGATTGCATTGAATCTGTAGATTGATTTAGGTAGTATAGCCATTTTCACAATATTGATTCTTCCAATCCAAGAATATGGTGTACCTGTCTCTCTGTTTGTATTATCTTTAATTTCTTTCATCAGTGTCTTATAGTTTTCTGCATACAGGTCTTTTGTCTGCTTAAGTAGGTTTATTCCTAGGTATTTTATTCTTTTTGTTGCAATGGTAAATGGAGGTGTTTCCTTAATTTCTCTTTCAGATTTTTCATGCATAGTGTACAGGAATGCAAGAGATTTCTGTGCATTAATTTTGTATCCTGTTACTTTACCATATTCATTGATTTGCTCTAGTAGTTTTCTGGTGGCATCTTTAGGATTCTCTATGTATTGTATCATGCCATCTGTAAACAGTGACAGCTTTAATTCTTCTTTTCTGATTTGGATAACTTTTATTTCTTTTTCTTCTGACTGCTGTGGCAAATCTTCCAAAACTATGTTGAATAATAGTGGTGAGAATGGAAAACCTTGTCTCATTCCTGATCTTAGAGGAAATGGTCTCTGTTTACCACCATGGAGAATGATGTTGGCTGTGGGTTTGTCATATATGGCCTTTATTATGTTGAGGAAAGTTCCCTCTTTGCCTACTTTCTGGAAGGCTTTTTACTATAAATTGGTGTTGAATTTTGTTGAAAGCTTTTTCTGCATCTATTGAGATGATCATATGGTTTTTATACGTCAATTGGTTAATATGGTGTGTCACATTGATTGATTTGAATATATTGAAGAATCCTGCATTCCTGGGATTAACCTCACTTGATCATGATGTATTTTCCTTTTAATGTGCTGTTGGATTCTGTTTGCTAGTATTTTGTTGAGGATTTTTTCTTCTATATTCATCAGTGTCATTGACCTGTAGTTTTTTTTCTTTGTGACATCTTTGCCTGGTTTTGGTATCAGAGTGATGGTGGACTCGTAGAATGAGTTTGGGAGTGTTCCTCCATCTGGTCTATTTTAGAGGAGTTTGAGAAGGATAGGTGTTAGCTCTTCTCTAAGTGTTTGATAGAATTCTCCTGTGAAGCCATCTGGTCCTGGGCTTTTGTTTGATGCAAGATTTTAAATCACAGTTTCAATTTCAGTGCTTGTGATTGGTCTGTTCATATTTTCTATTTCTTCCTGCTTCAGTCTCGGAAGGTTTTGCTTTTCTAAGAATTTATCCATTTCTTCAAGGTTGTCCATTTTATTGGTATAGAGTTGCTTGTAGTAATCACTCATGATCCGTTGTATTTCTGAAGTGTCAGTTGTTACTTCTTTTTCATTTCTAATTCTATTGATTTGAGGCTTCTCCCCTTTTTCTTGATGAGTCTGGCTAATGGTTTATCAATTTTGTTTATCTTCTCAAAGAATCAGCTTTTAATTTTATTGATCTTTGCTATTGTTTCCTTCATTTCTTTTTCATTTATTTCTGACCGGGTTTTTATGATCTCTTTCCTTATGGTAACTTTGGGCACTTTTTGTTCTTCTTTCTTTAATTGCTTTAGGTGTAAGTTTAGGTTGTTTATTTGAGATGTTTCTTGTTTCTTTAGGTAGGATTGTACTGCTATAAACATCTGTCTTAAAAGTGCTTTTGCTGAATCCTATAGGTTTTGGTTTGTCGTGTTTTCATTGTCATTTGTTTCCAGGTATTTTTTTATTTCCTCTTTCATTTCTTCAGTGATCTCTTGGTTATTTAGTAGTGTATTGTTTAGCTTCCTTGTATTTGTATTTTATACAGATTTTTTCCTGTAATTGATATCTAGTCTCATAGTGTTCTGGTTGGAAAAGATACTTGATACAATTTCAATTTTCTTAAGTTTACCAAGGCTTGATTTGTGACCCAAGATATGATCTATTCTGGGGAATATTCCATGAGCACTTGGTAAGAAAGTGTATTTTGTTTTTGGATGGAATGTCATATAAATATCAATTAAATTCATCTTATCTAATGTATTATTTAAAGCTTGTGTTTCCTTATTTATTTTCATTTTAAATGATCTGTCCATTGGTTAAACTGGGGTGTTAACGTCCCATACTATGATATTGTTACTGCCAATTTCCCTTTTTATGCCTGTTAGCATTTGCCATATGTATTGAGGTGCTCCTATGTTGGGTGCAAAATGTTTACAATTGTTATATCTTCTTCTTGGATTGATCCCTTGTTCATTATGTAGTGTCTTTCTTTGTCTCTTACTATAGTCTTTATTTTAAACTCTATTTTGTCTGATATGAGAATTGCTATGCCAGCTTTCTTTTGATTTCTATTTGCATCAAATATCATTTTCCATTTCCTCACTTTCACTCTGTATGTGTCCCTACGTCTGAAGTGGGTCTCTTGTAGACAGCATATATATGGGTCTTGTTTTTGTAGTCATTCAGCTAGTCTATGTCTTTTGGTTGGAGCATTTAATCCATTTACATTTAAGGTAATTATCAATAAGTTTGTTCCTATTCCCGTTTTCTTAATTGTTTTGGGTTTGTTATTGTAGGTCTTTCCTTCTCTTGTGTTTCCTGCCTAGAGAAGTTCCTTTAGCATTTGTTGTAAATCTGGTTTGGTGGTGCTGAATTCTCTTAGCTTTTGGTAAGAGAAATTAAAGGTTTTAATGTCTCCATTGAATCTGAATGAGATCCTTGCTTGGTAGAGTAATCTTTGTTGTAGCTTTTTCCTTTCCATCACTTTAAATATGTTCTGCCACTCCCGTCTGGCCTGAAGATTTTCTGCTGAAAGATCAGCTGGAAACCTTATGGGGATTCCTTTTCGTGTTATTTGTTGTTTTACCCGTGCTGCTTTTAATGTTTTTTCTTTGTATTTAATTTTTGATTGTTTGAATAATATGTGTCTTGGCGTGTTTCTCCCTGGATTTACCCTGTATTGGACCCTCTGCACTTCCTGGACTTGATTATTTCCTTTCCCATATTTGGGCAATTTTCCACTATAATCTCTTCAAATATTTTCTCATTCCCTTTCTTTTTCTCTTCTTCTTCTGGGACCTCTATCATTTGAATGTTGGTGTGTTTAATGTTGTCCCAGAAGTCTCTGACACTGTCCTCAATTCTTTTCATTCTTTTTTCTTTATTCTGCTCTGTGGTAGTTATTTCCACTATTTTATCTTACAGAACATTTATCCATTCTTTTGCCTCCATTATTCTGCTATTGCTTCCTTCTGGAGAATTTTTAAATTTATTTATTGTGTTGTTCATCACTGTTTGTTTGCTCTTTAGTTCTCCTATATCCTTGTTAACCTTTCTTGTGTTTCCTCCCTTCTATTCCCAAGATTTTGGATCTTCTTTACTATCATTACTCTGAATTCTTTTTCAGGTAGACTGCCTATTTCCTCTTCATTTTTTTGGTCTGGTGGGTTTTTACCTTGCTCCTTCATTTGCTGTGTGTTTCTGTGTCTTCTCATTGTGCTTAACTTCATGTGTTTGGAGTCTCCTTTTTGCAGGCTGCAGGTTCGTAGTTCCCATTGTTTTTGGTGTCTGTCCCCAGTGGCTAAGGTTGGTTCAGTGTGTTGTGTAAGCTTCCTGGTGGAGAGGACTGGTGCCTGTGTTCTGGTGGATGAGGCTAAATCTTGTCTTTCTGGTGGCAGGACCACTTCCGGTAGTGTGTTCTGGAGTGTCTGTAACATTATTATGATTTTAGACAGCCTCTCTGCTAATGGGTGGATTGGTGTTCCTGTCTTGGTAGTTGTTTGGCATAGGGTGTCCAGCACTGTAGCTTTCTGGTCATTGAGTTGAGCTGGATCTTAGCTTTGAGACAGAGATATCTGGGAGAGCTTTTGCCATTTTCTATATGTGGGGCCAGGAGGTCTCTGGTGGACCAATGTCCTGAACTTGGCTCTCCCACCTTGGAGGCAAAGATGTGACACCTGGCTGGAGCACTAACAACCTGTCAGCCCCATGGCTCAGAAGAAAAGGAAGGAAGGAAGGAAGAAAGAAAGAAAGAAAGAAAGAAAGAAAGAAAGAAAGAAAGAAAGAAAGAAAGAAAGAAAGAAAGAAAGAAAGACTTATTAAAATAAAAAAAGTAATTATTAAAAATAAAAAATTAAAAATAATTTAAAAAAGACAAAAAAAGAGAAAGAAAGTAAGAAGAGAACAACCAAACCAAAAAACAAATCCAACAATGATAACAAGCACTAAAAACTATACTTAAAAAAATAAATAAATAAAAGACAGACAGACCCCTAGGACAAATGGTAAAAACAAAGCTATACTGTCAGAATCACACCCAGAAGCATACACATACACACACAAAAAGAGAAAAAGGAAAATAATTTATATATATATATATATATATATATATATATATATATATATATATATATATATATATATATATATATCTCATTACTCGCAAAGTCTACCGCCTCAATTTTGGGATGATTCATTGTCTATTCAGTTATTCCACAGATGCAGGTTACGTCAAGTTGATTGTGGAGTTTTAATCCACTGCTCCTGAGGCTGCTGGGAGAGATTTCCCTTTCTCTTCTTCGTTCACACAGCTACCAGGGTTCAGCTTTGGATTTGGCCCCGCCTCTGCGTGTAGGTCGCCTGAGGGTGTCTGTTCTTCACTCTGACAGGATGGGGTTAAAGGAGCAGCTGATTCGGGGGATCTGGCTCACTCAGGCCGGGGGGAGGGAGGGGTACGGATGCGGGGTGAGCCTGCAGCAGCAGAGGCCAATGTGACGTTGCACCAGCCTGAGGTGCGCCGTGCGTTCTCCCGGGGAAGTTGTCCCTGGGTCATGAGACCCTGGCAGTGGCGGGCTGCACAGGCTCCCAGGAGAGGAGGTGGGGATAGTGACCTGTGCTGGCACACAGGCTTCTTGGTGGTGGCAGCAGCAGCCTTAGCGTCCCATGCCCATCTCTGGGGTCCGCGCTGATAGCCGCGGCTCACGTCCGTCTGGAGCTCGTTTAGGCGGTGCTCTGAATCCCCTCTCCTTGCACACCCCGAAACAATTGTCTCTTGCCTCTTCGGCAGTTCCAGACCTTTTCCCGGACTCCCTCGGGTCTAGCTGTGGTGCACTATCCCCTTCAGGCTGTGTTCACGCAGCCAACCTCAGTGCTCTCCCTGGGATCCGACCTAAGCCCGAGCCTCAGCTCCCAGACCCGCCCGCCCCGGCGGGTGAGCAGACAAGCCTCTCAGGCTGATGAGTGCCAGTCGGCACCGATCCTCTGTGTGGGAATCTCTCTGCTTTGCCCTCTGCACCCCTGTTGCTGTGCTCTCCTCCGCGGCTCCGAAGATTCTCCCTGCCATCCCCTGTCTCTGCCAGTGAAGGGAATTCCTAGTGTGTGGAAACCTTTCCTCCTTCACAGCTCCCTCTCAGAGGTGCAGGTTCTGTGTCTATTCTTTTGTCTGTTTTTTTCTTTTTTCTTTTGCCCTACCCAGGTACGTGGGGAATTCCTTGCCTTTTGGGAAGTCTGAGGTCTTCTGCCTGTGTTCAGTAGGAGTTGTTCCACATGTAGATGTATTTTTGATGTATTTGTGGGGAGGAAGGTGATCTCCACATCTTAACTCCTCCGTCATCTTGAAGGTCTCCCACTCAGTCACCGAATTCTTCAGCTCCAGAATTTTTGTTTGGTTCTCTGAGAACGTGGGTTTCCATAAAGACTCTCTTTCCTGGATGACTTCCCATGTCAGTGTTCTCCAGGTACACCAAGACTATGGCTGAGAGGGGCTAGAGTGAGTTCATAAGCTACTACAGGATCCACTGCTGGTATTGGGGTCTGTCTGCCTATTTCCTGATGCACATGTGGGTGAGACTACTCCTGGGTCCTTTTGTGTTTCATGCTAGATTCCACAACTACTACAGAGGCATTTTGTTTATGGATGCATGCCAAATCTTTGTTATTGAGGGTGGGGATAAACAAGAAATTTCTTATGCTGCTATGATGCTGTCACAGTTTTTTAAATTTTATATGTAAATGTATATTAACCATAAAAATTTCTTAGTTTTCAAACAGAATTTTTAATTAAATTCAATTTATATATTTTTTACTATATGAATTTTATTTCAAAATATTGACCAAAAGACAACCCTCAGAATGGGAGAAAATATTTGCAAATGAAGCAACTGACAAAGGATTGATCTCCAAAATTTATAAGCAGCTCATGCAGCTTAATAACAAAAAAACAAACAACCCAATCCAAAAATGGGCAGAAGACCTACATAGACATTTCTCCAAAGAAGATATACAGAGTGCCAACAAACACATGAAAGAATGCTCAACATCACTAATCATTAGAGAAATGCAAATCAAAACTACAATGAGATATCATCTCACACCAGTCAGAATGGCCATCATCAAAAAATCTAGAAACAATAAATGCTGGAGAGGGTGTGGAGAAAAGGGAACCCTCTTACACTGTTGGTGGGAATGTAAATTGATACAGCCACTGTGGAGAACAGTATGGAGGTTCCTTAAAAAGCTACAAATAGAACTACCATATGACCCAGCAATCCCACTACTGGGCATATACCCTGAGAAAACCATAATTCAAAAAGAGTCATGTACCAAAATGTTCATTGCAGCTCTATTTACAATAGCCCAGAGATGGAAACAACCTAAGTGTCCATCATCGGATGAATGGATAAAGAAGATGTGGCACATATATACAATGGAATATTACTCAGCCATAAAAAGAGACGAAATTGAGCTATTTGTAATGAGGTGGATAGACCTAGAGTCTGTCATACAGAGTGAAGTAAGTCAGAAAGAGAGAGACAAATACCATATGCTAACACATATATATGGAATCTAAGAAAAAAAAATGTCATGAAAAACCTAGGGGTGAAACAGGAATAAAAAAAAAAAAATAAGTTCTAATGCTATTATTCTGTTTCTCAAAAATAAACGTGGTAGGGTAAAAAGAGTACAGTTTTTAGAGTCATAGAGATGATGGTTCAAATCTTGATTCATTTGATTACTATTTGCTGTAAGTTCAGCATAAAGCTAATTATTATGTTTGAGAACATACACAAGTTAAATTTAGCATTATTAAATACCTGGTTCAAGTATGTTAATCAGAAGAGGCAACTAAGAAAACCAGCAACCACTTATTGCTTACTACATAAACATTCAATCACTTTAACAATTAAATCCAACAAATATTTAGGCTAATTATCAATGGGTGGTCCTGAAAAATCAATATCAGATTCACCTGGAAATTTAGAAATGTAAATTCTCTAGCTCCACCAGACCTACCATATCAATAACTGTGGAATTGGGACCCAGAGATGGTGTTTAAACAAACTATCCAAACAATAATGAACACACTTAAGTTTAAGAACTAATGAATCAGGGTATTAAGTGACTGTGTGAGCTAACAAAAGGAAGTCAATCATTACCTTACTCTGAGGATTCGATTAGTCAGTTTCTCTATTTGCCTTCAATCACCATTTACTTCAAGCCAAAATATTCATTGATCTTTTACTCATAGATGTTCTTTATTCTAAGGAGAGCAAGGAGATTGGAGTAATTTTATGACATATTATTAAATGATTTGTAGACATCTTAGTACACTCAAAAAAGACTCAGGCAGACAGATATTCTTTGCAGATATTTGATGGCAGGCTAACTGGAATTTTAGGCTAACTGGAATTCTGGGCATCTTAGACACATCTTTCATTCTTTTGGTTTAGTATTCCATCACCCTCATTAATACATTAACCCAAAAGATGTTACTTGTTTGCAAATTATATTTTACACAAACACGTTTAAAAATTCAGGTTATTTACATCAAGGTGACATACACAATGTAGGCTTATTGAGCAAAGTATTCTGTCTTTGGGCAAGATAGCACAGTGGTACAATAAGCATGTTTAGAAATTTAAGGGTAAAATATGGTTAACAGGCCACCTAACATATTACAGCAAATACCTGAAAGGAGGCATCCTCTACATGACTTATGAATTTCACATTTTTATTGTATCTTTGCAAAATGGGCAGATTACTGATGCTAATATCTCTGTCTCTTCATCTGCCAAATGGAAATATTAATGGCCAGGCTCTTTTACAGGGTTGATGTAGGGATTAAATCAGATAAGAGACACAAAGTGCTAGACTCATGGTATATTAGAAATGATTGAAAACTAATATCAGACCCAACTCTGCCAACAAAATTTAAAGTGATTTTTGAAGTTAGTTAAACTCTGTGCCTTTTGATTTTAAAAATGAGTGGTTTGGGGACTTCCCTGGTGGCACAGTGGTTAAGAATCTACCTGCCCATGCAGGGAACTCAGGTTCGATCCCTGGTCTAGGAAAATCCCACATGCAGTGGAGAAACTAAGCCCATGCACCACAATTACTGAGCCGGCACTCTAGAGCCCGCAAGCCACAACTACTGAGCCCACACACCACAACTACTGAAGCCCAGGTGCTCTAGAGCCTGCATGCTGCAACTACTGAAGCTCATGCACCTAGAGCCCATGCTCCACAACAAGAGAAGCCACTGCAATGAGAAGCCTGCACACCGCAAGAAGAGTAGCCCCCGCTCGCCGCAACTAGAGAAAGCCTGTGCGCAGCAGCGAGGACCCAATGAAGCCAAAAAAATAAAAATAAAAAAATGAGTGGTTTGGATTTTATAATACTTATTGTCACTTTTATATAACTTTCTTCATGATAATCCAATTAAATTGGTAAAATCATTCTTCTTATATTGCCTTATATATCCTAGTAACATGTTTATAGGTACTATGTTAAAAAATATTTCTAATTAATACACTCAGATTTCAAAGGATAATTAGTGACATCTTAGTGAATGAAGGTGGTGTAATGGACAATAAGTCCCAAAATACAGACCATAAAACTTTGTAAATGTGCAAATCCTCGACCATTCAAAAGTGATAGATTGTACAGTTCACCAAGACATTAAAAATAAGAAAAAAAATTTTGACATTTTCTATTTAAAGGATAAAGACATCCATTTCTTCTTTTCCTGTTTTTATGGCATGAGTCATGATTAGGAAGTCTTCAGAACATTTGCCATTGAATAGTACACTTAAGAATTTATGAGGTTTCAGTTCAGAATGCACCAGTCAGGCCATTGTTTTGGAGTTCAAAACGTTTAAGATTTTATAAAATCTTCACTGTGACATTGACATCTGAGAGTTATGTTTATTTTACTTTTGGAATGGGGATGAGAAACAAAGAGGGCATTGGGTTAAGTGTGGGCAGATTGGAAGAAAATAAGTTGAATGGGTCATATTTACCACATTTTTATTTAATATTTTTTTCATTCCAGAGCAATCATAGTAGAGACATCTTATTAAATTATTCATGCTGCTGTCCCAAGAATTTTTTTAATTCATGTTCTGTTCTATTTGTTTATTTTGACATAGCAAAGCAGTATCATTCCCCCAAGTTGACAATTGCGCTTTAATGAAGTGTAGTCCTCATTATATTTCAAGAGATAGAATATTGCCTTTACCCTGGGAACTCAACACTTCATCATGTTAAATTCTGTTTCTCAGATAGATTTCACAAGCAAATCTTACATGTTATCACAGTATGCTAGTATTCAAGACACAGGGCATGTTATTGCTTAAAGGATCTATTACTAAATCTTCACTTGCTTTAGCATATCATTTTAAAACATTTTTATAAACTAAAATTATACTCTGCAAGAGAGTTTATGACAGCACTAAGGGACTGTAAGGGACTTTAAAGGGATATATATTCATTTTTTTTGCCTTCAGGCAGCAAAGTGCCTCATTTGTCTTCCTCCTTTTAGAAATACTTTTATTGTATATTTAAATTTTCCTCCAATATGTTCTTAAAATATTCACTGTGTCTTGGAACATCTGGCTGTGTTTTCTAATCTGCATATGAATTTGTTCAAAGGTATATTATCTAGGATCAAAAAAATCCCAAACTTGCTATTTTTGATAAAATTTTGATGAAATTGTTTTAATTTTTTTTTTTTTTTTATTTTGCGGTACACGGGCCTTCACTGTTGTGGCCTCTCCCGTTGCGGACCAGAGGCTCCGGACACACAGGCTCAGCGGTCTTGGCTCACAGGCCCAGCCGCTCCGCGGCATGTGGGATCTTCCCAGACCAGGGCACAAACCCGTGTCCCCTGCATCGGCAGGCAGACTCTCAACCACTGCGCCACCAGGGAAGCCCCTAAATAATTATTTTTAAATATGTCTAGAAAATATTTAAAAAATAGTCACATCATTCTGGATTGCCAAAGGTGTTAAGCATTTTCTATGAACTAGGTACAGTAAATATGTTAATGATATCTACAATGAAACATTATAATGTTGCCGTATTCATCTCCTTTTTATATATTAAAAGCAACAATTACAAAAATCTTCTGCAGTTGTCTAAGAGCATTGTAGCAGAACATAAAATGATCATATAATCTATCATTCAAATCAGGACTCTTTTGAGAAAGGCAACACTATAAAAGTGTCCTGGATTGCATGATAATAATTAGGCTTAAACAGGACAACAGATATAATCTAGAACAGGTATAAACTAGAACTATGGTATGGTTACCATAAAGACATAGCTAGCACTTTACTGCAAACTTTGTGGAGCTATTAGTTAGGAATTCCACTTCCCAGACCTCATTCTGGGTCTCTTGAAATCATCTGACTGCCTTTCAGTAATGGAATGTGAATGTAAGTAATTAGTGTCACATTTGCTAGAATAGGTAAGAAGAAGATGAGCTTTTCTGTCTCTCTTCCTCTTTCTGTCAGCTGTAAGCACAGGACCAAAGTCCCTAGAGAATGGCAGAGCATATGATAGAAGGGGCCAATGAACCTTAATCCCCAGGTGGAAGGCTATTGGTATTTGTCAGTTTAGGTGAACAACAAACCAACCTTAATTGTGATGATCCATAGAGCTTGTGAGCTGACTTGTGATAATGGCATGCAATATCTTAAACTGATCCAATCATAGAATGGAAACAGGTGCCTTAATTTAAATGACTAGAATTGGACATCAGCTTATATGGGTTCTGATCCAAACTTTGAATAATAAGTAGGACTAGGACAAAACACTTTAATATCCTAAAGTCACAGCGGTTTTGTTGTTGATGTTAAATGTGGCAATTGTCCTTTATTAAGGCTTCCTAAATACAGATTCTTGAACCTCATCCTAGTTTTACATATATTCATAGATAACATTTTTCTTTTTTACACAATACCAGTTAGGTGTTTGCATCAATGTTAGCCTCATAAAAAAAAAGGCAGAAAAACCTTCTTTTCCTATTATCTGGAAAAGCTTGTGTATGATTATAATTTTTTCACTTAATATTTGCTAAAACTTACAGTAGAAGTAATCTGGCTCTGGACTTTTGATACCATAAAGAAAAGGTGAGCTCACAGTGTTGAATTTATGTTTTACATAGAAGATTTTAATTTGCATGTGGAACAGAGTAAAGAACAAGTGTCTCTTGATGATCTAACCTTATCTTTTATATGACTATTTGGATACATTAACAAAAATAACTCGTATAAGTAAATATTTACATCCATAAAATATTGATCCAGTCTAACTTTACAGTATGCATGATAAATTAGCACTTTTTTGCATCATAGAAATAAAGTGAGCTAAAACAAAGATCTTTTGAATATGCAAGAGGATGGCCTTTATTCCCCCTATCAGTGAACACAGGCATACCTTTTCTTTGTAGGAAATAAATACCCCTTTGTTGATGGCTTCAGTGGTAGGGTAAGAAATCAATTGAAGCAGGGCTGCATTACTCTCCACAGTTTCTAAACTGATCAGCAGCATGGGAATACTTTGGGTTATGTTAGATTTCAACTGGTCATAGTAATGAATCCCATTATTCATCTCCTGAGCAATTCAGTTCTACCCTTGAGGGCACTCCAAAGTTAAAATGTACTTTAGGTTAAATTTTCCAGGTTTTAAAATATATCTGTGTGTATTCAGGTTCATTCATATAACTACCACTGCTGCTGACAGGAGAAACCCTTGAGATGACAAACAGAGGCAAACTTTAAAAATAAAATAAAAAGAAGTGTTTTTCCCCTTTGATGATATCAACACTTTTAGAAATAAAAGATTCTTTCTTTAAACTTCTTCATGATTCTTTAAGACTGTCTTGTTTCAATATAACCCTTATCTTCAACATATTCCATTTTCCCTTTTACTGACAAGGTTCCAGGTTACTGTACCCTCACCCACCAGGTCTTGTTCTTCCCTAGAGACTATGCCTGCCCCAGACTCTGGTTCCAGGCACTTTCTAGTTTCCTCTTTCACAAATCCTCATTCACCTGAGCTCTGATCCATAAGGTTTCATATCTGTTCTCACTATTACCCCACTGAGAGTGAGCCCTGGTTGATGTTTCCATGTTCCTTCATCACTGGCACCCCTCAGTCCTCTCTTTTTTTTGTGAAATCCCTCCTTGATTCTAGGGTCTGGTCTGTTGTGGACTCCAGAGCCTACTCTGCAGGTCTTGGGTGTATATTTCCCCATTTTTACATCTCTTTTTATGTCTGGGTTCCATATTATTTGTATTACCTTCCTTGTTTTCCTGTATGGTTTTTGGAGTCTGTGTAGAGACGTTCATATTTCAACAATTAACATTATCTTATGGGAACTTTTGTGGGTTGGCAGTAGAGGGGCTTCAAGTACTATAAACTATGGCCAGTTTATAGTGTGGAAAGAATCACACTATTAGTGGGTTGCAATCTTGGCTTAGCTTGATCGCTGTTCATGTGGCATCCCCAAGGGTTTTATGCATATAAGCAAGTGAGAATTAAGAGAAAATATTAGCCTGAATAGTCCTTTTATTCTACTACAAGATTTTTTATAATGTTCCATGAGAACATGTGAATTTAATTCAAGGCTCAAACAAAGCCCCTTCTTCCCCATTTTCTTCCAGTCTTGCTACAGGTTTGTCACTTGAAGGAAGTGTGTCACAGCACATACAAATGGAAAAGGAAAAATTAATACAATGCAGTGATTATCTAGAAGACATAAGGCATGGAAGATAGAATTAGGAGAGAGAGAACTATGTGCATCAACAATATTTTTAGAACAGAATGATGCATGTGGCACACTCAGTGCCCTAAAATCTGAGTAACAGTGTTAATTACTCCTCTAATCTGAGTAGGAGAACATAAAAGTGGATGAGACATTGGGTCAAGAACATTCTTTGGCTAGTATATGTAGTGTCCAGCATAGAATTTGTCATGCTGGAATTTCTCAATACTACTGTGATAAACAAATTATCAAAGAAATTAATAAATAGGAAATAAACATTACTAACTTTGGACTTTACTTTAGCTCTTTTATCAAACATGTATTGAATATTTTGAACAGTAATTATCATCCAGGGTTACTATAACCTACTAAGGAAAAAGTTGAAATGTGTGGAGTTGTTTTGGGTTGTCAAGTTACTGGGCTCAGGAGACATTTATTGTGTAGTGATTGAGGACAATACATATCTTGCAATGCATAGAACCGTCTTGCACAATAAAAAACTTACCCATCTAAAATGCCCAAAGTGCCCTGACTAAAGGCTACTGACATATAGGGTCAGGTCTAGTAGAGGCATAGTATTCCTAAGACAATAAAATGTGTTCTACTCTCAGAGACCAATAGTTTAGAGTTAAAATGTAATATGTAATATAGTCCTGACTATAGCACTGGGACAACACAAATAACAAATGGATTAATTGTGGAAAGTAGAAAAGCTGTAGAAAAGAAAAGAGCACTGCTACCACTGCTCCCCAGGAACTAAATTTCCTACAAATCTCATCCTTGCCAGAGACGGTGCTGCAAAATTCCTGCTTGTTTATGTCACTGGATACCCATTTCAAATCTGGCCCATGCATTGGATTGGAATGACCCAGGTCATAGACCAATATTCTGTCTGTAATGATCAAAACTAACAAAATGCAATTATCCCTTCTATGGGAGGCACAATGAAGGTCTTCCAAATATATCCATAGAAACTAATTCCTCAAACCAATGAATATATTACCCAACATAGCAAAAGAGACTTTGCAGATATGATTAAGGTTAAAGTCCTTGGGCTGGGGGATTATCCCAAATTTACTAGATGGACACAATCTAAATACCTGAATTTTTAAAAGCAGAACTATTTCCAGGCTCTGATCAGAGAGAGAGGTGACATGAGAAGGATGTGACCTGCCATTTCTGACTTTGAAGATGAGAGAGAGAAGATCACTGCCTACGGAATAGAGTGGGTCTAACAACTGGAAACTTCTCTCAGATATCAGCCAGCAAGAAAATCTGTCTTGGTACTCTATCTACAAAGAACTGAATTGCACTAACAAGCCAAATGAGCAGAAAAGGGATTTTCCCCTAAAAACTCTATAAATGAAGGCAGTCTACTAACATCTTTAGTCTGCTGAGACTTGTTCCAATTCTGACCTAAAAAACTGTAAAAAATAAATTAATTAATTAATTTGTGCTTTTGTAAGGAAATAAGCTTGATGATTTGTTATAGCATCAATAAAAAAAATAACACAACCACATAAGAAATAAAAGTGCTCACCTGTGTAACAACCCAAGTTCTCTGGAGGTATGTGTATTCAGGTATTAAGAAGAAAAACTTTGGGTGGTGTCCATTCCTCCTTTAGATTGACACATAAACTCATTTTATAAATTTTTAATTAAAATGGGTTAAATTGTCAAGTTCACCACCATACCATGTCTAAAAAGAGAAGAAGGAGGGAGAAGAAAACAGAGGAGATCATTTAAATGTGGAAACACATGCAACACAAAATGGAAGAAAATATAAATGCTACACTTTTCATTTCCACAACTGGTCATGGAGACATGGCTGTATTTTTGTTTTGCTTTGTTTTTTTCAATTTTTTCAGCTTTATTTAGGTATAATTGAAAATATAATATATTAAAGTGTACATCATGGTGATTTAATATATATACACATTGTGAAAGGATTCCCACTATGTAGTTAATTAACACATATATAACCGTACTTTTTTTTCTTTTGGTGAGAACATTTAAGTTCTATTCTCTTAGCAAATTTTAATTGTATAATGTAGTGTTATCAGTTGCAGTAACAATGTTTTACATTAGATCCATTTTCATATTTCTCAAGACTATTTTTCTGGATTTCTGTATTGATTTCTTCTTTGTCCCATTGTTTGTTTTAGTAACACGTTTAATCTCCACATATTTATGAATTTTTCAGTTTTTGCCTTGTAATTGATTTCTAGTTTCATACCATTGTGGTCAGAAATGGTGATTGCTTGAGAAGAATCTATATTCTGCTATTGTTGGATGGAATAGTCTGTAAATATTTGATGGGGCCTTTTGAAGACAATTAGATCATAAGGGTAGAACCTGTATAAGGAGAGACTGGAAAGACATAATGTTCTCTTTGCCATGTGAGGATGCCACAATAAGGAAGCTGTCTGCAAACCAGGAAAATGATTTCATCAGGAACCAAATTGACTGGTACCTTGATCTCGTACTTCTTAGCCTCCAGAACTGTGAGAAATAAATATTTGTTGTTTAAGCCTCTCAGTGTGTGGTGTTTCATTATAACAGCCTAAACTGACTCAGACAAACAATTTAAAAAAATTGGCATATACTTTGCAAAACAATAAGCAAAAACTGACTTTAAAAGTGATATAAAAGTTTGAATAATCTCTAGTTATTAAAAATATTGAGTTTGTAAAATAAATTTTTAACCAAAAACATTTCCAGAAGAGAAAAATCTAGGTCCAAGGGAGTAAACTGGTGTTTAGTATAGTTTGTATTCCATAAACTATTTCAGAAAACAGAGAAGGAGAAAATGGAAATACTACCCAGTTGAGTACATAGGGCCTCCACTACCATGATACCAAAACCAGAAAAAGACATTACAAGTTATAAAAACTGAGAACTAATATCCCTCATAAATATCAATGCTAGAAACCCTTAACCAAATATTAGCAGATTAAGTATAACTATCTATATATAAAGAAGATATTACACAATAATCATGACTGGGATTTATCTCAATAATGCAAAGTTGGTTTGATATTTGTAAACTAATCAATGTAATTTATTATATCAACAGACCAAAAAAAATTATATGACAATCTCATGTAAAAAATGTATTTGGCTTTGACAAAATTCAACACCCATAATGATAAAAAAATTTTATCTAACTAAAATTAGAAATAAATTTCATCAACCTGATAAAAAAGATCTATGAGAAACTTATAGCTAATATTTTACTTAATGGTGAGAGACTGAAGACTTTTTTCCTTTAAAATTAGTAACATGTAAAATTAGTAAAATTAGTAACATAATTGTACATGATGCCTTTAAGATCGCAGTAAGGTGAAATGTACAAAAAAATATTGGAGGAAGAAAATAGAACTGTCTTTATTTGCAGACTACATGAATAGGTGCATAGAAAATCTTACATAATCTACAAAATAAAACTACTAGAACCGACAAATAAATCTTGTAATGTCACAAGATATAAGGTCAACATGAAAATCAATTATATATATATATATCAATTATATATATATGCAATAAAATATTGGAAAATAAAATAAAGCACCACTTATAATACCATCTAAAAACAAAATAATTTGAAATAGTCATATCAAAAATTGTGTAAGACTCTAAATTAAAAATAAATTTCTGAGAGAAATTAAGATCTTAAAAAAATGAAGAGATATGTCTCCAACCTTTAAGTGTTGATGTTAGTTCTTTTGATGTTTATATCTTTTTTTTTTTTTGGCTGCACCACAAGGCTTGCAGAATCTTCATTTCCCAGCCAGAGAGATTGAACCCAGCCTCAGCAGTGAAAGCACTGAGTCCTAACAACTGGATTGCCTTGATAAACTTGATGCATTTTGGCCTACTGTAATTGTGAGAAACTATAGACTGCAGTATGCATCCTATTTCAGAGACGCATACTAAAATGTAAGAAAAAATGCACCTTAGAATCAATTTACTATGGCAATAGCTAATATTTATTGAGCATTTATGAAATGTCAAGAATTATCAGTTTCAGACATATCGTGTTTTCTCATTTAATCTTCTCAAGATACCTGTCTTCCCTATCTTACACATAATGAAATTGAGATCTGTGATCATATAATTGGAAATGGACAACTTTGCATATAAGCAATCTGTCTCCAGAGCTAGAAATGTAAGAACTGTTATATTCCCTCAATCTAACAATCTAGATTTTCAGGAAGAAGGAATTCTTGTTTCCATTAAAATATTTCTAAGAGCATGGTCCCAGTTTCAAAGCCAGATGTAAATTACTCAGTGCATCATGGCATCCTCAAGCCTGACGAAACACTGAGCTTATGAGTTATTTGCATTCCTTAAAACTTCTATTCTTCCAATTACATATAATTCTCCAAATCATAAAGTGGTTGTTAGGAGCCTACACACATTCATACTTAGACTTGGATTATGTATCATATTGATTGTAGAGTATAGCAATTCCTATTGAATTTATTTGTATATAAATGAGAAATAAATGTTAATAATAATAAACAGAAAACACTCATGAGCAGAAATGAATCTTAAAAGCATATGATTCTTATTCAGAGAGCTTTGGTTATTTATAATTTCAGCTGAGCAAATACATGTTGTATATTTAGTGCCTATTAAAACCAAGTACTAGCATCATCCACCAAATACTGTGAGAAAATTCCTACCTCTTACAGCTATATCTACTGATAAAACTGGAGACAATATATTTTGAGGAAGTTTTTCAGCACAGATTGCAGCAACAGGAGTGTTTTGTTCATTGTCATTTTGTGTAACAGGATATAGTGATAATATCATAAATTATAAGAAATGGAAAGTTATTTGCATTTTACCATAAAAATTTAATCCAAAGGAAACAAGCTGTTCTTTAATACATAGTACAGGACAATCTATTTCTCATCAAAAGATATTTATCAAAATGAATCTCAATTAATCTCATAAAATTGACAGTCTAAAAACTTGTAATTGAGATAATTATTTTCTGATGTTATCTTAAAAAGTTAAGTGATTTGGAATTTGTCTAGCATGAACACCAAGAGAAAGGGTGTATTTCAGCTCTGCTACACAAGAATGATTTTCAAATATTACAAAATACATTCAGATTAATATCTTAGCTAGATAAACTTTGAGATATGTGGAAGATGATAAAATAATATGAAAGAAATATATTCTCTAGTGAGAATGCTGCATAAATTGTAGTTACTCCAACTAATATGTCATTAATGCCCACTTATGCTAGCAAAAGCCAAAGTATTTGGCAGCAGAAAGTATCGAGTCCAAAATGTTATGAATTTAAACCTGGAGCTTAGTATTTCTGTCATTATTAGTGACAGCCTACTTACCATCTGATTGATTTTAGACTGAACTCAATTTCTTTCACACCCAGAGGCTGTAGGTCTTTACTAATCTGCATTGCTGATTATCAGCCCTTTCAGTTTCAATACAGTATTATTAATGCTTAACATGTATTACTCTTTAAAAGAGCTTTAACTTAGATCTGCAACAATTTCCCTATTAAACAGTTATTGTGCAAATGCCACTATGTGAGTAGGGATGGGAGAGAGAGAATGAGCAAGAAGGTGTGAGAGACAGGGAAATCGAAGAGAAAGAGAAGAATGAGGGGAAGAAGGATCAGAAGAAAAGGATATAAGAAAGGCAATATTACTTGGGATAAAGTCCATTAACTTATTACAATAGAAAGATGAAAATTATGCCATGTCCTATAGAAGAGGTTGCTGAATTCATCAATAGATGTTTCCTCAATAAAAATAACTTTTATTAATTTAACACTTAATATGTTCCAAATACTCAACTATTATGAATGGATTATTTATTTCTCTTGCAAGGAAATTTGGACTTTATCCTACAGGTAATGGAAAGTCGTTGCAAATATCAGAACAGTCAGATGACCTCAGATTTGTCTTTTTTTTTTTTTTGGCTGCACCGCAAGGCTTGCAGGATCTTATTTCCTCGACCAAGGATTGAACTCGGGGCCACGGCAATGAAAGAGACAAGTCCTAACTGTTGGACTGCCAGGGAACTCCCAGATTTGTCATTTTAAGATCACTTTGCAATATTGATATTAGATGATTGGAAATCAGTTGTGACATGAAGAGACAAGGAAGATTGCTGTCACTAAGACAGAGCTAACAGTAGTTTAGGTATGCATTCAAAAGAATGAGGATAGTGTAACTGGAGTGGGGTTAAAGAATAGAAAATGGTAAGAAATATTGTCAGTTGGTCATCAAGGGAAATGTAGACCATTATAAGGACTCTAGTCTTGATTGTGACAATGTGATTGATGATTTTGTCTAGAGGAATGTTATGATCAGACATACATTTAAAAAGGATTACTTTTGATGATATGTGGATAAAATAGAGTAGGGTTTTGGTTTGCAAACTGGTCCCATATAGAGGATAGGGAAAGACTGAAGAAAGAGGCAGACAACTCCACAGTGGTAGATGGCAGGTTTCGTAAGCAAGGGAACTTATGAGGCTTGTCATGGGCAGCCACAAGATGAACAGATTTCTGCACCCACCTACCAAGTCTTAAAAGTTTATATAGGTGCCTTAACTGTGTTCAGTCATATATACTATCCAGAATCTCAACATCACATTTCTATCTCAAGGCTCTATCCTTGGGGCAGCTTCTGGGAATGAGGAAGGCAGGCAGAATATACATTCCAAAGTTAAGGGAGGGAGTGGAGAGGCTTGTTGCTTGGGTCCTGTTCTTGGATCAATGGGCTCTCACATTTTCTTGATTATCTTCCCCAACAAAGTGTTAGAAAGAGAAACCTATTATCCTTAAACTGGAAGAGGAACTCCTGCCTTGTGCATTATTCTTGTCCTTTTCTCATTGAAGAATCCATGGAGCAAAGACAATGTGCCCAGCTCTCACAGCAGAGCACAAGTCTCCCCTTCCCATTCTCTGAACATCTGGAACCCTGGAAATCTTGATTTGTCATGACAATTTTCCCTGTTTGCCTTTCCAAGGGCAGAACACGTCACTGCTATAGACAAGGCTGGCTTCATGGGTGTACAACCTGTGTGGCTGTATAAGGCCCCATATCTAGAAGGGTCCCTCATTTGGATTAATTTATTGCTGTAGCCATTTTGAAATTCTTAATAATTTTACCTCTATACTTGTGCTTTGTAAGTGAAGTCCAGTGGGATAATGGAGCTTGTGTATAAGCAGAGGAGATACATGCAAACTGCATGTAAGTCATTCCTTGTAACTTATTCATGTGTAGAGTCTATGATGCTTCAGGAACACAGATTTCCAGTAGACCCATGATGTTTGCAAATTCAACAAGCTGCAAAGTGAGAATAAAGAGTATCTTACATTAATGACTGAGGAAGTGAGGTGGATGTTGACGGCCACAGAGATTATGTTCTCAGTTTGAATCAGCACTTTGCTTGTGAAAAGAAGGAAGTGGTATTCTAAGAAATGGAACAACCAAGGACCTTTATCATTTCCTTTCTTACTCCTGTTACTTTCTGTATTAGCCAACAACTTACATGGAAAAATGTTAACATAGAGGGGAATAGAAAGAAAGAGCAGCCTATAGTTCATTTTTCCTTTCAGTCCTCTCTTACTTAACAGTAGCTGAAGGTAGAAAGTGTTGGCAGAATGTACACATGTCAGGAAGTGAGATAAAAACAGTTGAGTTGGTACATGCAACATTTTCACTGTTTTGGGAAGAACAAAATGCATATGTATATACAAGCTAAAATAGGAGCTGTGTAACTCCGATGATTCTGCATATGAGTTAAATGTTCTTGTATCTGGATTTAAAACTGGCATTGCATAATATAAGATGAATGGTAAAATGGATGATGATATACAACATTATTTTTTCTTTATTTAGAATGACATTAAATAGCAAATAAACCACCACAACAAGAGAGAGACTGCAGAAAAAAATAAAAACTTTATATTTATTTACTTTAACAGTGTCTCATTTTTTTCCCACTTTTTGAATGAGGTGTTCTGTATTTTAATTTTGCACCAGAGAGCATTCCTTGGTATATGCACCCCAAGTCTGAGAGATGCCTAAGAAACAATTGTTTTTAGAAGTTGTAGATTAAATTTGAATATGCAAGCTTGATTGCCAATGTATTTTTATGAGAACCCTCATGTATAGGATACTGCAGGGTGAGGGGTGGGTAAGAAGAAATGAAGGCAGGCCTAAGAACTGGAAGCCAGGGGCAAAGGGTAACAACTTGGTTTTTCCTTAGCTGCCATATTTTATTTAAACTTTTTAAGAATGTTTTAAACTTTAATATACTTAGGTATATGTTATATGGGCTTCTTGTACTCTCACTTACTCTGAGCCCACAGATGTTCAAGATGGGATCATTGCTATAGTCCAGGTAAGAGATGGTGTTGGCATAGATTAGAGATGATGAGAAGGGCCTGGATGTATTAATATTTGGAAAGTAAAACAACAGTATCTGTTGTAGGAGTTGAAAGCACAGTGTCCAAGAAAAACAGGTGTCAACGAAGGCTCCAGGGATTATAGCCTGAGACATGGAAGTATAGAAGTTTATGGCTATACCAATTTACTTATAGACATCTAAGCTTTTTCCAATTTTTTGTGATTATGAATAAACCTGTTATAAATATTCATTTACAGGATTCTGTGTGAACAAAAATTCTTATTTTTCATAGTTAAATAACCAAGGAGTGAGGTTGCTGGGTTATAAGCATACTTTTAACTTTATAAGAAATTGACAACTTTTCAAAAGAGCTGTGCCATTTCACATTCCCATCAGCAAGTTGTAAGGGTTCTAGTTGTTCAAGAATCTTGCCATCATTTGGTAATGCCATTTTATTTTATTTTATTTTTTTGTTATCATTGTAATAGGTGTGTAGTGGTATCTCAATGATTTTTGTATGCTTTTCCTTAATGACTAATGAAATTGAGTATCTTTTTGTGTGCTTATTATCCATCTATCTTCTTTGGTGAAATGTATGCTTACATCTTTTGCTTTGTTTTGTTTATTTGTTTGTTTTCTAGTATGAGTTTTATTTCAGAGTTCTTTATATGTTTAGGATACAAATTCATCATCAGATGTGTGATTTTGAAATACCTCCCAATTTGTGGCTTGTCTTTTCATTCTTCTAAAAGTGCTATCACAGAGCAAAAGTTTTAAATTTTGATAAAGTCCATTTATCAATTTATGTATGAAGGCATTTGGATTTTGTATTTAAAATCAGAACTAAAGACATTATTTTGGAATAATCTGTATAAAGATTTCTGTAAAGCTATAATACTGAATGAAATTATCTAGGAGAATGATAAGAACAAAGAGGAGTATAGACCTGAGTATTGTGCTGTAGAGAAGTACAAATTTTACACATGAGAAAAAATGAGAGATATCCAGCAAAGAGATAAAGGTGGATCAACCTGAGATAAGAACACAGAGAACGGGATGAAAGCCAATTAGTGGAATTGTTTCAGAGAAGAGAGAATGATTAGCTATTTCAAATCTTGTCAGAACTCCAGTGAGGTAAAGTCTAAGTGCTGATGTTAGAATAACAATGAGGTGACCAGTGGTGACTTTCAACAAAAGTAGGTTTGTGGAATGTTGGAAACAAAAGTCTGGTTAAGTGTTAATTCAAGAAGACACCCAGGAGAAGACAGGTATACTCAACACTTTTGAAGATTTCTTTTTCTCTTGTAAAATTGAGCAAAATGGGTAAGATAGAGATTATAGGCATGAGATCAAGGGATTTTTTTTTTAATTTGATATGGAAGATATATTCTCATGCCCTTATGCTGCTGATGATAATGTAGTAGAAAGGGAGAAAGTTACTGATGTAGGGAAGAGAAAGGAAATGAGGTGTTTCTCCAAAAAAGTGACAGGAAATAGAATCTGTACACACATAGAGGGTTTGATCTTAGAAATGAGGAGACTAGTTCCTTCACTGAATTATGAGGAAAGGCAGAGAATGTGGGTGCAGATCTGTAGATGGGTTGGTGGATTTGTTTGTAGAAACATGTGGACCTGTTCAATTAATTTCTGGTTTGTTTTACTTGTTTGTTTTGTTTTGTTTTTCTGTTTTTGTTTTTTTTAGTAACATAACTAATGTATTGAATCAAATTATCTCCTTTCATTGTGATTTTTATGTGACTATTATTGTCACATCATTATGGATTCATATAGACAAGTTCTCTCATTTTTCTGTATTCTTTCTTGAAAGCTTCAAATAGTTGAGTGTTTTATTTTCAAATATTTTGAAGTTTAGAAAAGTGCCTGTCATTTCTACACACACTTTTGAGTCCTAAAACATACATGATGCCAGCTCAGGTATTACCTGTTCCTAAATGTGTTTAGTTAAGAATAAAATATCTTAATTTTTCCAGTTCCTCCTCACCCCTCTAGTAACTTTATCACATGGAACTAATCAAATTTATCTTCCCGAGTTATATCACTGTTCCAGTTCTGACAACAAAATTGCCAGTTTCCATGAGTTGTAAGCAATAGAAAATAATGGTGCCAATCTTCAATGCCATCACTCTGGACTAGCTCTGTCATTGTTCTGACATTGCAATGTACAGAAATAAATCACTGCCACTAGGATACTTGTAAACTAAATCTGGAACTTCCAGATTGGATTAACTTTATATCTATTCCCTAGACCACATTTTTTTCAGTTGTCTTGGAACACTAGTGACTAATACAGAGGTACTTCTTTTTACCTGAATATAACCAGGTTAAGGAAAATTTTTTTTTATATGAGTTTGTCAGAAAGACAAAAATGTGACTCTAAGAATAAGATAATAGTACTAAAGAACTTGAGATATTTATCATTCAAATTATTTGATAACTGCTTGAAATATTATTGGTACTTAAATATAGTTAACTAAAATGAGTTTATCAATATAGAATATGAATTATTAATATGAAAATGCAAATTTTGACCCAAAATCCTTGTACATGAAAATTTCCTGTTTTGTATCTGTTCTATCAAAGACCATATTATCAGAATGAATTCTATAAGAGATATAGAAAACATAAAAGATGTTTCAAATTTTTTTCCTGGTTATTTCAGATTTGCTTCATACTATTTCCCTATCTTGGAAATTTGCAAGTCTGAAAAATGTATTAAAGATCCTGATAAGCAATTTAGTAAAGAAATACATTTGACTTTGTTAACAAAATGTTCAAATTTATTCAACTTTCATTTTTCATAATATCTCTATCTCTATCTATCTATCCATTTTCTGAAGAACAGGAGTTCCTTGGCACACATATTACAGTTTCTGATCCAAAGGTATTTTAAATTTTATAGGACAAAAATATTTAAGATCAGAATTTTCTATCTGTCTTAATATTTCTTTGCATTTAAATGGTCCATAATGGAAGTAGAGCAGAGAATTGGTATTTAAACGTAATCCACAGAAGCAAATTTGTTTGTTTGACTAACTTAAAATTCTGTCTAAATATTGATACACAGTTAGAAAATAAAAAATTCGAAAGTACTTGCTTTTGAGGATGTTATAGCAAAAGGTTAAATGGATTGAGCCTTATAGCTAAAAAAAATAAAGAAAGAAAGAAACAAAGATGGGTTTATCATTTGTGGATGAACATAAAACTAACACATTGAGTAGCCCAATCTAGAATTTATCAAATATAAAACATGGAGTAGGAGTTGTGAGAATATAGAGGATATTTTGGGTGTTTTCATAATATATGGTATCACATGGCATATTCAGAAAATGCAAAGAGAAGAAGGCTCATCTCCCACCCCACCCCATAAAGTTTCCTAGGAAACAGGGAATGTTTTTATGCACCTACACAATGTTGTCTTGCCCTCCTTCTGTTTCTAACTTCTAAGATCCTGATTCTTTGACATTATGAGGGAGTAAATGCATTCATATGAGATGAAATTCTGACATATTTTCCAGGGAAAATGAATACACATACATACACTATAATATTGAAATGGTAATAAGAAAATTACATATATTAAGGGGTTCTTTATGAAATAAAGCTAAAAGTAATCAAGAAATTTGGAATTCTGAAATTACAAGACCAAATGGGAACATCGATTGATTCTCTATGTTGAGTAAGTAGCGGGCACTTAATGAGATAGAGGACTGAAATAAGGTAAAGCAGCTGAGACAACAAACTTTTCTTATTCACAATGTCATCTGGGCCCGATAGGTTCCTATATCTCTTCCATTAAATATGAAATTGTATCAATCTGGAATACAATCATAACCTAATAAAACTAAAGGTATCTAAAATACAGTAGAGAAATGGAGACTATCTCAAGACTTTTGAAGATCCTTTCTGATTTAAACTGAATTTTATTCACATTGACCCTGGATCTGGCATACCCAAAAGAACAATATTAAGGGAAAAAAAGAAATATTGACTTATGTAATCAGAAAAGTAACATTCCAATCTATGTAAAAGTAATATAGAACATGATAAAGTCTTTTTTTTTTTCCCACTCAAACTATATTGTTATGAGCATGAAAAATCTTTTAAGTTAACATCCAAAGGTCCCAACACAGCTTTCAGATATAATTCCTCTAATTACGGAATGTATATTTTTTACAAAATTAGATGAATGGATTCAATACACTTTTTGGGTTACAGTTTCTTACTTCTTTGTAAAGATAAAAGATATATTAACAGGCACTACTGAAAAGTGTAGTATCTGTAGAAAACCCAACTTCGCAACAGTGAGTCTTCTACAACAAAAGGTAGTGCCTTCAAACAGATGTTAGATCTCTCCTGGCAATGAGATCTTCAAAGCTGAATAAACTCACAAAGAGTGGAATGTGGCATCCTCAAACTCATTCAACTGCTAGGCATACCATATATTTACTCACAAAATAGAGATTATGTATCAGGCGGTATAGCACAAAACCTTGAAGGCTTCATTATTGCTTTTTATTTTGCTGATTGCTTATTAACTGACTCTCTTCAGCCACCTGGTTGTTCTAAATAAAAAGAATCCACTTGTATTCTAAGTGATTATTGGCACAGTGATTGAAAGAGGGAATCATTCCAAGAACATGTTTAGTATGCCCTTGACCATGTGAAAAGCAACGATTAAGAAGGACAGCTTACTGAATAGAACCCATCACACTTGATACATGTCAAATAATTGCAAATTGAAAGATTGCAAACTAATACAGTGACTACAAGGACACTCTAATGAAGCATTTTTTATATTTAACTTCTCAGTGGGTACAAATACAGAGATCAGGCTATGAGTATTTGACACCTGTACGTCTCCTAGAATCTCCTAAAATAATTTCAACTCTAAGAGAATACACAGTTTACTAACCACCAGAAAATAAATTACTTTTACTTTAGCTACCATACCTAAACTTTACCTAATAAGCCTAAACTAAGACATTTTAAAATATCCTAGTGATTCTGATAAACTTTGTCCTTTGACGTCTAAATACTTTTCAAACAAAAGCTTGGATATAGTGAATAATAGCCCTTAGCGAATTCTTGTATATCCTTATTCTAATTGTGTCTTTATTATGTGCTCTTGCCATTTAGTTAAATGCCTGAGTTGTTAAAATTTTCTCATGTTCATACCTAACATGTTTTCTATAAGGAAATATAGTCATATTATTATTGGAGCACTACTAAGTCCCTGTATCTTAATCCAACACCATTCCCATCACTTCCTAGCAATGTTTTTCATGTAGTGTGACAAAGGAGGAGACAAGTGTTAAGGTAGGAGTTCTGTAGTGTAGTTAATTGCATGGTAATCTTCACGTAGCCCATTTTTAATGGTCCTAACCTCCTCTTAGTAAAACAGGAGCCTTATTTATGTATACATCCTCAATTCTCTTTTCTACGTCCATATTCCCTGATAATTGTTAAAAGCTAATAATCTGGTTATAGGAAATTATCTCAATGAATCATCTCAGTTCCAATAGGTCAACTAGATACTGTTACATTATCTACAAATGCAGACTTAATGTTGCAAAAATGCCAGTCTTCCCAAAAGAGCACCCTCTGTAGCAGAGGAGCATGACCAAATTATCATTGACCAAATTATCATTCTTATATAACTTTTACATTTAAGCTTTAGTCATCCTGCTTTCTAGTGAGAAATGTGTGTTTTTTAAAAAGGAACAAATAGGTTTTACCTCCTTCTTATTTTGTGTTTCTCTGTATTGTAGAGGCTTGCAGTTTTTCAAAAATTGTCAGAGCTAGCACATAAGTTTTAGTGTAAAATAAAATCTCCTTAAGAGAAAAATATAAGGAACATTTTAACCATATGTCTTTCAAAGAGCACAGTGTTTAAAATACAGATAGCATTCTAAAAGTATAGTAATTTTATAGGCTTGGGAATAAAAGCTATGAGAGAATGATTATTCCTATCAGGATACTAGAATCTATATTCCTTATTTTAGTGAATGTGTGTTCTTGAAGTCCAGCAACCAGGCTGCCATAAGCTTCTTCAGTGTTTAAAGGTGGACACAGTTCAGCTGAGAGCAAAAAATTTGCATCATCTGACTTTAGATACAACAAACTTAATATCTATTCTTTGGTTAACTGACTGTACAACTGTAAGGGAGATAGCCTTGAAACTAGATATTAGATAAATCTTCAAAGAGTTTTGCTAATGTTATAACTAGTTTGTTAGGGGAGGTTTGGTCATATTATATTTTAGTTTTCTTCCAGCGGTTCTCATTTCTCACTGAAAATTGTAGTTGTAATGCTACATAGCTTTCGTAATTTTATTTTTTCAAAGTTGGTATAAAACAAATGGTTGATTTTTCTTCCATATTTCCATAATTACTGTCTTAAAGCTACAGTGGAAGAAAAATCAATTGCATATGAGTGTTCTACACAAAATAATGGATTCAGAAGTTGGGCCAAGGAATCAATTTGCTTTTGAAAGTGTTTGAATAAGGAAAGGGGGAAAAAGAGTTCTGTATACATAAATTCAAATTTTTATAGCCAGGGAATTAACATTCAACTTATTTTACTATTGAAATTTATCTGTGTTCTCTCTCTACCGTTAATTTACCTACAGTGTTCATTCATTCATTCATTCAAAATTCAGCAAATGTTTATTAAGTGACCATTACATGACAAGAACTTCTAGGAACAAGGGATACATTAGTGAACAGATCAGTCAGTACTCTTGCCATAATAGACCTTAAAATTGAAGATTCAAGTTCATTTTAGGAGGGAAGGCTTTTCGTACACCCTTCACTCCTAATATCAGTTGCATCATAGCTCTTTCCTTACCTCAAAGAAATGTTTGAAAATTCAGCACAATAGAACCAAATCTATTTTTTAATTACCAATGTTTGGGACTCTGGTTTTTAAAGCACATATTTCTATTGTAAAAGAAAATAAAAATAGGGTCTCTGAGGTACAAGGAAGAAACCTGGGATGGTACAATGTAAGGAAGAAGAACATATAATGCTTAGCATATGAGGTCTAAGAAATCAGGTTCAGTGGAGGCTCCAGCATATGACCTTGGATCCAGGATCTCAACAGTTAACTTTTAGATGGAGTGGCATTCATCTGTGTCCAGGACTTTGCAACACTCCTCTGAGAATGCTGGTAGGAGCAGTCTTAAAATACTCTCTGTAGTTTATATATGTCCCTCTCTGTAATTGGAGAGAGCAGGCAGAGCAGGTTTAAGAGCCCTGAGTTGTAACAATGTTTAGTAACAACCCCTTGTGTTTTCAGTAGAGATAGCTGCTAAGTTGTATTGTTCTATCTATGGCTCCAAAACTTATCAGCTAGCTGTGAGATGTTTTGCAAGTTACTTAACATCTCAGTTCTTCAGTTCCCTCAAATGTAAAGTGGAGATAATAATAATATCTTGCTAGTAGTGTTGTTGCAAAGAAAATATGAATTGTTATATATATATATATATATATATATATATATATATATATATATATATATATAGCACTTACAATGGAGCCTATGACATGGCTAGTCTTAATAGATATTATAATATCTTCTTGCTCCAAAATATGTGTATAGATAATAACATTAATTTCAAAGAGTTGACATTTTGTAAGAAATGTTACTTACCTTCATTATGCTTTTCTTCCCTCCTTCACAGCTCCTGCATCTAATCCATTTTTGAGACTTTTGAGTCCTCTTAACGTTTCTAGCTCCATAGCTGATAACATATCAATGGAATGAGCCATCCAGCAATACCTTGAAAGTATGAGAGAAGGGACAAAATTATAATTGACCATTCACAGAGATCAATGGTAATTCTACTCTAAACCTGCAGTAATTGTGTCTCCTTAAAATCTTTCCAGGATTTTTTTTCAAATAACAACATAACAGCACTGATATTTGCAACATCCAGTTTCTGGGTGGATTTGAGGATTCTTGCACAATGTTTTATCGTTCAACCATATTTTAAGGAAAAAAGACATATCATCATATGCTATTTTATATATATCAGGCACATTTTCCAGAATTCTATAAAATAAATCTCTTAATTGGTGATAATAGATAGGTGATGCAGATGCCATGTAAAATTACTTACATTTTAACTTCCCTTATTATTATTTACAATTAAAAACAAAAGTTAAAATGGTAAAATTTGAAGCCTTCATTATATCTCAGTTTTGTGTCCAGTATTGTTATTCCTGTATCTTGGCTTCAGAAGGTATGCATAAATGGATCCACATGATTATATGTGTTCAGTGTTAGCAGAAGATATGTTTACAAAGTTAATTGCCATTTAATTGTTTTATTGATATATTGAAGAAAATGTATTCCTCCAATTAATGTTTAATCAGTCTCTTGAAATAAACTGAGAGAGAAAATTTGTTATTTTAAAAAAGCAAAAAAAAACCCAGTTGGTTATTTATTAAGTGTTATATATGATGAAAGCTACAGTAGTTAGAAATTATGATTTCTTCATTAGATTTATTTTATCTATAAAGATTAATTCTTTCTTTAAAAAAAACCCTAATTTATTTAAAAATTGCATTTGAAATACCTCTTCCACCCATGAAGAAGTAATATAGTCCAGAATTACCTCCCATTATAAACAAATGGACAAATGGACAAGATATATAAAACAAGTGTTTTCAAATATTAGACAAAGGCAGAACAGGATTCTGATTCCTGAAACAAAGGAAACTAAGGTGGAAAGCTCTTCAATATCCTCAGCTTTCTTCCTAAAGGCAATTTCTGGACCACAGTGAAGGCAAGAGAACCCAACAAAACATGGCAATTTGGGTGGGTTGAGGAGACACAGATTAGAGTTTGGAAAAAAGGAGGTATCTAGGTTTTGCTGGTCAGACTACCAAGGATCATACCAAGACAGAGAAAGAATGCTAGAAATCTGCTTAGTATTTCCCTAGAGTATTTGGCTGAATATCGGTCTACATACACAAAGAGTAAAAATTTAGGAGGCCAAACAAAAACAGCTCAACAGGGCCTTGAATCATTCAAGTAAGTTCCCAATGGCCAGAGAGAAGAGACCTCAGTAAACCAGAAGATATTCAGTAGAGAAAACAGAAGAATTCCTTGAGATTCTTGCATGTGTGGGTGTATATTTTCAAACAAACTTGGAACGTTTTTAGTCATTATTTAAAAAAAAATTGTTTCTACTTCTCTCCTCTCTTCCTAGGATTCTAAATATACATATATATAAACAGTATGATATTTTCTTTCAGTTGACTGAGGCTCTGCTTTTTTATTTCTTCTTTTTCAGTCTTCTTTCCCTCTGTGCTTTAACTTGCATAATTTTATTTCTGTGTAAAATATCAGTTAAAAAGGAAAATAATAAGAGCTTCCCTGGTGGCTCAGTGGTTGAGAGTCTGCCTGCCGATTCAGGGGACACAGGTTCGTGCCCCGGTCTGGGAAGATCCCACATGCTGCAGAGCAGCTAGGCCCGTGAGCCACAGCTGCTGAGCCTGTGCATACGGAGCCTGTGCTCTGCAACGGGAAAGCCCACAACAGTGAGAGGTCTGCGTACCGCAAAAAAAAAAAAAAAAAAAAAGGAAAATAATAATACAGCAGGTCAAATTAGAATTTTTCCCTGAAATATAAGTTGACAACAGCATAATTTATTAGCATAAATTTAAGTATTAATTAATCAAAATAAACTATATAATGATCACAATTGAAGCATAAACATGATTTGATATTTTTTGACAATCACCCACAATTTAAATCTTAGCAAGCTAGATAACTATGGAGCATTTAATATGAGCTAGGTATTCATGTGGCCACTAATAAACAGAATTGAAAAAGAGAGAGAGAGAGAAAGAAAGGAAGAGAGAGAGGGAAAGGAATGGAAGGAAAATAAAGGAAAGGAAAGGAGAAGGAAAAGGAGGAGAAGAAGAAGGAGGAGAAAGAAAGAGAGGAAACATGAGAGGAGGAGATGGGAAAGAAGAGGCTAGAAGATGGGAAAACTGCATTAATAGCATTTCCTCATTATCAACATCATTCACCAGAATTTTTTAAGGATGAACCTACATTAACACATCATAATCATGCAAAGGCCATAGTTTATCTTAGGGTTCACTCCTGGTGTAGTAGATTCTGTGGGTTTTGACTAATGTATAATACATTTCCATCATTTTATTGAACAGAGTATTTTAATGGCCTTAAAAATCCTCTGTGCTCCGCCTATTATCTCTCCCCCACTCCACACACCCCTGGCAACCACTGAACTTTTTAGTAACTCCATATTTTTTCCTTTTACAGAATGTCATATAGTTGGAATCATGCATTATGTAGCCTTCCAGAATTGGCTTCTTTTACTTAGGAGTATATTTAAATTTAAGGTTCCTCCATGTCTTTACATGGCTTGCTAGCTTATTTATTTTTATCGCTGAATAATATTCCATTGTCCGGATGTATCACAGTTTATTTTTCCATTCACCTACTGAAGGATATTTCAGTGGCTTCCAAGCCTTGGCAATTAGGAAAAAAGCTGCTATAAACATCTGTGTGTAAGCTTGTGTATGCAAATAAGTTTTCAATCCTTGGGTAAATACCAAAGAGTGTTATTGCTGGATCTTATGATAAAAGTATGTTTAGTTTTATAAGAAACTGCTGAACTCGCTCCCAAAGTGGCTGTACCATTTTGCACTCCCACCAGCAGTGTATGAGTGTTCTTGTTCCACATCTTCACCACCATTTAGTGTTGTCAGTGTTCTGGATTTTGGCCATTCTAGTAAGTGTGTAGTTGTATCTCATCATTATTTTATTGTACATTTCTCTGATGACATATGATGTGGAGCATCTTTTCATATGCTTATTTGCCATCTGTATATCTTCTCTGGTCAGGTGTCTGCAAAGGTTTTTGGTCCTTTTTTTTTTAACTAGGTTTTTTGTTTTCTTATTGTTGAGTTTTAAGACTTCTTTTTTTATATTTTGGATAATAGTCCTTTATCAGATGTATCTTTTGCAAATATTTTCTCCCAATATGGCTAGTCTTTTCATTCCCTTGATAGTCTTTCACAGAGCAGATGTTTTTAATTTTAATTTAGCCCAGCTTATTAATTATTTATTTTATGAATCATGCCTTTGGTATTACATCTAAAAAAGCATCACCATACCCAAGCACATCTAAGTTTTCTCCTATATTATCATTTAGGAGTTTTATAGTTTTGTATTTTAATTTAGGTCTATGATTCATTTTGAATTAATTTTTGTGAAGGGTGTTAAGTCTGTGTCTAAATTATTATTTTTTTAATGTGGATGTATAGTTGTTCCAGCACTACTTGTTAAAGAGGCTGTCTTTGCTCCATTGTATTGCCTTTGTTCCTTTGTCAAATATCAATTACCTATATTTTTTAGACCATCTTCTGGGCTCTTTATTCTGTTCCATTGATCTATTTGTCTATTCTTTCATCACAACACCAAGATATCTTGTTTACTGTAGCTTTATTGTAAGTCTTTACTTTGGGTAGTGTCAGTCCTTCAACTTTTTCTTCTTCAATATTGTGTTGGCTGTCTTGGGAGTCTTTCCTGTCCCTGCAAACTTTAGAATTAGTTTGTTAATATACATATAAATAACTTGATGGGATTTTTAGTGTGATTGACTTAAATTTATAGATCAAATTGGGAAAAACTGATATCTTGACAATATTTAGTCTTCTCATTTATGATCATAGAATATATTTCCATTTTAGTTCTTTTATTTCATTCAGCAGAGTTTTGTAGTTTTTCTAAAATAGATCTTGCATACACTTTATCAGATTTATAATTAAGTATTTTAGTTTGGGGGGTGCTAAAGTAAATTTTATTGTTTTTAATATCAAATTCTAATTGTTCATTGATTGTATATAGAAAAGCTATCGATTTTGGTATATTAATCTTTCTTTTTTAACATCTTTATTGGAGTATAATTGCTTTACAATGGTGTGTTAGTTTCTGCTTTGTATATTAATCTTGTATCCTGAAACCTGGCTATAATTGCTTATTTGTTCCAGGAATTCTTTTGTCATTTCTTTAGGACTTTCTACAAATATAATGATATCATATGTAAACAAAGACACTTCTCTTCTGTATGCCTTTCATTTCTTTTTCTTGTCTTACTGCATTATCAAAGACTTCCAGTACCATACCGAAAAGGAGTGAGAGTGGCTTCCTTGACTTATAACTTTTTTAGTGGGAAAACTTCAAATTTCTCATCAGTAGTTATAGAGTTTACAGTAGGGGTTTGTTCGACGGTCTTCATCATGTTGACGAAGTTCTCCTATATTTCTAGTTTATTGAGAGTTTTTAATCATGAATGGGAATTGCACTTTGTCAAATGTTTTTTCCACATCTACTGTTATGATCATGTGATATTTCTTTTTAGCCTATTCATGCAATGGATTAAGTTAATTGATTTTCAAAGCTTAAACATTTTAAGGGATAAATTCCACTTGGTCATAGTGTATAATTCATTTTATATATTGTTGGATTCAACTTAGTAATATTTTGTTGAGGATTTTTGCATTTATGTTCTTGAGAGATATTGGTCTGTAGTTTTCTTGTAATGCCTGGCTTAAGTATTCGGATAATGCCAGCCTCATAGAATAAATTAGGCAGTATTCCCCCTGCTTTTATCTTCTGAAAGAGGGTGTAGAGAATTGTTATTATCTCTTCCTTAAATGTTTGGTAGAAATCACCAATGAACCCATCTGGATATGGTGCTGAAGTTATTACTTAGTTATTCAATTTTTTTAATAAACATAGGCCTATTCAGATTATCTGTTTCTTCATGTGTGAGTTTTGACAGATTGTGTCTTTCAAGGAATTGGTCCATTTCTTCAAAGGTATCAAATCTGTGGGCTTAGAGTTGTTCAAAGTATTACTTTGTTATCCTTTTAATTTCTAGGGGGTCTAATTAATAATTTACTTCCTCTCTGTCTCTCTCTCTCTCTCTCTCTCACTCTCCCTTCTTTTTTCCTCTTAGTTAGCCTAGTCTGGTTCTAACACTTGTTGATTTTATTGATCTTTTCAGAGAACTAACTTCTGGTTTAAGTAATTTTCTTTATTGATTTCCTATTTTTAGTTTTCATTGATTTCTGCCCTAATTTTGATTTTTTTAAACGGTCCTCTGATTACTTTAGATTTAATTTTCACTTCCTTTTAGAGGTTTCTTCTTTTCTAATATATGCACTTGATACTATAAATTTCCCTTTATGCACTTTTTGTTGCATCCCACACATTTTTGAAGATTCTATTGATATACCTTATAGCCCAGAGTTTCTTTCCTCAGCTATGTCCAGTCAATTAGCAGGCCCATCAACTGCATTCTGCTTTTCTGTTGCGGTATTTTTTATCTCTAGCATTTACTTTTCTTCTTTCTTAAGATTTTCAACCCTCTGCTTACACTGGTCATCTACTTTTGCATGTTGTCTACTTTATTCCTTAGAATTCTTAACATAGTAATGATATACTTTGTTTTAAATCACTAGTCTGATGATTCCAAAATTCCTGCCCTGTCTGGTTCTGGTGCTTGCTTTGTTGCTTAAAATTGTGGTTTTTTTTTACCTTTTGGTATGACTTGTAACTTTTTCTTTGTAGCCATACATGAGGTAATGGTAAAAGGAACTGATGAAAAAAGGCTTTTAATAATGTGGTGGTGAGGTGCCAGGGAGGTGAAGTGTACCATAGTCCTATGATTATGTCTCAATCATTTAGTGAGCTTATGCTTCTGGACTATAAACTTTACAAATATGTCTCATCTTTTTTCTCCCCCGGCTTAGGGGTGCAGGATGGCTAGAGTTGATTAGAGTTGGATATTTCCCTTCCCCACTTTAGTTAGATTCTGATAATACTCCAGGTTAGATTCTGGTTAATAATTTTTTCTGATACCAGGGGTTGTTAAAAAGGACAGTCTATTTAAAATATACTCTGGTATATTTTAAAACGGTTTGTTTTCCCTCCTCCTGTCAGAGGCCCAAGGGATTTTCTCCAACATTTGCTATGGGAACCTGATGGAGCACTTGGAGGTAAATATCACAGTATTTTGTAGGCTTCCAAAAACTTCCCCTGGTGTTTTTAACTCTCGGACTTGTCCATACTGAACCTCCAGCAATTTGTCTATTACACTTCAGACTTTCCTACCCCAGCACTGGTTTCCAGAACAGTTTCTGCTTGTGAGTCTTTGCTCTGGTAAGCCTTAATGACCTGTATTCACCTGCCTCTCTCTCCAGTCTTGGGGGCAGCAATTTGCCCTTTGTCTTCCCCTCTTTATGGATACAGGAAGTGTTAATTTTATAGTCTGTTTAGCTTTTTACTTGTTTAGATGGAGTGGTAACAACCAAGCTCCTTATGTGTGAAACTGCAGTATGCATATTTTAAGCTCTCTCTCTCCCTCCCTCCCTCTCTTTCTCTCTTTCCATCCCTTTCTTTCTCTCTTCACATCCTTCTCTCACTCCCTTTCTTGTACGCAAAAAATACTTTTCACAGAAAGACTTTTAAAACTGCTTAGTTTGGAACACGATATCCAAGGAATATAATTACTCACCATCAAATATTTTTTGAATCCATCATCCTTTAAATAAAGTGTATATATAATAGATATTACACACACACACACACACACACACACACACACACACACACACACACACACATATATATATATATATATATATATATATATATATATATATATATATATATATATATATAAAATTCAGGTGACAGGACAGAAGGCCCCTGGTTTCAGCTCAGTTTCTTTACTACATTTAAATAAACAACAGAACCAAAAAATAGTGTAATTATCTGTCTAGCAGACCTACCAAGGTGATTATCTTTAGACTCTATTTCACTATAGAGACATTTTACTCAAAGTGTTGCTAATGGACTGGTGGCCTCAGGATCAACTGGTTGTAGGACAAATAATTATGCTCCAAAGATATCCAAGTATAATCCCCAGAATCCATGAGTAAGATATATGACATGGCAAAAGAGATTTTGCAAATGCTATTATACTAAATTAACATCCTGGATTATCCTGGTATGCTCAAAGTATTCACAGGAATCCTTACAAGTGGGCGGCAAGATTGTAAGAGTCAGAGAAGGGAATATGACTATGGAAGCAGAGGTAGATGTGATGCAAGGTGAAAGATGCAAAGTGAAAGAACACAAACAAAAGCTGAAAAAGGTAAGTGAACAAATATACACCTAAAGCCTTCAGAAGGGATGCAGACCTGCAAAAAATTTGTTTTTAATTCTCTGAGACTGATTTTGGGCTTCTGATCTCTACAACTATAAAATAAAAGTATATTGTTTTAACCCAGAAGTGTATTGTTTTAATCCATTATGTTTGTGGGAGTTTGGTATAGCAGCAATAGGAAACTAATATACCCAATTTGGAACTGATTAAAAATGTTGTGTTTCAAGCCCCACTTCAGACTTACCAAATAAGAATCTGCATTTCAACAGACTATCTAGCAAATTTATATGAACATTAGAGTTTGAGAAGCAATTCTTAGCATTGTGATTTTTCTTAAACTTGGATCAAATGATTCATTTACCCAAATGAAAGACTCCTTTAATCATATTGATCAGCCACTTGCCAATTTATTAAAACTTTAGAAATGATAACGTAAAGCCATTTAAAATCAATGAGAATATTATTGACCCAAATGTTTCTTCTGTATGCAGATCCAAAGTACTTATTTTAATTTCCTTACTACCTTGGATACACTGAACTTTTTAACAGAATTGAATAACAGGGAGCTATAGAAAAAAAAAAAAAAGCACCTTTCAAACATTTAGATGTTTCATCTGCATGGACAGATCCCTAATTAGCTAGATATTTTTTTCCCTTTTGATTCAGATGTTTTGTCATTGTAGTTACAGTCTAACTTAATAGGTAGCTCTTGTTATTTTTTAGGTTTCAAACTAAGGGAAGAATTACATCATTGTAATAGAAAATAATCTCTAGTTTCAATTTTATTGCAAGACAAGCAGTTAATTCTCAATAACTATCTGTTGACAATAACAATGCCATATTTGAACTGCAACCACCTTTGACTATGTATGTGCTTGGACTAAATGGTTATCTAGACATTTTTTCTATCTGACCCTTACATTTGGCATTCAGCACTATGAAATAACATGGTGATAAATATTGACTTCAAATAATTATGTTAGGCAACCATTGACTGAAACCACCTGCCTTGGCCAGGCACGATAATAACTGCTTACATGAGTTGTCTCACAACAGGAGGTTCTGATAAGGAACACTGTACTCCTGCCAAAAACTAACCGGGAGAATCCAAAAGGGACCAAAAGGAGGGAGGAGACATCAGCCCATAATATGTTCTTCCAGCCTCCCAGAAAACTTAATGCTGGAATCCATCTTGGTTGGGAGATGCATGTGCCACTAGGAAGAACCTTGAGTCAGACCAAATAAAGGCACAAACAAGATGATTGGCCAGAGAAACCCAGAAACTTAACCCTATTACCATGAAACCTGAGAATGTGAACCACGTGGCAGAGCAGTTCTCCTGCGTTCCCTTAACCTATTGCTCTCCACCCGGGCGCCCCTTCCTAATAAAGTCTTTTGCTTTGTCAGTACTTGTGTCTCCTTAGACAATTCATTTCGAAGTGTTAGACAAGAGCCCAATCTGAGGCCCTGGAAGGGTTTCCCCCCTCTGGTAACAACTACTTTGACATAAGAATTGTGTTTGGAGTATCAAATTACCTGTCAAAACATGTTAGTTCTTCTATCCAGTAAAAAACATTTGTGTCTTTTTTTTCTTTTCTTCACAGATTATTCAGGTATAATTGATAAACTGTACATATTTAAAGTATAAGATGGTTATGTTTTGAATGGTATACACTCATGAAACTATCACCAGAATCCAAAATTAAGATAATAAACATATATCCATTACTCTCAAAAGTTTTCTTGTGTCTCTTTGATACCCCCTGCCCAGCACCCTCAACTCCAAGTTGTCCATTTTACTGGCATAAAGTTGCTTATAGTAGTCTCTTATGATGCTTTGTATTTCTGCGGTGTCCATTGTAAATTCTCCTTTTTCATTTCTAATTTTATTGATTTGAGTCCTCTCCTTTTCATTCTTCATGAATCTACTAAAGTTTTATTAATTTTGTTTAATCTTTTCAAAGAACTACCTTTTAGTTTCATTGATCTTTGCTATTGTTTTCTTTGTTTCTATTTCATTTATTTCTGCTCTGATCTTTATGATTTCTTTCCTTCTACTAACTTTGGGTTTTCTTTGTTCTTCTTTTTCTAGTTGCTTTAGGTGTAAGGTTAAATTGTTTATTTGAGATTTCTCTTGTTTCTTGAAGTGAGATTAAGTTGCTTTAATCTTCCCTCTTAGAACTGCTTTTGCTGAGTCCCATAAGTTTTGGGTTGCTGTGTTTTTGTTATCATTTTTTTCTAGGTATTTTTTGATTTCCCCTTTAATTTCTTCAGTGATCTCTTGGTTATATTGTTTAGCCTCCATGTGTTTGTGTTTTTTACAGTTTTTTTTTCCCTGTAATTGATTTCTAATCTCATAATATTGTGGTTGGAAAAGATGCTTGACACAATTTCAGTTTTCTTAGATTTACTGAGGCTTGATTTGTGACCCAAGATGTGATCTATCCTGGAGAATGTTGTGTGTGCACTTGAGAAGAAAATGTATTCTGCTGCTTTCGGATGGGATGTCCTAAAAATATCAATTAAGCCTATCTTGTCTAATGTGTCATTTAAGGTTTGTGTTTCCTTATTAATTTTCTGTCTGGATGATCTGTCCATTTGTGTAAGTGGGGTGTTAAAGTCCCCCACTATTATTGTGTTACTGTCGATTTCCCCTTTCATGGCTGTTAGCATTTGCCTTAGGTATTGGGGTGCTTCTATGTTGGGTGGATATATATTTAAAATTGTTATATCTTTCTCTTAGATTGATCCCTTGATCATTATGTAGTGTCCTTCCTTGTCTCTTGTAACAGTCTTTAAAGTCTATTTTGTCTGATATGAGTATTGCTACACTAGCTTTCTTCTGATTTTAATTTGCATAGAATATCTTTTTCCATTCCATCACTTTCAGCCTGTTTGTGTCCCTAGGTCTGAAGTGGGTCTCTTGTAGACAGAATATATACAGGTCCTGTTTTTGTATCCATTTAGCCAGTCTGTGTCTTTTGGTTGGAGCATTTAATCCATTTACGTTTAAGGTGATTATTGATATGTATATTCCTATTGCCATTTTCTTAATTGTTTTGAGTTTGCTTTGAAAGTCTTTTTTCTTCACTCCCTTTTTTGTTCTCTTCTTTTCTGTTTTCTGCCTAGAGGATTTCTTTAACATTTGTTGTAATGCTAGTTTGGTGGTGCTGAATTCTCTTAGCTTTTGCTTGTTTGTAAAGCTTTTGATTTATCTGTCTAACCTGAATGAGAGCCTTGCTGGATAGAGTATTCATGGTTTAAAATTTTTTCCCTTTCATCACTTTAAATATATCATGTCACTCCCTTCTTGCCTGTAGAGTTTCTGCTGAAAAATCAGCTGATAACCTTATGGGGATTCCCTTGTATGTTATTTGTTGATTTTCCCTTGCTGCTTTTAATATTTTTTATTATTATTTAATTTTTGTTTGTTTGGTATGTGTCTCAGTGTGTTCCTCCTTGATTTATCCTGTATGGGTTCTCTGTACTTCCTGACTTGGGTGACTATTTCCTTTCCCATGTTAGGGAAGTTTTTTGACTTTAATCTCTTCAAATATTTTTCTCAGGCCTTTTCTCTTTTTCTTCTTCTTCTGGAACCCCTATAATTAGAATGTTGGTGCTTTTAATGTTGTCCCAGACGTCTCTGAGCCTGTCCTAATTTATTTTCATTCTTTTTTCCTTATTCTGTTCCATGGCAGAGATTTCTACCATCCTGTCTTCCATGTCACTTATCCGTTCTTCTACCTCTGTTATTCTGCTACTGATTCCTTCTAGTGTATTTTTCATTTCAGTTATTTTATTGTTCATCTCTGTTTGTTTGTTCTTTAGTTCTTCCAGGTCTTTGTTGAACTTTTCTTGTGTCTTCTTGATCTGTACCTCCATTCTTTCTCTGAAATCTTAGATCAACTTTACTATCATTACTCTTAATTCTCTTTCAGATAGATTGCCTATCTCATCTTCATTTAGTTGTTCTTGTACATTTTTAACTTGCTCCTTTGCTGCAACATATTTCTTTGTCGTCTCATTCTGTCTAACATACTGTGTTTGTGGTCTCCTTTCTGCAAGCTGCAGGATCATAGTTCCTCTTGCTTTTGGTGTCTGCTCCTTGGTGAGAGGTTTGTCCAGAGGCTTGTGCCATTATCCCCTTGATGGAGGGTTTGACTAGTATTGTGGTGACCAGAGCCTGCCCTAGATGTTGATTAGGGTCTTCCCTTTGCTCTGTGGTTGTCACTGCCCAGTCAGATGTGGGGGTCTGCTCCTTAGTTGTTGGAGTAGAGGCCTCCAGATCTGTTTCTTAGCTGTGATTCTGATCTGTGTTGTGAAATAGGCAGGATTGGAGCAATCTCACTGAGAGAGAAGCCACTGAGTATTCCTCCTCTGGAGATGTTCACCTGTGAATGTGTTTTGATGTGTTCCCTTTAGCCTGTTGTGTGGTCTCACAAAGTACACTGTTGTTGGCACTGCTCTCAGGTCCACCTTAACTCTGGGTATGCTGGCAATTGACCCCAGTGATTCTCACACATTGTTTTCCCCAGCCACTGGCACAGATCCACTGAAGTCAGGTTCTAGGACTGCAGTAGTCAAGCACCTGGACCCATTGTGGGAGGTATGGAGGTATTTCAGACTCTGGCCTGGCCCAACCCCTGTGTGTACATGTCCATTAACCCCCCAGATGCTAAAGCCAGACCTGTCTCAGCTACAGGAGCACTTGTTGTCATTTCAGATGTTTCACAGGTGCTGAATTTAGGAAGCTGTCAGTGGAAGTGTAACTCTGCATTTCATGCAGCCATGAAGAGAGATTTCAGCTCTTCTTCCTTAGTCACACAGTGCCTGGAGCTCAGCTGTGGTTTCAGCCTCTCCTCTGGGGGAATTTCCTAGTGGGGAAACTATCTGTGCAATCCTGGGACAGCAGGGTGGTTTCTGGCACCCACTGATGGATTTCCTAGTCACTGAAGCTATCCTCACCCTCCTGGGACAAAATGGGTAGGTCCTGGAGCCTGCTGGCTGAGTTTCTAGTGGCTGGAGCTGTCCACGCCTTTCTGGGTCAGCAGGGATGGGGTGTGACATCTACCCACAGGTCTGGAAGAGAGGTGGCCAATGCCCACCTCTGGAGCCCAAGATGGCAGCTGTGACCCACACCCACCCCTGAAGCTCCTTTGGGCAGTGTCCTATTGCCTGGGAATGCTCACAGGGAAGGAAGTTCTTATGGTGGTCTCGTCTCTCTCCCTGTGTGCCTCCCAATAATGGTGACTTGCCTCTCTGGCAGACCCAGGCTTCTTCCTAGTACATCCTCAGCTGCCACAGACTAACTGCTTCAGGCTGTTTCCACACCTAACCCTGGTCCTTTCCCTGGGACTGAGCTCCAGAGTCTGAGTTTCAGCGTCTGACCACCCCCCCCTCACTGACAGAAGAATGTCTCAGGTTGGGGATCACAGGGTTGTGGTGCCAACCTTCTGGGCAGGTTACTCTCTGTTTTGCCTTCCAGAAAGCAGTTGCTGCTCTCTTCTCTTAGGCTCTGAAGCTCCCCCTCTGTCCAGGCTGATCTCCCCACTGGTGAGGAGATTTCCCAAGGCACATGAAAATTTCCTTCTTCACAGTTCTCTCCCTGGGGCACAGGCCCCATCCTCATTCCTTCTTTTTCTTTTTCCTTTAGTCCTACCCAGTTATATGGACGTTTTCTTGTCTTTTCGGATGACTGAGGTCTTCTGTTGGTGCTCAGTAGCTGTTCTGTGTGAGTTGTTCCACATGTAGATGTATTTTCAATGTTTCTGTGGAAGGAGGTGAACTCTGCTTCCTAGTCCTCTGCCATCTTGATCTCTCAGGAAATCAGGATCTTAATATCATCTGTCTCTGTCATTCTTAGAATAAAGAGTTGGTATTGAGATGACCACTTCATTTCCATGGTTTTCAGTTCATGTTATAAGCATGAAACAGGAGGAAAATGAATAGTTGACAACAGCAGTTTTCTGCTAAATAACATAGGCTAGAATTATGTAGTATGTACACCATTATCTACATGAGAAATTAGTGAATTCAATTTTACAGGCTTTATGTTTCACATAGGAAAATAAGAATGGAATTGTGAATGACTTTTGTATAGCCATCTCAGTAATTTCCATAGTGATAAATAATTGATATCTATTCTCTGAATCTTATGTATCCCCAACAAATGTCTTTATTCCACTCTAGCAAAAGGATGATGTCTTGACTAGGATTCTTGTGTTGCAATTCATTCCTTTTAGTGTTCTTGGGATGACATTCCACCATCTATTTTCCAGTGGCACAGATGAAAAGTCCAATTCCAATTTTATTATAATCCAAAAGATAACTTGTTCTTTTACTTTTCTGGGAATGCATAAGAAATTGTTTGCTTATCCAAAGAGTTCAAGAATTCACCAGTATTTGAGTGAATGAGTTTTCTCATGCAACTTGGTTTATTTTTTTTTCCTATCTGCACACTTTGCTCTTTTCCAACTCAAAAAAATATTTTCTATCATTTGTTTAAATATTACCTCTTTTTTGTCTGTTTTCTTTTTCTTTAGAATACCCAATTTTATATAATATATTTTTTAATCTCTTTTCCAATTATCTTTTGCCTTTTGATTCTGTTGTCTTTATATGTTGCTATGTATTTCAAGATAATTATCTCTTGTGCTTTTCCAAACCTCAGCAGTGACTGTATTTTTCTTTAAATTCCTCTACTATTATTATTTTTCTGATTTTTTTTTCCTGAACACTTGAAAGTGCTTATATTATTATCCTTTGCTGAAAATGTTATTTCTCTCCCTCTGCAGCTTTATTTCACAGTCGTATTCCTCTCTCTCTCTCTCTCATTTCCTTTTTCTTCTCTGTGATTGCTAAGCCCTCTTTCTTTTTGAGTTAGGATTTGTTCTTAAAATATATTAAATTATGGCAGCAAAGTAGTATCTGCTGTCATAAGTCAGAGCATAGTAGCAGGTACCTGAGGCAAGCATCCCAGTTCCAAATTTGTTTTATATTTTTCAAGCTTCAGTAGCAGAAAAGCCTCATCTAGCCTTCCAACTCTTTCTTAGAGTAGAATACAAGGGAATGCAGATCATTTAATGTCACCTCAGTGCTCCAAACACCTCTGAGGTGCCAAATCTCCCTAGGATATGATGTATGATACTTTCTGATCTTCCCCCAGGCTTGTATTTCACTAAGCTGACATCTAATCTCCCTCTGCAGTGGGGGAGGGGAGACCTGGAGGAAACAAATCTTCCTTAGATATCTCTACTGGAAACCCTTTGGAAGCCAACAACTCTCTTCAATTTAGATTACCATTGTTTTGTATGCTTCCTAGCTCACAGAGACTGTTAACTTGGAGTTCAGATTGGAAGAACTGAGTGCTTTGTATGGATTGCTCTGTTCCCAGAACACCATTCTTTCACAATATCTTCATTTTAAGGTAATTTCTTACTTTTCTATTGTGTTTATTCGGTTGGGATAAGTTTACATCTGGTATTCTTTATTCTTCTTAGTTTTACTTTTTCTCTTGAATTTTAGTTTATTGGTTAATTGTGAATGGGAGTTTGTCTTACATTTGTTATTTTTATCTATTTCCTCTTGTTCTCTTTTTCTACACACCCCCATCCTACTCTTATGGTGAATATTCTGTCCTTAAGGGTTCCAGTCCAAAACCTGGCATATGAAGGCAACTAGGATGACATTTTATCCTAATAAAATTCTAATGATAATTTTGATATCATAGATATCTCTACTAAGAAGGAAGTTGGGCTTTCCAGACTTGTTGGAATTTTTTCCTACTAACTCAAGTTCACTACCTTTCAAGATTTTTTGACAGAAAACAAGACAAATTCAATTTACATTCTAACCTGGTGCACAATTGTATATGTGTATATGTGCATATCAGGAAAATAAACTCCACAAAACAAAACATATGCAAGGTTACATGTTATGTACTCTAATATTCCTTATTATATACTGTTTTATTTTTTAAATACTGATTATGCCATTCTAAATTGATTTCAACTCCAATAATGGGTTACATCTTGCTGTTTGAAAAATACTGATCCAGCTTTGCTAAGTAAGAAACTTTATTAAAACCTCTCTCCTGAGAGTGCTTCCACATAGTTTTTATCATGTCATTTTTGTAGACAGTGAAATTTCCTACATTTTCTGGTGTTACGCAATGGATCTGGTTCAAATTCTTTGCTTCTTAAATAGTATGTATGCAGCAGACAGTTCTGGAGTCTAGAAAGCTTGAAGCACCTGTTTCACCTAGTGCTACATTTTTTTATTCTATAATGACCCACAAAAATCTTTGTCTTGTTTTTTAATGTGAATATCTTATTATTATTTCCATTTTTGGTAAGTGCTTATAGATTAAAGCAATATTCAATATTCGTAGTTTAAACTTAAGACATCAATCTTGAATAGAATTAATGAATTTGATCAATTTATAGAGATGAGAGTTTCAAATATCAGTAAATGTGGTATGAAATGTATATAAGGACATACAATGCAAAATACAATTTATCATAAATAAGAGCAATTTATTTATGGAAAATATATATTTAATAGGGCAAGTGATGCATGAACAAAAATTAAGCACGTAGGTTCAAATAGCTGTTAGGAAAAAATAAGACAAATACTTGCCATCTTTAATTTATAAAATATTTTCTGTGCATCTCTTCATGTGTTTCTAAAGTAAGACAACTATTAAGTTAGCACTTTTGTGTGTGTGCTAGTAAATACTTTTCTCCTGTTATGATTCTCTCCACTGTTTTCCAGTCTATATTTTAGATCTATTTCTGAGCTACATGTACTCTTACCTCACAAGAATATCATAAAAAGAAAAATGATATCAATGTTGTGAAAGTACTCCCAGCACAGCAAAATAAATATATTATGTAAATGTAGAATATGATAGCCATTAACATTAGTATTATCCATTAGAAGGCTAAGTATGCTCTACCTAAGAGTTATGTAAATGAATGGCTCTAAAAAACATTGTTTAATGTTTACTTAGGCAAGCATTAAAGTTTCCAGTACATACTTTTTGTTAATTATGAAATATGAGAGCACCTCAGAATTTTGCTTGCCTTTTCTTGTCATATGATGTATACATCTTCATTTTCTCTTTCTATATAATGATTTTAATATGCGTTTACATAGTGATTTCTATTTACTAAGTGCTTTACAAGCATTTATTAGTCAATATTTTTTAATATACACAATAATTTACTTAATAATTGTCAATAAACTTTAAATATAAGACAATAGGACAAAGGAATCCTTAGCTTACTTACAAATATTAAAAAAAGAAAGATAATAAATCTAAAATAATTAGTTATTTCAGATTGCACAGTAAATGACAGAAATGAAATTAATATTCAGATTTCTAGCTTTCATCATCTGCATCAATGCTTCTTAAACTTTTGGAATTTGGAAACCCTGCTGGGCAATTTCTTATGCTTTAGAAGCTCAGCTTCTATGGTGATATTGAGATATAGTCTGAGGTGACAGATCAGGTATAAATTAAACACAAACATAGTGATCATACTTTCGTCCTTGGAAACCAAAGAAATGTCTCATAGAATCCTAGGGTTCTTTGGAACATGGTTCGAAAATTAATAGCATAAATCATTGTACTCAAAAGTGTGTTATGGGTGACACTTGAGTCCACTTAAAACAGAATTTTATTGGTATGCTAGGAAAAAAATAAGTCCAAACAGCATTTTTAAAGTTTTTTTTTTTGTTTGTTTTAACTGAAGGAAGTCACAGAGCCTATAATATTTGCAATGGAACTAGTTCAAAGATGAATTTAATTTGTGATATTTCCCCAAAACTATTTGCCCATAGAATTCTCTCATTAAAAATAGTAATAATAATAATAACACCAATGGTCCTCTGGTGTGACTGAATGTTTGTGCCCACCCCTATTGCCCCAAATTCATCTGTTGAAACCTAATCCCCAATATGATTGTATTTGGAGGTAAGGCCATTGGAAGGTAATTAGATTGTGAAGGTAGAATTCTTATGAATGGGATTAGTGCCATATAAAAATAGACACAAGAGAGATGATCCCTCTCTTGGCCATATGAGGATATAATGAGTAGGTAGCTATTTACAAGCCAGGACGTGGGCTCTCACAAGAACTTAACCATGCTGGAACTCTGATCTCAGATTTCCAGCTTCCAGAACTGTGAGAAATAGATGATTGCTGTTTAAGCCACTCAATCTAGGGTATCTTGGTATAGCAGCCTGAACTAAGACATCTTCACAATATAATTTAAAATAAATATTTATATTTAGATTGTGTGATCTATTTATAAGGTATCAAGATAACATATTCCATTTAGACCATGTTATTATAAAGTAACAAGTACTAAGTTTGAAGTGTAAGATTGAAATTTGCATTTGTTAATCTTTGCATTTATTATTCAAAATGTTGAATGTTCAAATTCTTTTGTTTTTTTTTTTTAGGTAAAACAATGGTGATATGGTTAGAAGTATGATGCCTTCTGATATTCATGTCCATAATTCATTTAAGTGACACTGATTAGCAAAGATCCAAAGAGAGTGATCCATTTAAACAACATTTACTATTTTAATTGACCATTTGTTCCCAAACATAAACAGTGTACTGGAATAATTGATAGAACAATTAAAGATAAATTCTGGGCTAATATGTTAAGGATAGAACCTAGAAACCTTTAAAAAAAAAAGTCCAAGTATTTCTGTTGAATTTAGAAGCCACAAAATCTAAAATTTTGTTAATGTTATTTGGCAAATATTATCAAATGGGAAGCCAAGCAACATGGTCTCTGCTTTGCATACATGTCTCTCCTGGATATCATCCTTCAGGATTTTAAGTTTTAATGTAAAATCAAGTCAAATGAGATTTGGATTACTTTGTTTCCCCAAGCATCTCTTCTTCCTAAAATTTCTCATCAATCAAAAAGTGTTTCTTTAACTGTCTGGAAAAACTCTGTTTATGTCATTTTCTTTTTTGTGAGATAATGTTTGACTTCCTGTCTCTTCCTTGAGCAGTAATATTAGAATGGTTGCCAGGAATATGATTTACACTGGAGAAATGAAAACCTGTAAGTTTAGTATTTTCAAAGTATCATTTACTTTGAACTTTCATTCTTTCACAAATATTCATTGAACACCTACCAGGTACCAAGAACAATTCTAGGTACAACAAGAACAATGGTATCTTGCCTTAAGCAAAATAAGTTCCATGAAAATAGCAATAAACACATTCTAAATTCTAAAAAATATTCACTTATTATGGCGTCTTGACTTGTTCCAGTGAACACAATGTAATTGTCTGTGTATCACCACTAAAATAGAAAGAACTTTATTTAAAAAAAAATATTTTAAAGGAACTACCAATATTTTGTTCTATTTTTTGGGTATTCTTGTGTAGTATGACTACTAAGAAAATTTGTTTATATGAAGATATCGATTTGTGTCACAATGGCATCTTCGATTATTTTATTTTATTTCTTGAAAGAAGGAAGTCAAAAACTGATATTCAGTACTTATAGGTATTAGTGATTCAAAATTTGGTTTTATATGTTTCAACCCTAACTTTACCATTTTGAAGAGGATTTAGAATTGTTTCCTCTTAAATCTTTGCTTACATTATGTGCTACCCATGTTACACTTTTAGCAAGAAATATTAGTACCCAAATAATTAAGAGTACAAACATTAAGCAATACAATGATATGAAATGATAAATAGGCTTTTTCTCCTGATATAACAAGAAAAATAGCATAAACTTACATTTATTAATTGTTTACCATGTGCCGGGTGCTGCATTACATCATTAACTCATTTAACACTTAAAACAATCCCATGTTACAGATGAGAAAACTGATATACACAGAGATTACATAACTAATAAAATGTTTCATATCTAGTAAGCGATAGAGCCTGGACTCAAACTAGTTCTGTCAGCTCACAGACCTACATCTTAACCAATGAAACAAACTGCCTCTCAAAATATTCTCAGTTGAGTGGATTTGTTTTGTTTTTAACTTTTAACAAACTACAACATTTTTGTTTTGCAGAATGATCATGAGAAAAGGTTTTTTTTTTTTTCCTACAAGTTATAATCATTTCCAAACTATGCTGTGAATAAAAGGTTTCTAGAAGGAATCAACAAGTAAATGGCTCTTTCTTTGAAAATAAAATCAGGAAAAGAGACTGCTCTTGATTTCACCTTATCTTTCCAAAAAGTAACCATTCTTCAGAATCAAATAAATACAACCTTCCTTACAATCTTCCATAACCACTCTGTATTCTAATACGTCTTAATTTTCTTTGGATCCTGGTAGCAAGCTGTGATTTTTATTACCCCACATTTCACCTCCTATGACTACTCACTAAATAAAATTTGAGGTTTTAACCTGAGCTGTACTTATTTTATACCTAGTTCCTATTATGTGTAGTTGGCTTCTAAAATATACTGACCATTGGAATACATGCATATTTGTTGTACTTTTAAGTGATATTGAATAAGATGCAAATATTTATTTAAGCTGGTCTCTATTTATATCTCTCATTTAACTTCAAATAATTAAATACAATTTTTGTAAATCTTCATGAACACTTTCTTCATACCCAATGCTTCTAACATTTGGTGTTCTGTGTCTTCACTGGATAACACCCTGAGCAAAGGAAATCAAACAATTTTTGTTATGTTTATTACCATAATTTCTGTTATTGAGTTCTAGTTGGTTTTGCAACCTAAATATTTTTTTTTTTCTGTAACCGTCAAAGGACCATGCAGTGTTACATGGTTAGATAGGTGGCACATTGAGACTAGGACATACTTAGCTTAATATGTGATTAATATTAGTCTTAGCACTCAAACTCGACTATAAAATTCAAATACAAAATAGTCTTATGCAGTTTTTATGTACATGAAGCATCAGGGTTTGAAAATGTTGAACCAAAGGGTGTGCAAGTAACATGCTATGAGGAAATTCAATGTGATTTTTTTTCTTTATAACAATTTGGTAGTATATTAAATCTATTTGATTCAATCCATATTCTATGCAAACAATCAGTATAAGTCCTTTAAATACAAGACTTAATATCACTATATACAGGGCTTTAACAAGTGCACAAAGAACCTGAGATTAATGAGAGTTTGCTTTATGGGAATACTAAAATATATTTGACTAGAGAGAAGTGGGAATTTCTTCAATTAATCTGCTTAGTAGTCATATTTTAAAATTATCTCTTAAAATAAGCTAATTTTCTATGAAGGAAAAAAAGCCAGTATAAATATTTACTAGGTGCTAAGTAAAAATAACAATACTTCTATCATATTTATATATATCAATATATAATATGTATATACATTTTTTCCATGTAGTACCTTGTGAAATAATGCTATTACCTTACTTTACAGATGAGAAGCTGAGGCTGAATTCAGACAACTGATCAGAGATTACAAACCAGGCCAGCCTACAAGACCTAAAAAGGTTTTCATTGTACCATTCAGTGCATGTTCAAGCTCACCCCAAAAAGATTTATGTAATATTCTGAAATGCTCTTTCTCATGGATTTATATATCATTTACCTGGTCATCCATTCTGCAATTATACTATGACTACAATAACACAATGTAGCGGATTTCCTCCCTGCTTATGAATCAGTAAAACGTGCACTGATATATCCTTCCGTCTTTCCCAAGCCAAGGTTAAAGCAAGTTTGTTCATCTTGCAAATGATCATACTAACTTGCTTTAGGATATTAGAAAAGGCTTATACTACATCTTGCAAATGATCATACCAACTTGCTTTAGGATATTAGAAAAGGCTTATATTACATTACATGTAAGACAGGTGAGATCTCTAAGATGGAACTCACCAACCACAAATACCCACTTGCACAATGTTGTCAGTGAGGTGATTGAGTAGAAGAAGTAATGAATAAAGCTGCAAATATTTACACATTTTTTTCTCACATAACAAACAATTTTAAGGAGATTAAACCAGGGGTATAGCAATTCAACTGTGTCATCAAAGATCAAGCCTCCTTGGTCTCTGTTCTATACCCTTGGGTGTTGTCTTTGCCTGATAATCTCAAAATGGCGTGGAGCTTCGCATACTGAAACTGCAAGGCAAGAAGAAGGAGCAGAAGACACCAGCCATATCAACAGTAATCATGGACTTATATAAAGAGAGTCTTAGTAGCTTCACAAATATTTGGTGCAAAAGAATTCATAAAATAAGAAAGTAGCAAGCTTTCAGTGTATCCTTAAGCACAATACACCTATGATTTGGGGAAATTTTCCCTCTAGGTTTTATTATAAATGACTTTCACTGGTATACAAAAGTCAACAGTTTCTTTAATTGGATATCTGATACTTCCACTGAAATCTGCCGTTTTCTACATGATCACCAAAAATTGTAACTTTAAAGGCTTTTGTTAAATTGACAGTTTACCTTAAATTCCCCTTAATGGTAGCTTCCTCCCTGAGCCATGAACCAATGGTCAGTCTTTCTTTGTTATATTCTCTCCAACCACCAAAATTGAAATTTGATCATTTTTCCTTTTCTTTATTTCTTTTAAAGTAATATGAAATATAGAAAAATATATCATCTGTATATCTAATCTACACACACACACACACACACACACACACACACACACACACACACACACACACATATATATATATATATATATATATATATATATATATATATATATATATATATATGCATTTTTCACCAGCTGAGCTAACAGGCCAAGCCTATATATATACATTTTAGCATGTTCCCACTATACAGATGTAACAACTGCTAAATTTTAATTGTGTTCACCTCTCAGCTCTTTTATAAGAAATGAAGCATTATTAATATATCTAAGGTACCCTTTAACAATTCCCAACCCCCACATTCCCATCTGCCTATAGGCAATCTCTTTCATTATTGTGGCATGTATAATATATTCTATTATTTTACTTTTTTATGTAGGTATCCATAAGTGATATCTCTTAGTATGATGTCTTTTAAAATATTTTAATTAATTAATAAAAATGGAAGCTATTTATATACCACTTGTCTAGCTTATTCCATGTGGATTTTGAGAAATTCTCATTTATTTTTAAATTGCGGTATAGCAGCCAATTTTGCAAATATATCACATTAGTTTGGCATATATAAGTACCTGCTAAATATTCCCCACTCTTACTTTTACCAAAAAATAAAATGATAAGCACCCTTGTAAAAGTCACATTGCCTGAATGGAGGTTAATTTTCCTAAGTTGTGTATTCATAAGTGGAATTCCTGAGTTGTAATGTATGCAAATTTTAAATTTATAGTTTTGGGTTGAATTATATGAAATTTTTAAATGGTCAGTTTCATACAACCTGACCTGAATATTCCAAATTACACTTCAGAGTGACTATACAAAGTGGCTGTATGAGAATGTTATTTTTTGACACTCTTGAATATTTTATATTATCAAAATCTTAATTTTTCCAAATTTATGTTATTCCTCACTTTTGTTATATATATTTTATTATGTATATATTATTTATTTTGTTATGTATATTACATATATACATATATATTCGTTAAATTGTACAGAATATATTCTATTTTACTTGGTTTCTTTTAACTCAACATCATCTTTGTGAGTTTTAATAATTTGGTGTTTAGGGCTTCCCTGGTGGTGCAGTGGTTGAGAGTCTGCCTGCCAATGCAGGGGACACAAGTTCGAGCCCCGGCCCAGGAGGATCCCACATGCCGTGGAGCGGCTGGGCCCGTGAGCCATGGCCGCTGAGCCTGCACGTCCAGAGCGTGTTGCTCCGCAACGGGAGAGGCCACAACAGTGAGAGGCCCACGTACCGCAAAAAAAAGAATTTGGTGTTTAATGTCCTTTGCCACACAGATGTTATTTTGTGGTGTAGTAATTTAATCTTTTGTTTTTCTTTTAATAATATGTAAGTATGAGGACAGGTACTTGGTTTATATTTTTCCATACTTTATTCTCAGTATCTAGTTCTGTGCCTATCTCTTAGTAGGACCTTAATAAATATTAATTGAATATTGATCAAATTTTCTTTTTGATTTTTCTTCATATATTTTTAAAGAAAACAAATTGTATCCAGAAACCAAGATGGTTTCCTATATTATATTTAATTTGCACTTATAAATAAAATATATTGTTTCCTATCAATCATTAATATTTTTGAAAACTCACATTTGGGATTTATTTCTGCAATGTTGAGAGGTGTGTCGTTAAATTTCTCCTCCTTTTAAAATGAAATGCCAGGTGTACCATTACCATACATTAATATTCATAATGTTACTAATAGTATAATAACAATAATGTACACTGCTACTTTGGTACAGGATAACATAAATCTATCTACAGGACTTTTCCTCTTGTCTCTTTTCTGGCCCATTGATTTGTCCCAAATGGCAAAACCATGTCAAACGGCTTTGTTAGTGACAGTTTGTGAAATAGGTTTCTCTCATCGGCTTTTTTTTCAAAACCTGTTTCAAACAAAAGTTTCTAATCTCAGTTATTTGATTGCTTTTACCTAATCCCATGGATCAGGGCAGGTGGCTCATTTCAAACAATAATTCTGGTCATTATCTATTCATTTTTTATTTGTTCACTAATTAGAGTAGGACTTTACATATTCTTAGATTCAAATAATTTGGACTCCCTGATGTGCAAGTGGTCTTTTGCCATAACTCCTCTCCTATGCATACCAAACCATGACACCAAAATATGTGTTTGGTCATAATCCACTGACAGCCACCAAGCTTTAACTCCCACCCTAGACTATAACATTCCTGATGCTTCAGGTTTTCTTTTCCTTGATTTCAAGCTCATCTTAGAATTTTTAAAACATGTTTAAATATTTTATAAATTTTTTCTGGCTTTTTGGAAATAAAGGGAGGATTATGAACCTGTGTGTTTAATCTTCCATTTTTATTAAACCCCTTGTTCTAATATCCTTAGGATTCAAAACATCATTGGTAATATGATAAACTAAAATCTGCTAATATGCATATCTAAATTTGTCCTTTCCTTCAAAATTTTCCTCTATCTTCATGCCAAATATGTTAGCAAAAACTGGTGAAATATGCAAATCAGTCAGTGGGGGAGGATATTTTTAGCCAGCTTCCCTACCATTGCTTTGATCTCAATTGCGTTATAACCAAAGTGGTCCAAGTAGACATCTGATTGCTAATGTGCATTATTGCCTTAAAAGGTCAAAGGCTAAAAGGTGTCTATTCAAATTTTAGATATGTGATCATCTTGGACCTTAAGATAGTATAAAAATATCACCTACCAGAACATAGAACACTTTTTGAAATACAAGAAAGCCAAAGGGATAAACACCAATATTAGAAACTTAACACTAGCACTGAATATGTCATATCTTATATAAAAAAACAAAATTTAGTGCATTTAATAGAAAAAATATGAGGCTAGGTGGTGAGATGTGAAAAATGGAGAATCTATGTCTTATTAATGAAGCATTCAAAAGGGGGTTGAGCAAATGTATTCAGAGCCAAGAATATAAAGCAACTCTCTTTCATGTAAAGCTTCCTTGAGCTATTTCAAACAGCATCAATACAGCTGGCAAAGTTGACATGGAAATGCATTAGTGTTAATTTGTGCTTACAAAAAAAAAAAATACCCAATGTATTTTAAAACATAAAAATGTTAATATTCTATTCCAAAATTTAGTTGTAGTTCTTTTATTGATTTTATTCCCTTCATATTGTGGTGGGGGAGGGAAGGAATATAAATTAAGAACTGAAAAAAGAGAAAAAATGTGACAGGATTGAAATAAAAAGAAAAGGAAAAGATTAAGAGAAATATAACCATGTTAGGAACCCTTAAGAATAAATTTCAGGAATTATTGAATAGGCATTAAATTTAATTTGCATATAAAATAACACCATTCATACAAATAGCTATGTCCATTTTGCTTTTGTTTTTATTTTTTGCATAAAATTTGTTTTGAAGTGAAACATACCTTATAGATTGTATACGTCATGTGCCTTGCTTGATGGATTTTTGCAAAGTCAACATCCATTTATATTACACCCAGATCATGAAATAGAACATTACCAGCATTCCAGAAGCTCCACTAGATTCAATTTCCAGTCATTACCTCCCACTCATCAAAGGAAACCATTGTCCTGGATGTTTGTATTAGTTGTTTCGTTTGTTTGCTTCTTTTCAAATTTCTGCATAGATAGTTACCATAGATATATTGGTGTTAAATAAAACAAATTTATTATCTCAGGGTCTCCATGGGTCAGGGATTTGGGTATAGTTAGCTCAGAATCTCAGCAGGCTACACTCAAGTTGTGGGTATGGCTGTTATCTCATCTGTGGCTCAGGGTCCACTTTCATGTGGTTGTAGGATTCATGTCACTATTTACTGGCTTTCAGCTAGGGATAATTCTCACCTTCTAGAGAACTCTCTTGGATCCTTGGACCATGATCTCCTCCACAGGCAGTTCACAAACTGGTTACTTGCTACTTTAAGGCCAGCAATGAATCTTTCTACTTTCAAAGCTACAAGAGCCTAGAATCCTTTTTTAAAAGTCTCACCTGATTAGGTCAAGTTCCCCCAGTATAAGCTTCCATTTGATAAATTCAAACTCAACTAATTAAGACCCTTAATTAAATCCAAAGAATGCTTTCACATTTACCATATAATGTAAGCTAGTCAGAAAAGAGAATTCAAGTAGATAGCCTCATCCACCAGAGGACAGACAACAGAAGCAAGAAGAACTACAATTCTGCAGCCCATGGAAGGAAAACCAAATTCACAGAAACATAGAGAAAATGAAAAGGCAGAGCACTTTGTACCAGATGAAGGAACAACATAAAACCTCAGAAAAAAAAAAAAAAACTAAATGAAGTGGAGATAGGCAACCTTCCAGAAAAGTAATTAAGAATAATTATAGTGAAGATGAGCCAGGACCTCAGAAAAAGAAGAGAGGCAAAGATCAAGAAGATGCAAGAAATGTTTAACAAACATCTAGAAGAATTAAAGAACAAACACACAGAGATGAACAATAAAATAACTGAAATGAAAAATACAATAGAAGGAATCAATAGCAGAATAACTGAGACAGAAGAATGGATAAGTGACCTGGAAGACAGAATGGTGGAATTCACTACTGCAGAACAGAATAAAGAAAAAAGAATGAAAAGAAACAAAAACAGCCTAGGAGACCTCTGGGACAACATTAAATGCAACAACATTCACATTATAGGGGTCCCAGAAGGAGAAGAGAGAAGGGACTGGAGAAAATATTTGAAGAGATTATAGTCAAAAACTTCCCTAATGCGAAAGGAAATAGCTATCGAATTCCAGGAAGTGCAGAGAGTCCCAGGCAGGATAAACCCAAGGAGAAACACGCCGAGACACATAGTAATCAAATTGACAAAAATTAAAGACAAAGAAAAATTATTGAAAGCAACAAGGGAAAAATGAAAAATAATGTACAAGGGAACTCCCATAAGGTTAACAGCAGATTTCTCAGCAGAAACTCTACAAGCCAGAAGGGATTGGCATAATATATTTAAAGAGATGAAAGGGAAGACCCTACAACCAATATTACTCTACTCAAAAGGATCTCATTCAGATTTGACAGATAAATCAAAAGTTTTACAGAAAGCAAAAGCTAAGAGAATGTGGCACCACCAAACCAGCTCTAGAACAAATGCTAAAGGAACTTCTCTAAGTGGGAAACACAAGAGAAGAAAAGAACTTACAAAAACCTATAACAATTAAGAAAATGGTAATAGGAACATGCATATAGATAATTACCTTAAACGTGAATGGATTAAATCCTCAAGCCAAAATACACAGGCTCCCTGAGTGGATACAAAAATAAGACCAATATATATGCTCTCTATAAGAGACCCACTTCAGACCTAGGGACACATACAGACTGAAAGTGTGGAGATGGAAAAAGCTATTCCATGCCAATGGAAAACAAAAGAAAGCTGGAGTAGCAATACTCATATCAGATAAAATAGACTTTAAGATAAAGTCTGTTACAAGAGACAAGGAAGGACACTACATAATGATGAAGGAATCAATCCAAGAAGAAGATATAACAATTATAAATATATATGAACCCAACATAGGAGCACCTCAATACATAAGGCAACTGCTAACAGCTATGAAAGAGGAAATCAGCAGTAACACAATAGTAGTGAGGGACTTTAACACCTCACTTACATGAATGGATAGATCATCCAGAAAAAAATTAATAAGGAAACACAAGCTTTAAATGACAAAATACACCAAATAGATTTAATTGATATTTATAGGACACTCCATCCCCAAAGAGCAGATTACATGTTCTTCTCAAGTGCACATGGAATATTCTTCAGAATAGATCACATCTTGGGTCACAAATTAAGCCTCAGTAAATTTAAGAAAATTGAAATCATATTAAGCATCTTTTCTGACAACAATGCTATGAGTTTAGAAATGAATTACAGGGAAAAAAAACGTAAAAAACACAAACACATGGAGGCTAAACAATACATTACTAAATAACCAAGAGATCACTGAAGAAATTAAAATGAAATCAAAAAATACCTAGAGACAAATGACGATGAAAACACGATGATCCAAAACCTATGGGATGCAGCAAAAGCAGTTCTAAGAGGGAAGTTTACCGCAATACAAGCCTACCTCAAGAAACAAGAGACATCTCAAATAAACAATCTAACCTTACACCTAAAGGAACTAGAGAAAGAAGAACAAATAAAACCCAAAGTTAGTAGAATGAAAGAAATCATAAAGATCAGAGCAGAACTAAATGAAATGAAAACAAAGAAAACAATAGCAAAGATCAACAAAACTAAAACCTGGGTCTTTGAGAAGATAAACAAAATTGATAAAACTTTATACAGACTCATCAAAAAAAAGAGGGAGAGGACTCAAATCAATAAAATTAGAAATGAAAAAGGAGAAGTTACAATGAACACCGCAGAAATACAAAGCATCCTAAGAGACTACTACAAGCAACTCTATGCCAGTAAAATGGACAACCTGGAAGAAATGGACAAATTCTTAGAAAGGTATAATCTTCCAAGACGGAACCAGGAAGAAACAGAAAATATGAACAGACCAATCACAAGTAATGAAATTGAAACTGTGATTAAAAATCTTCCAACAAACAAAAGTGCAGGACCAGATGGCTTCACAGGTGAATTCTATTAAACATTTATAGAATAGCTAACACCCATCTTTCTCAGACTCTTCCAAAAAATTTCAGAGGAAGTAACAATCTCAAACTCATTCTATAAGGCCACCATCACCCTGACATCAAAACCAGACAAAGGTACTACAAAAAAAGAAAATTGCAGACGAGTATCACTGATGAAAATAGATGCAAAAATCCTCAACAAAACACTAGCAAACAGAATCCAACAACACATTAAAAGGATCATACACCGTGATCAAGTGGGATTTATCCCAAGAATGCAAGGATTTTTCCATATATGCAAGTCAATCAAAGTGATACACCATATTAACAAATTGAAGAATAAAAACCCTATGATCATCTCAATAGATGCAGAAAAATGTTTCAACAAAATTCAACACCTATTTATGATAAAAACTCTCCAAAAAGTGGGCATAGAGGGAACCTACCTCAACATAAAAGGCCATATATGACAAACCCACAGCAAACATCATTCCCAATGGTCTAAAAACTGAAAGCATTTCCTCTAACATCAGGAACAAGACAAGGATGTCCTCTCTTGCCACTATTATTCAACTTAGTTTTGGAAGTCCTAGCCACAGCAATCAGAGAAGAAAAAGAAATAAAAGGAATCCAAATTGGAAAAGAAGTAAGACTTTCACTGTTTGGGGATGACATGGTACTAATATAGAGAGTTTCCTAAAGATGCCACCAGAAAACTACTAGAGCTAATCAGTGAATTTGGTAAAGTTGCAGGATACAAAATTAATTCACAAAAATCTCTTGCATTCCTATACACTAACAATGAAAGATCAGAAAGAGAAATTAAGGAAACAATTGCACTCACCATTGCAACAAAAAGAATAAAATATCTAGGAATAAACCTACCTAAGGAGGTAAAAGACCTGTACTCAGAAAACTATAAGACACTGATGAAAGAAATCAAAGATGACACAAACAGATGGAGAGATATACCATGTTCTTGGATTGGAAGAATCAATATTGTGAAAATAAATATACTACCCAAAGCAATCTACAGATTTAATGCAATCCCTGTCAAACTACCAATGGCATTTTTTACAGAACTAGAACAAAATATTTTAAAATTTGTATGGAGACACAAAAGACCCTGAATAGCCAAAGCGGTCTTGAGGGAAAAAAAAATGGAGCTGAAGGAATCAGACTCTCTGACTTCAGACTATACTACAAAGCTACAGTATTATAGACAATATGGTACTGGCACAAAAACAGAAATATAGATCAGTGGAACAGGCTAGAAAGCCCAGAGATAAACCCATGCACCTATGGTAAACTAATCTATTACCAAGGAGGCAAGGATATACAATGGAGAAAAGACAGTCTCTTCAATAAGTGGTGCTGGGAAATCTGAACAGCTACATGAAAAAGAATGAAATTAGAACCCTCCATAACACCATACACAAAAATAAACTCAAAATGGATGAGAGGCCTAAATGTAAGACCGGACTCTATAAATGTCTTAGATGAAAACATAGGAAGAACACTCTTTGACATAAGTCACAGCAAGATCTTTTTTGATCCATCTCCTAGAGTAACGCAGATAAAACCAACAATAAACAAATGGGACCTAATGAAACTTAAAAGCTTTTGCAAAGCAAACTACAAAGAAGACGAGAAGACAACCCTCAAAGTGGAAGAAAATATTTGCAAATGAATCACTGGACAAAAGATTAATCTCCAAAATATATAAACAGCTCATGCAGCTCAATATTGAAAAAACAAATAACCCAATCCAAAAATGGGTAGAAGACTTAAATAGACATTTCTCTAAAAAAGACATACAGATGGCCAAGAGGCACATGAAAAGCTGCTTAGCATCACTAATTGTTAGAGAAATGCAGATCAAAAGTACAATGAGGTATCACCTCACACCAGTTAGAATGGGCATCATCAGAAAATCTACAAATCACAAATGCTGGAGAGGATGTGGAAAAAAGGGAACTCTCTTGCACTGTTGATGGGAATGTAAATTGGTACAGCCACTATGCTGAACTGTATGGAGATTCCTTAAAAAACTAAAAATAGAATTACCATATGACCCAGCAATCCCAATACTGGGCATATATCCAGAGAAAACCATAATTCAAAAAGACATATGCACCCCTATGCTCATGCAGCACTACTTACAATAGCCAGGTCATGGAAGCAATCTGTGTCCACTGACAGATGAATAGATAAAGATGTGGTACATATATACAATGGAATGTTACTCAGCCATAAAAAGGAATGAAGTTGGTTCATTTGTAGAGATGTGGATGGATCTAGAGACTGTCATACAGAGTGAAGTAAGTTGGAAAGAGAAACAACAAATATCGTATTTTAAAGCATATATGTGGAACCTAGAAAAATGGTACAGATGAACTGGTTTGCAGGGCAGAAATAGATACACAGATGTAAAGAAGAAACATATGGACACACAAGGGGGAAATGGTGGGGCGGGAGTATGGTGGTAGTGATGTGACGAATCGGGAGATTGGGATTGACATTTATACGCTAATATGTATAAAATGGATAACTAATAAGAACCTTCTGTATAAAAAAATAAATTTAATTTAATTTAAAAATTCAAAATAAAAAAGAGAAATCAAATTATTTTCACAAATTGCACCCACAATCAAGGATGCATATTCACCAGTGCGAGTGAACCTTGCAGGTCATCTTAGAATTCCACATATCACATTCTGTATAGTATAGATTGGGTCTTCTTATGTTTGAGACTTATATTAATGAATCATATAATACAAACTCTTTTGTGCCTGGCTTCTTTTATTCATTAATGTTATAATGAGATTCTTCCATCCAGTTGTGTATGGCAATGATTTATTCATTTTAATTTTTGTATATTCATTCTCATTATTTCCATTTTATGAACATATCAAAATTTATCTATTCTAATGCTGTTTAACATTTGGGTTGCTTCAAGTTTCATACCATTATGATAACATTTGTTTCTTTCAATGAACATGCATATGCATTTCTGGTAAGCATATACCTAGGAGTTATTATCTTCAGCTTTAATAAAAACAATGAGTTTTCCCTAAAGTTATATAAAAAAAAATTTTCTATCTCAACCAACATCTTATGTGAGCTCTAGTTTCTCAATGTTCCCACAAAAGCTTTGTTATAACCACCTTCTTTTTCATTTTTGTCACTGACTGCATATATGTCAATACTGGGTTGTGATTTTCCATGATGGCTAGTTAATTAATGCATGTTTTCAAGCACCACCCCCCTCTATGGGCTTTTTAAAATGTCCTTGTTATAAAATTGAAAATTAAATCACTACATTTTTCTATTTGTCCATCTTTTTCTCACGTTTGCAGTTCTTCATATGTTTTCAATACAATTCCTTTATCAGATGTATACATTGCAAATATCTTCTACTATTTATGTGGCTTTATTTTTGTTCTCTTAATACATATTTAGGTGAATAGGAATCATAATCTTAATGTAGTCTGGCTTGTTTTTTCTTTTATTATTACTTCTGGTGTCAAAAAAAAGAAATTGGTTTTCTAAAGTGGATTACCTATTTTACATTCTACATGTAGTGTATGAGAGTTTCAGTTTATTCATGTCCTCATCAGTAATTGATAGCATAAGTCATTTAAATTGTACCTATTTTAATATGTGTTCAGAGTATTTCCTTCAGAATTAGTGTGTATTTCTATAATGACTAATAATATCGAACATCTTTTAATGGCTTATTTGTCATCTGTATGTCTATATGGTAAAGTGTCATTCAAATATTTTGCTTATTTTTAATTAATTTCCTTGTTTTATTTCTCTTTATTTCTTTTTATTAATTACATTTTTAAATCCTTTTTAGTGAGTTTTGATAGTTCTTTTTAACTTTAAATATGTTTTATATAAGATACGTATTTTGAAATATTTTCTCCCAATGTGTGGCTTTCTTTTACATTTTCTTAACGGTATCTTCCAAAGAGCAGAAGTTTTTAATTTTGATGAAGTACGTTTATCCATATGTACTTTTGTAGATCACACTTTTAGCATTGTAACTAAGATATTTTTGCCTAAACAAAGGTCATATATATTTTCTCCCATATTTTCTTTTAGATAATTTATAGTTTAGGGTTTTACTTTTATATATAGGAGACATTTTGCATTAAAGATAGATATGAATATGCCATCAATTCAGGGTAATTTATTGAAAAACTTTTTTTCTCCACTGGGTGACCTTTGCAACTTATCAGAAGTCAGCCTTCTTAGAAGAAATGCAATTTTATGTCAGATTTGTTTCCCTCTCTCCTTAGTTTGTCCCCTCAAGTGTCTACTTTTTGTCTCTCCAGCCCCACAGAACCACAAAATATGCTGATCCCCAACAACATTTCTCTGCCTGGACAAGGTGTACATTCTCAGTCTTCTGTGTACACAGAATCTGAATATAACCTAATAAAAAGAACCCCATTAGTTAAACATTTTAATTTATATTTCATCTCTTAAAATTTAACAGTCCTAGTCCTTATTGCTTCAGCAGATAGCTGATGATTTTAGAGAGCTAGCTTTTAGAATTTGTGTAGATTTTCCAGTAGTTCTCAGTGAAATTATTGGTCTGCCTTTATCAACTTCATATGACTTCAAAGGGATTACATTATTTAAAAAAACAATCCCTGAGAGAGAATTTTTCACAATTCTGTATTTTAGTTTTAATTTAATTCAATTTAGGAATGTTTCTTTTTTAAAAAAAAATAATTTTAAAATATGTTGAATAAAATTCTATATTTAGTATAGACATTAAAAAATAGGTTGAAGAAGATTCTACCTCTGGAATGGTTGCCTGAAAGTCTTCATGGACCTGTTGTCTAGTGAAACAGCCATACCTGGTAAAAATTATTTAAGACAGCCATTTAAAACCTCTGAAAATTGTTCTAAGGTCATAAGGCAAATTAAGAATATTTATCCAATAAAATATTCTAAGTCTTGTCAAGAACAGAGAAAATCTGTGTCACTTGAGCCACAAAAGGTCCCTTCCACAAAAGGTCCCAGTGTGGCAGAAACTCTATTCCAGCCAGGTGGGTGGCCAATAATCAACCCTGGAAGGGGTAGACTACCATTTATCTTCTCACTCAGCTCTGAGCTTCAGAGGAATTAAGTTCCAGGAAAGCATAAGCAAGAGGTCGGAAGTCCCCTTCCTTCTTAATCCCAAATCATATGGCAGAGGCTCTGTTCTAGTTCTGAGAAGCAGAGAAATTTGAGACACTGATTTCCTTTTTTATGAACTTACTCATTGACTGGAGGATCCACCCTGAGAGAGGCAAACTAAGAATACCAGAGACTACCACTTTCCCAGCACCCCTGTTTATAAAGAAGATGCATCACTCCAAGAGATGGGTGTTACTGTCCTTGCCCCAGCCCCAGATCAGTAGCTCAGAGATTTTTTATTTTTCCATGAAAAGAGTCAAGTCATTAGAACAGAGAGCCACAAAGTTAAGGAACTGACTTTGTTTGGAGCAGGTGGTGGGGATGACAAAGGCTGAGAGCACTCTTTTAAACAGTGGAGATTTTGTTGGTAAGAAATTAAAAGAAAGCTGGAAAGCTCCATGAGAGGTACAAACTAAGTAGTAAGCCAGCTTATTAGAGAGAACCAGGGAGAGACACAGCTAAGAAGAGGTCTCCTACGTTCAAAACAAACCTCACAGATAGGTCTCAGAAACTATCCATACAAAAAGTATCAAATTTAATTGGATCAGACTGTGGAACAATTTATGCCTCAAGGCACTATCAAAAACAATAGAGCAATGATCCATAAAATAGTAGAGCCTAACAGGCGGATATAATACCAACAAAGGCCTACAGTTAAAAGGTGAGATCAGAAGAAGAGTCAGTCAAGGAGAAGATTGCTAAAATCACTGTCATCTTGGAGTAATAGCACAAGCCCAAGACTGTATACTATTAGGAAGGACATCACAGGCTTCACATGGTGGAGGAAATAGACTTTACTAAAGTATTCCAGACAAGTCATTAAACAAATAAACAAACAAACAACAGCTGCAGCAAGCTCCAGGAAGAGGGGATTGTGGGCTCCCTCATATATATATATATATATATATATATATATATATACACAAAAGAAAATGCCTGTGAGAGTGCCCAGATGTTGAACTTAACAAATACTTGAAAATAAGTTTTATAAATATTTTCAAGCAATTAAAGTAAACATCCTTACAGAAATAAAGGAAAGTATGAGGACAAATAAAATCTGGGTAAAGAAAATCAGAGATAAACACAAAATAAATAAATAAATAAAAGGTAAAATAATTTATTTCTAGCAGACCCATTTTATAGAAATAATAAAGAATGTTCTTCAGAGTGAAAGCAACTGACTATAGACAGTATTTTGAACATATATGAAACATATTGGTATAGGTAATTATGAATGTATATCTTTTCTCATTTGTTCTCTTAACTGATTTTAAAAATAATTGTAGAAAATGATATGTATGTAGTTACATTGTTGGAGTCATAATGTATAAAACTTTAATATAATGACAATAATGGTGCAAAAGAATTGAAGAGGGAGCAAAATTTTATTGGAGTAAAGAAATGATACTGGATAGTAACTATAATACTGGATAGTAACTATAATAAATGAAGAGAATCAGAATTATTAAGGTTAATAAAATAAACTTGATACATATATTGTTATTGGCTTTTTTATCTCAGCTTCTTTAAATGACAAAATTATATAAATTAATAATTACAAAAATGTACAGTTGGGCTCATATATTTTTATATAAAATAGCATAAGAAGGAAGAATGGGGAAGAGAAATATACAGGAAACATTCTGTTCTTACTATTTCTGTTCAATATTTTACCAGAAATTCTAGCCTTGGCAATTAAACATGGAAATAAAAGAAAAGAAAGAGGTGACACTATCTCTGATCACTTACAGATGACATAAATTTATAGATAAAAGTCTTAAAATAAAATATTTAGTAATAAATTAAAGAAGAGTAAGACTTGTACAGAGAAAGCTATCAAATATAATTGAAAGAAATTGAAGACTAACGGTTATGGTTATTTTTTGCTTAATAGTTCCTTCATCAATTTCTTTCTTTGCTATCACATTTTACTATAAGCAGCAAAGAGAAACCAGGCTATGCTTTCCACACTTTGCTTGGAAATCTCCTCAGCTAACTATCCAAGTTCTTGACTTAAAAATTCTACTTTCCACCACCGAACAGCAGAACATAATTTGGCCAAGTTTTATTCAATTTATAAGGATAGCCATTCTTACAGTTTCTAATAATATGTTCCTCATTTCATCTGAATCTTCTCCAGAAGCACCTTTGACATCCATATTTCTAACAACAGTCTGTTCCTGTATTCTCCAAGATGATAGAAGCTTTCTCTACAGCTTTCCTCATTTCTTTCTGAGCCATTGCCAGAATTACTTTTAACATCCGTATTTCTACCAAAAATCTCTGCAAGAAATCTCTGCAAAAACCTACAATCTAGGTTTCTGCTATCAAGTGCTTCAAAATTCTTCCAAACTCTATCCATTACCCAATTCCAAAGTCACTTCCACATTACAGTAGCACATCAATTCCTGATACTAAAATCTGTAATAGTTTTCTAGGGCTTTTGTAACAAAGCACCACAAACTGATTAGCTTAAAACAACAGAAATGTGTTTTCTCAATTCTGGAGGCAAGAAATCTGAAATTGAGGTGTTGGCAGGAGCATGCTTCCACTGAGATCCTGAGTAGAATTCTTCCTTGCTTCTTCTCAGCTTCCTGTGATGGCAAAGAATCCTTGGTGTTTTTTAGCTTGAAGCTGCGTCACTTCAATCTCTGTCTCTGTCATCATATATTGTTCTCCCCGTGTATTTCGGTGTTCAAGTGAGGTTATTTTCATCTTATAAGGATTCCAGTCATACTAAATTAGGGACCCACTCTACTCCAGTTTAATTTCATCTTAAGTAACTGCATCTGAAATAGCCCTAATTCTGAATGAGATCACATTCTGAAGTGTTGAGTGTTAGGACAGTTTTCTGGAAGACAAAGTTCAATCCATAACAGACCTCTTCTTCACACCATACACAAAAATGAACTAAAACAGATCATAAGCTTATAAGTATGAGCTGAAACTATAAACATAAAATGTTTAGAGAGAATGTAGAAGAAATCATTTTAACCTTGGCTTAGGGAAAGCCTACCTGGATACGACACCAAAAGCAAAAGTGACAAAAGAAAAATAATGATAAATTTACCTCATCAAACCTAAACCATTTGTGCTTCAAGGGATACCATCAAGAATGTGGAAATACTGAGATTTAATTTAAAAAAACAAAAGAGCGCTACAAAACTATGTAAATAAAAGCATCTGACAGTTTGCTCTCAAAAAAAAAAAGAATGTGGAAACACAACACAAACAGAAAATATTTGCAAATCATGTATTTCATAAGAAACTTTTATCTGGTATATATAAAGAACAAGTATGACAATAATAAAAAGACAAGCCAATTAAAAATGGTCAAAGAATCTGAATAGACATTTCTCCACATAAAAATTACAAACAGCAATTAGGCATGTGAAATGATTTTCAAAGTCATTAGCCATCAAGGAAATGCAAATCAAAACCACTATCAGATACCATTTCACACACACTCGACTACCTATAATCAAAAAGACAGACAATAAAAAGGTTTGATAAGGATGTGGAGAGAGCAAAAATCTCATATACATCTGGTGGGAACATAAAATGATGCAGTTGCTTTGGAAAATAATCTGGAAATTTCTCAGAAAGTTAAATGTAGGATTACCAAATGACCCAGCAATTCCACACCAAGGTATACATCTAAAGGAAATGAAAACATATCCACACAAAACTTGTTCATAGCAGCATTGTTCATAACAACAAAGAGTAGGAAAAGACAAATCTCCATCAACTGATGAATGGGTTTAAATGCACTGTATCTGTGCAGCAACGGAATACTATTCAGCCTTAAGAAGAGATGGTATATTGATATATGCAACAACAAGAATAAACCTTGAAAACATACATAAAAGAAGTCAGTCCCAAAATACCACATATTGTATTACTCCATTTATATGAAATGTCTATAATAGGTAAATGCATAGAGACAGAAAGCAGATTATTGGTTGCCTAGGGCTGGGGAAGTTGAGGGGAAATGGGGAATGACCAATTCTGGATACTGAGTTTCTTTGCAGTGTGCTTTAAATGTTCTAAAATTGATTGTGGTGATGGTTGCACAACTCTGTGAATGTACTAAAAACCATGAACTATACACCTTAAACTGGAGAGTTGCATAGTATGCAAATTATATCTCAATAAAGTTATTATATTAGAAAACAAGGGGTTGAAATATATGTGATTACATATAAATATATAGTATAAAATGTATCATATAAACAAATATAAGTTGTGTAAGCAAGTCATGTAATAGTATAGGCAAAAACCCATTATATTTATTATTTAAACACTCTTAAACATGTACTATTAACTGATTTGTTTTATGTACAACTTTACTGGACCCTCCTAAGTCTATAGAATGGTCATGTATAATAATTATCTTCATTTTATAGGTAAGGAAACTAAGATTTTTATTTTTTAATTTTAAAGATCTGTTCTAAAGCACAATAATTTGTAAAGGACTTTAAGTTAAAAAGGCTGCTTTAATTTAAAATATCAACTAAAATTGCATTAGCCTGAGAAACACAATGAATAAATAAAATGACAGACAAAACAGAAGTCAACTAAACATGAAGTGGAATGACGTTTATCTGCCTATTCCCTTTATCACTATTGATTGGAGCCCAAGTAGATTAGTAAAAAGAACACTTGCCACAGATTCAGGAAACCCAGTTCTTAGTCTGGTTTACTAATCAGATATCCTTAGACATTAAATTAAATGTTCCTTTGTCACAGTTTCATCAAGATCTTTAGTTTACCCCTATAAATTGACACTAAATATCATGTTATTCACCTTCAAAATCTTCTTGAACTGATGTGAGCACTCATCATGGCTCAAGATATGGGTTAAATTGTGTCCCCCCAAAATATATGCTGAAATCCTAAATGCAGCATGTCAGAATGTGACCTATTTGGAAATAAAGTCATTATAGATTTAGTTAGTTAAGATAAGGTGATACTGGAGTAGGGTAAACCCATAATCCACTATGACTGGTGTTCTTATAAGAAGAGGAAAAAAAGATACAGAGCCACAGACACTTAAGAGGAGAATACCATGTCATGATGGAGACAGAGATTGAAGTTTTACAGTGGCAAGCCAAGGAATGCCAAAGGATTTCTTGCAAAGCATCAGATGCTAGGAAGAGGCAAGAAAAGATTGTGCTCTACAGATTTCAGAGGGATCATTGCCCTGTCAATATTTTGATTTTTGAGTTCTAGCTTCCAGAGCTTCAAGAGATAATAAAGTTCTATTGCTTCAGCCACCTAGTTTGTGGTATTTTGTTATGGCAGCCCTAGGGAACTAATACATTCTCAAACCTACTTTGCCTAAATAAGCCTTTTTTAAAAATGGCTTGCATTTGTTATGTGCTTACTAACTGCTATGTACAGTGCTAAACACATTATATACATTCTAAACTACAAAGAATTCAATAAAAATAACAAACCAAAGAAACAAATAAAACTCTTAGAAGTATGAGTCAATATTTATCACTATTGTCAGATTGTGAAAAAAACTGTGGCTAAGAAATTTGTCTTGAATCAAAAATATTTTAAGAGTGGTAAGTCTGTTCCAACGTGGCCTGACCCTAGACCTGTGTAATTAATCACTACACAGGTTAATCTGTAATGCTTGGAAAGTTTTTTGTTTTTTAAAAATGAAAATCATAATTTTTCTCCATTTCTACTTAATCACCATTAAATAAAATGCTAGCAGTTGAAATAGCCTGTGCAGTAATGAAACGCTTTTCAAATTGTCTAGTAGTAAATACTTTTATTGGAATAAAAAAATCACTAAAGTATACAATGAAGTTAAATAGTTAAATCCAGTCTTCTTTCATTTGATGGAAAAGATTTTTCTCTCTTTTTGTGTGTTCCAATAAAGATAAATCAATGAAGAAGTTTTCTATTGAGGTTAATGCTTTCCATAAATAAAAAATGCCAAGATCTTGGGAAATAATGTTTTTTTTTTCTTTTTTTTAATCTGCTTTATCATGAAACTTTCAAATCCAAGGTTATTTACTGTATGATGTCATATGGTGATTTTTATTCTTTTTGCATTTTCTGAAAATAATATTTAGTAATAATAAAAATATAAGGCATCTTATATAATTACAACAGTATACCTAAATTAGTGTGTGCCTCAAGTTTACAATTATTACCACAAAATGAATGTTAGATCAAAGTCTTATAGCAAAAGTAATGGAAAGCTTAATTATAACTTCTTAATTATTTAATATAAACATGTTGCAATCTTTTTTATGGATTTCACTTTTCGTGTGTTTTTTCTGGTTGAACTAAACAATCACACATAGTATTTTTTTACTATACTATTTTTTTAATATTCTTTTCCATTATTGTTTATCACAGGATGTTCAATATAGTTCTCTGTGCTATACTTTAGGACCTTGTTGTTTAACCGTTATAAATGTAATAGTTTGCATCTACCAGCCCCAAACTCCCAGTCCAGAGGGATGGACTGGGAAGGACACATAGTATTCATTTACTTATTTTGTACTAACCTGAAAAGATGTGTCCCAAGAAAGATGGAGTAGTAGTTTTTATCTTATTTCCTATGTTTAATAGTTTTCTTTTTTACAGTCTCAATAACTAATTTTGACACGTCATAGTTTACTATATATAATCAATCACCGAATCAAATATTATGGCACAGGATAGCGTTTGCTGACCCATTTAGTTGGTGGCCACAGACAAAATAGTTCAGGAAAAAAGTGATTCTTATTTTACAAGTTGAATTTATAAGTCAGTTCGATTTGTCAGAGCATTTTTTTTAACATCTTTATTGGGGTATAATTGCTTTACAATGGTGTGTTAGTTTCTGCTCTATAACAAAGTGAATCAGTCACACATAAACACATGCTCCCATATGTCTTCCCTCTTGCGTCTCCCTACCTCCCTCCCTCCCTATCCCACCCCTCCAGGCGCACCGAGCCAATATCCCTGTGCCATGCGGCTGCTTCCCACTAGCTATCTACCTTACTACGTTTGTTAGTGTGTATATGCCCATGACTCTCTCTCGCCCTGTCACAGCTCACCCTTCCCCCTCCTCATAACCTCAAGTCCGTTCTCTAGGAGGTCTGCGTCTTTATTCCAGCTTTACCCCTAGGTTCTTCATGACTTTTTTTTCTTAAATTCCATATATATGTGTTAGCATACGGTATTTGTCTTTTTCTTTCTGACTTACTTCACTCTGTATGACAGACTCCAGGTCTATCCACCTCATTACAAATAGCTCAATTTCGTTTCTTTCTATGGCTGAGTAATATTCCATTGTATATATGTGCCACATCTTCCTTATCCATCCATCTGATGATGGGCACCTAGGTTGTTTCCATCTCCGGGCTATCGCAAATAGAGCTGCAATGAACATCTTGGTACATGACTCTTTTTGAATTTTGGTTTTCTCAGGGTATATGCCCAGTAGTGGGACCACTGGGTCACATGGTAGTTCTATTTGTAGTTTCCTAAGGAACCTCCATACTGTTCTCCATAGTGGCTGAACCAATTCACATTCCCACCAGCAGTGCAAGAGTGTTCCCTTTTCTCCACACCCTCTCCAGCATTCATTGTTTCCAGATTTTTTGATGATGGCCATTCTGACTGGTGTGAGATGATATCTCATTGTAGTTTTGATCCGCATTTCTCTAATGATTAATGATGTTGAGCATTCCCTCATATGCCTGCTGGCAGTCCGTATATCTTCTTTGGAGAAATGTCTATTTAGGTCTTCTGGCCATTCTTGGATTGGGTTGTTTGTTTTCTTGTTATTGAGCTGCATGAGCTGCTTGTATATTTTGGAGATTAATCCTTTGTCGGCTGCCTCGTTTGCAAACATTTTCTCCCATTCTGAGGGTTGTCCCCTGGTCTTGTCCATGGTTTCATTTGCTGTGCAAAAGCTCCGAAGTTTCACTAGGTCCCACCTGTTTATTCCTGTCCTCATTTCCATTACTCTGGGAGGTGGGTCAGAAAGGATCTTGCTGTGATTTATGTCATAGAGTGCTCTGCCTATGTTTTCCTCTAAGAGTTTGACAGTTTCTGGCCCCACACTTAGGTCTTTAATCCATTTTGAGCTTATTTCTGTGTATGGTGTTAGGGAGTGATCTAATCTCATACCTTCACATGTACCTGTCCAGTTCTCCCAGCACCACCCACTGAAGAGGCCGTCCCTTCTCCACTGTACATTACTGCCACCTTTATCAAAGATAAGGCGTCCATATGTGCATGGGTTTATCTCTGGGCTTTCTATCCTGTTCCATTGATCTATCTTTCTGTTTTTGTGCCAGTACCATACCGTTTTGATAACTGTAGCTTTGTAGTATAGTCTGAAGTCAGGGAGCCTGATTCCTCCAGTTCCTTCTTTCATTCTCAAGATTGCTTTGGCTATTCGGGGTCTTTTGTGTTTCCATACAAATTGTGAAATTTTTTGTTCTAGTTCTGTGAAAAATGCCAGTGGTAGTTTGATAGGGATTGCATTGAATCTATAGATTGCTTTGGGTAGTAGAGTCATTTTCACAATGTTGATTCTTCCAATCCAAGAACATGGTATATCTCTCCATCTATTTGTATCATCTTTAATTTCTTTCATCAGTGTCTTATAATTTTCTGCATACAGGTCTTTTGTCTCTTTAGGTAGGTTTATTCCTAGATATTTTATTCTTTTTGTTGCAATGGTAAATGGGAGTGCTTTCTTGATTTCACTTTCAGATTTTTCATCATTAGTATATAGGAATGCCAGAGATTTCTGTGCATTAACTTTGTATCCTGCCACTTTACCAAATTCATTGATTAGCTCTAATAGTTTTCTGGTAGCATCTTTAGGGTTCTCTATGTATAGGATCATGTCATCTGCAAACAGTGACAGCTTTACTTCTTCTTTTCCGATTTGGATTCCTTTTATTTCCTTTTCTTCTCTGATTGCTGTGGCTAAAACTTCCAAAACTATGTTGAATAAGAATGGTGAGAGTGGGCAACCTTGTCTTGTTCCTGATCTTAGTGGAAATGCTTTTAGTTTTTCACCATTGAGGATGATGTTTGCTGTGGGCTTGTCATATATGGCCTTTATTATGTTGAGGAAAGTTCCCTCTATGCCTACTTTCTGCAGGGTTTTTATCATAAATGGGTGTTGAATTTTGTCAAAAGCTTTCTCTGCATCTATTGAGATGATCATATGGTTTTTCTCCTTCAATTTGTTAATACGGTTTATCACATTGATAGATTTGCGTATATTGAAGAATCCTTGCATTACTGGAATAAACCCCACTTGATCATGGTGTATGATCCTTTTAATGTGCTGTTGGATTCTGTTTGCTAGTATTTTGTTGAGGATTTTTGCATCTATGTTCATCAGTGATATTGGCCTGTAGTTTTCTTTCTTTGTGACATCCTTGTCTGGTTTTGGTATCAAGGTGATGGTGGCCTCGTAGAAGGAGTTTGGGAGTGTTCCTCCCTCTGCTATATTTTGGAAGAGTTTGAGAAGGATAGGTGTTAGCTCTTCTCTAAATGTTTGATAGAATTCGCCTGTGAAGCCATCTGGTCCTGGGCTTTTGTTTGTTGGAAGATTTTTCATCACAGTTTCAATTTCAGTGCTTGTGATTGGTCTGTTCATATTTTCTATTTCTTCCTGATTCAGTCTTGGCAGGTTGTGCATTTCTAAGAATTTGTCCATTTCTTCCAGATTGTCCATTTTATTGGCATAGAGTTGCTTGTAGTAATCTCTCATGATCTTTTGTATTTCTGCAGTGTCAGTTGTTATTTCTCCTTTTTCATTTCTAATTCTATTGATTTGAGTCTTCTCCCTTTTTTTCTTGATGAGTCTGGCTAGTGGTTTATCTCTTTTGTTTATCTTCTCAAAGAACCAGCTTTTAGTTTTATTGATCTTTGCTATTGTTTCCTTCATTTCTTTTTCATTTATTTCTGATCTGATTTTTATGATTTCTTTCCTTCTGCTAGCTTTGGGGTTTTTTTGTTCTTCTTTCTCTAATTGCTTGAGGTGCAAGGTTAGGTTGTTTTTTCGAGATGTTTCCTGCTTCTTTTTTTTTTTTTTTGGTGGTACGCGGGCCTCTCACTGTTGTGGCCTCTGCTGTTGCGGAGCAAAGGCTCTGGACGCACAGGCTCAGTGGCCATGGCTCATGGGCCTAGCCGCCCTGCGGCATGTGGGATCTTCTCAGACCAGGGCATGAACCCGTGTCCCCTGCATCGGCAGGTGGACTCTCAACCACTACGCCACCAGGGAAGCCCTGTTTCCTGCTTCTTAAGGTGGGCTTGTATTGCTATAAACTTCCCCCTTAGAACTGCTTTTGCTGCATCCCACAGGTTTTGGGTCGTTGTGTCTCCATTGTCATTTGTTTCTAGGTATTTTTGATTTCCTCTTTGATTTCTTCAGTGATCACTTCGTTATTAAGTAGTGTATTGTTTAGCCTCTGTGTGTTTGTATTTTTAACAGATCTTTTCCTGTAATTGATATCTAGTCTCATGGCGTTGTGGTCAGAAAAGATACTTGATACAATTTCAATTTTCTTAAATTTACCAAGGCTTGATTTGTGACCTAAGATATGATCTATCCTGGAGAATGTTCCATGAGTACTTGAGAAAAATGTGTATTCTGTTGTTTTTGGATGGAGTGTCCTATAAATATCAATTAAGTCCATCTTGTTTAATGTATCATTTAAAGTTTGTGTTTCCTTATTTATTTTCATTTTGGATGATCTGTCCATGGGTGAAAGTGGGGTGTTTAAGTCCCCTACTATGAATGTGTTACTGTCGATTTCCCCTTTTATAGCTGTTAGTATTTGCCTTATGTATTGAGGTGCTCCTATGTTGGGTGCATAAATATTTACAATTGTTATATCTTCTTCTTGGATCGATCCCTTGATCATTATGTAGTGTCCTTCTTTGTCTCTTTTAATAGTCCTTATTTTAAAGTCTATTTTGTCTGATATGAGAATTGCTACTCCAGCTTTCTTTTGGTTTCCATTTGCATGGAATATCTTTTTCCATCCCCTTACTTTCAGTCTGTATGTGTCTCTAGGTCTGAAGTGGGTCTCTTGTAGACAGCATATATAAGGGTCTTGTTTTTGTATCCATTCAGCTAATCTTTGTCTTTTGGTGGGAGCATTTAGTCCATTTACATTTAAGGTAATTATCGATATGTATGTTCCTATTCCCATTTTCTAAATTGTCTTGGGTTCGTTATTATAGGTCTTTTCCTTCTCTTGTGTTTCTTGCCTAGAGAAGATCCTTTAGCATTTGTTGTAAAGCTGGTTTGGTGGTGCTGAACTCTCTCAGCTTTTGCTTGTCTGTAAAGGTTTTAATTTCTCCATCAAATCTGAATGAGATCCTTGCTGGGTAGAGTAGTCTTGGCTGCAGGTTTTTCTCCTTCATCGCTTTCAGTATGTCCTGCCACTCCCTTCTGGCTTGTAGGGTTTCTGCTGAGAGATCAGCTGTTAACCTTATGGGGATTCCCTTATGTGTTATTTGTTGTTTTTCCCTTGCTGCTTTAATATGCTTTCTTTGTATTTAGTTTTTGACAGTTTGATTAATATGTGTCTTGGCATATTTCTCCTTGTATTTATCCTATATGGGACTCTCTGTGCTTCCTGGACTTGATTAACTATTTCCTTTCCCATATTAGGGAAGTTTTCAACTATAATCTCTTCAAATATTTTCTCAGTCCCTTTCTTTTTCTCTTCTTCTTCTGGAACCCCTATAATTCGAATGTTAGTGCATTTAATGTTGTCCCAGAGGTCTCTGAGACTGTCCTCAGTTCTTTTCATTCTTTTTTCTTTATTCTGCTCTGCAGTAGTTATTTCCACTATTTTATCTTCCAGGTCACTTATCTGTTCTTCTGCCTCAGTTATTCTGCTATTGATCCCATCTAGAGTACTTTTAATTTCATTTATTGTGTTGTTCATCGTTGCTTGTTTCATCTTTAGTTCTTTTTGGTCCTTGTTAACTGATTCTTGCATTTTGTCCATTCTATTGTCCATTCTATCTCCAAGATTTCGGATCAACCTTACTATCATTATTCTGAATTTTTTTCATGTAGACTGCCTATTTCCTCTTCATTTGTTAGGTCTGGTGCATTTTTATCTTGCTCCTTTATCTGCTGTGTGTTTTTCTGTCTTCTCATTTTGCTTATCTTACTGTGTTTGGGGTCTCCTTTTTGCAGGCTGCAGGTTAGTAGTTCCTCCTGTTTTTGATGTCTGTCTCCAGTGGCTAAGGTTGGTTCAGTGGGTTGTGTAGGCTTCCTGGTGGAGGGGACTAGTGCCTGTGTTGTGGTGGATGAGGCTGGATCTTGTCTCTCTAGTGGGCAGGTTCACGTCTGGTGGTGTGTTTTGGGGTGTCTGTGGCCTTATTATGATTTTAGGCAGCCTCTCTGCTAATGGGTGGGGTTGTGTTCCTGTTTTGCTAGTTGTTTGGCATAGGTTTTCCAGCACTGTGGCTTGCTGGTCGTTGAGTGAAGCTGGGTGCTGGTGTTAAGATGGAGGTCTCTGGGAGATTTTCGCCGTTTGATATTATGTGGAGCTGGGAGGTCTCTTGTTGACCAGTGTCCTGAAGTTGGCTCTCCTACCTCAGAGGCAGAGCCTTGCCTCCTGGCTGGAGCACCAAGAGCTTTTCATCCACACGGCTCAGGATAAAAGGGAGAAAAAGTAGAGGGAATTAGTAGAAGTATGAGGAAAGAAAGAAGGAAAGGAGGGTAGGAAGGAAAGAAGAAAGAAAGAAAGAAGCAAAGAAGGAAAGAAGGCAAGAAGGAAAGAAAGGAGGGAGGGAGGGAGGAAGGAAGGAAGGAGGGAAAGAAGGAAAAAAGACAGAAAGAAGATACAGTAAAAATAAAATAAAGTATAATAAAGTTATTGAATTAAAAAATTCTTATTTAGAAAAAAAAAAGGGACGGATAGAACCTTAGGACAAATGTTGGAAGCAAAGCTATACTGACAAACTCTTACACAGAAGCATACACATACACCCTCACTAAAAGAGGTAAATGGGGAAAAATCATAAATCTTGCTGTCAGAGACCACCTCCTCAATTTGGGATGATTCGTTGTCTAAAGGAGGGAAGGAAGGGAGGAAAGAAAGAAAGAAAGAAAGAAAGAAAGAAAGAAAGAAAGAAAGAAAGAAAGAAAGAAAGAAAGAAAGAAAGAAAGAAGGTAAAGTATAATAACGTTATTAAAATTAATTATTAAGAAAAAAAATTTAAAAAAAAAACAAGGACGGATAGAACCTTAGGACAAATGGTGGAAGCAAGACTATACAGACAAGATCTCACACAGAAGCATACACATACACATTCACAAAAAGAGGAAAAGGGAAAAAATCATAGATCTTGCTCCTAAAGTCCACTTCCTTAATTTGGGATGATTGGTTGTCTATTCAGGTATTCCACAGATGCAGGGTATATCAAGTTGATTGTGGAGCTTTAATCCGCTGCTTCTGAGGCTGCTGGGAGAGATTTCCCTTTCTCTTCTTTGTTCTCACAGCTCCCAGGGCTCAGCTTTGGATTTGGCCCTGCCACTGCGTGTAGGTCGCTGGAGGGCGTCTGTTTTTTGCTCAGACAGGATGGGGTTAAAAGAGCCGCTGATTCAGGGGCTCTGGCGCACTCAGGCCGGCGGGGAGGGAGGGGCACGGAGTGCGGGGCGGGCCTGCGGTGGCAAAGGCCTGCGTGACTTTGCACCAGCTTGAGGCGCGCTGTGCGTTCTCCCGGGGAAGTTGTCCCTGGATCCCGGGAGCCTGGCAGTGGCGGGCTGCACAGGCTCCGCGGAAGAGGGGTGTGGAGAGTGACCTGTGCTCGCACACAGGCCCCTTGGTGGCGGCAGCAGCAGCCTTAACGTCTCCCGCCCGCCTCTGGGGTCCGCGCTTCTAGCCGCGGTTTGCGCCTGTCTCTGGAGTTCCTTTAAGCAGCGTTCTTAAACCCCTCTCCTCACGCCCCAGGAAACAAAGAGGGAAGGAAAAGTCTCCTGCCTCTTCGGCAGGTGCAGACTTTTCCCCGGACTCCCTCCCGGCTAGCTGTGGTGCACTAACCCCTTCAGGCTATGTTCAAGCCGCCAACCCCAGTCCTCTCCCTGCGCTCCGTCCGAAACCGAAACCCGAGCCTCAGAGCCTCAGCTCGCAGCCCCGCCCGCCCCGGTGGGTGAGCAGACAAGCCTCTCGGGCCGGTGAGTGCCGGTCGGCACCGATCCGCTGTGCGGGAATCTCCCCGCTTTGCCCTCCGCACCCGTTGCTGTGCACTCCTCCGCGGCTTCGAAGCTCCCCCCTCCGCCTCCCGCAGTCTCCGCCCGCGAAGGGGCTTCCTAGTGTGTGGAAACGTTTCCTCCTTCACAGCTCCCTCCCACTGGTGCAGGTGCCGTCCCTATTCGTTTGTCTCTGTTTTTTCTTTTTTTCTTTTGCCCTACCCAGGTATGTGGGGAGTTTCTTGCCTTTTGGGAGGTCTGAGGTCTTCTACCAGCCTTCAGTAGGTGTTCTGTAGGAGTTGTTCCACGTGTAGATGTATTTCTGGTGTATCTGTGGGGAGGAAGGTGATCTCTGCGTCTTACTCTTCTGCCATCTTCCGCCTTCCCCAAGTCAGAGCTGTCAGAGCATTTTAAATCATTTTTACTGAGCACAAATGTAAGTTATTTCCTCATTATATGTCTATTTTATTATATACCTCATACATCATATCATTGTTAACCATATTTTCTCCATCTTATGAGAGTTTCTTCTGCAGTTTCTACTGATAACAATGGAACAAGAACATGCACTACCAAGATGTTGTCTCAGAAATTCTTTATGGACCTCTAAAAATCCATTACAATAATCTAATATTAATAGCTTTTCATTGAATTGCTCAGACAACATGGTAATAATATTTTAAATGAGCCTCATATTGTTGAAACAAGCCATACTTCTGAATGCAAACCCATATTTTTGAAGAAATTTTCATGAAACTCAAAAGTGCTGATCTGAAAGTCAAAGTCATTAAGAACCCAAACTGAGAAGCCCTAACTCTTGAGTATCTCTTTTTTTAAATCTGCTACCTCAGGTGGTTGGGAAGCCATATGGAAAGAAGGGTGAACATAGTTGACTGAGGAAGGCTGTGGAGGATAAGTGAGAGGGACTTGCATGAAAAGATAAATATATATGTATTTCAAATAAAATTGTATTATAAAACATATAATCTTTAACTTTGTTTAATATTAAAAATATATTATGAATAATTGTCCATATCAACACAGGTGCAAAGCATAATTTATCAGAACTTACATCATTTTAGCAAAGGAATATACCTTAATTTATGTAGTCAACCCACTATAATTGGGGATTGTTTATTTTCTTCATTTTCCATTATAACTAATGTTTTCATGAATAAGTATATGTATGCATATTTGGTTATACCTTTGATATATTCTTTATTGCATGAAGTGGAATTTCTAAGACCAAAGGTTTGTATATTTATTACACTTATGAATCTGTATTATAAAATTGACATTCATAAAGATTGTTTAAATTTTACAAGAGAATATGTTTTCCAAATGTTATAAAACATTGGATATTATAATTAGTTATCACTAAAAAATTCAATGAGTACAATAGTAAATAATTATTTTGATATGCAGTTCATTAATTATAAGAAGAGGAAAATTAATTAAAATATTTATTTGTTATTTCTATTTCTTGCATTTTAAATAGCTTTACTTTGAATTTTATCCATTCCATTACAGTTTTGCTAATTGTAAATTAATGGTAAATATTTTAAAATCAGTATATCAACAATTGTCTTACAAAGTTTGATTTTAATTTAGAAATTATTTTTATTGATTTAAAAATCATAATTGTACAGTGATCAAATCAATTAGTCCTCAACTTCATCATTTTTATTTTTGGTCTCATGTAAAAAATATATATACATACGTGTGCATGCACACATATATGTATACATGTATATATATATATATTTGTGCATATTTATATACACATATAATTATATATATATACACATATATATCTTTATACATATGTGTATACAATTTATCTAAAGCTATAACTATTTCTGTGCATATATTATACATATGTGTGTGTGTATATATATATATATATATATATATATATATATATATATATATATATATAACATTTCATCACTCTCTAGAGAGATAGCATCATATACTGATTCATGGAAGAGACTCTGGAACCAATGGCTTTAGTTTGATTACCTACCCAAATTTTTAGTTCTTTAGGGTGGACAAATTTTTTAAATCTCTGTGCACAAGTTTTCTCACAATAACATAGGAGTGACAATAATACCTATGCCATTGGGTTGTTATGCAAAATAAATGTCAATTTTTGTAAACCATGTAGAATGGTGACTTTCACAGTATAAGAAACTGTATTTGTTAAAATAATATTGGGGTCACTGGGACTGATTAGAGATTATTACAATATTGAGCCTTTCAATTCATATATTTGTTATATTTTATTCAGGTTTTCTTTCTTTCCCTCAATGATGTTATATAGGTTTCTATAGAGATCTTGGGCATATTTTGTTTCGATTCCTAAATATTCAAGGGTTTAAATGCTATGGAAAAATAAAAATTTAAATTTCATTTTTCCAAGTATATAGGTATACAATTTTTATGTTTGCCTTGTATAAATTGCCCCTGCTTAAATTGATTATTAATTGTAATCATATGTATTAATTCATTGTACATACTCATAAGCTTTGCAAGTAATTTCAATTTTGTTTCTTTCTAATAATTGTTTTATTCCACTATTGTAGATCTGCTTGTAACTCTCAAATTTTACTTTTCTGAAAATATGTGTTTTTTACTTTCATTTTAGAATTATAGTTTAGTGGGTTCTACAATTCTATGTTGGCAGTTGTTTTCTGTCAGAACTTTAAAGATATCTTTCCATTATCTTCTGGCTTTTATTATTTCTTTAGAGAGATTAGCTTACTGTTTTTCCTTCGAACAATGTATCTTTCATTCTAGCTTCTTCAAAGATTTGTCTTCATTAACTTTAAAAAATACATTGTGCCTAGTTACTTTTAAAATTCTTCCATTTGTACTTTATATAGTCTTTTTAAATTATGTGGCTTGATATCTGTCATCCATTTTGGAAAATTTTCTTTTTAATTGTAATTTCTTTCTAAGTCTTTTCTTGTTACACGTTTCTGTGTTTTCTGTGCTTTTATTGTCTTCTTTCAATATATTTCTCTTAGTTTTTGGTTTTCTGAAATTTGAATATAATATGCATCTGCATGTTTTATAAGTTTTGGGGGGGTCATTTTACCTTCTTCCAATTATATCTCATTCTTTTAGTGGTCTGTCTCTGGTGAGTGTTTTTCCAACTGTTAGCTTTAAGTCTCCTGAGTCTTCTTTTGTTTCCTTGTTGCATACTTCCCAGCCAGTGTCCTCAAAAACCTTACCCTTGTTGACTATGTTTTTGTTTTCCCCTTATGATAGAAAGGAAAGTTAGAAGGGACTGGGATTATGTTTCAGAATTGTGCTTAGGTAAAGCCTTTCCCTGGAGAGTAGTCCTTTTTAAGTAGACGTCTCTGGACATACTTTAAAATGACTACATTTTCCTTGTCTTCCCAGAGCCATGAAAGGATCTTTCTCAGATCCTCATGAGGAACCATGAAAGTATGAGAGCATCCCTACATCTGTGTCCCCCCAAGGTGTATAATTTTCACTTTAATCCACATTCAATCTCAATTCATTGATTTACTAATTAAGTGTTCCTACCAGTTTATGGCTCCGGCAATTTCTACTGTAGGTAAGCAGATCTTGGTCGCTGTATCTCTCCTGATATGCATGTTTCTTCAGATTTTGGTGTGGCCGTTTATCCTGTGACCTCAGTTCTCTCATGGGTCCAACAAAAAGCATTGATTTTCAGTTTCTGTACCTTTTTCTTATTGGTAGTGATGCTTTCCTAGCTCTTTCCTGTCAGAATTGAAACACTAACCCATTTTTTTAATAGGTGTTTTTTGTGTGTCTCCTTTAAAAAAATTTAATTGGTATTAGTTACTCTGTGTATAGCTTTAGGTAGAAATCAATTTCACTTTTCTCAAATTTATTGCCTCATTATTCAGAAACTGTACTCTGTTATTTCTCACTCTGGAAGAAGGACACATCATTTTTTCACACATCATTTTTTTGCTTTTCACATTTTTCATGTATTCACAGCTTAAAGAACAGTTCCTGACTTACATTATAATAATTAAATATTTGTTGATTTAATGAATATAAACAAGATCTCATTTATGAGCTCCTAGTGTTTTGATTTTCTATTACTTTGTTTTATATATCTTTCCCTATGTCAACACCATTTTTTTACTGTAATAGTTTTATATTATCTTGATGTTTTGTAAGATAACTCTTCTAAAATTGAGAATCAGAATAAAATTCCGGAGGAAGCTCAGAATTTATAAATTCATTTCAATTGTACCTATATCCTTGAAATGAAATGTTCTTTAAGAGCATATCACTGACTTTATTTAGATCTTTATCATGCCTTTGTTTTGTTACAGTAAATTTTCAGATGACAGAAAACCTTCAAACTATTTTAAGTAGAAAACAATTTAATCACTTACAAATAGTGGAAAGGGTTGGAGGAGCAGTGTTTAGGCTAGATCTCCAGAAATTACTACTTGGACAAAATTATATATTGACCTGCCAATGAAGTTCTACCCTTGCCATGAACAGAAATTTGATGCAAAGGCAGTCAACAGTTGTAGCTGCTGGCTGTATGATCACCCATTTTGCCCAGATCAGCAAGGTGCTACCACAAATGCTGGCTTAAGGAGAACACCAGCTTCACTGTCATTTAGAGATCAGAAAGCTGTTTCTAGAATTTTTGTCTCCAGAACCATACTGGGTTTAATAGAAAATGCAAAAGCAAAAATAAATGTCTTGTTCAGTGCCAAATTCCCAGTGTAGCTAAGTTCCAAATTCCAGTCCAAGTTCAGTTGGGCACATATGACTGGCAGAACTTAAGTCTCTTCTGGGACCTAAAATGCAAAAGAATGTGAGAAACATGCTTTTCATCTTTTTTTTTTTTTTTTTTTTTTTTTTTTTTTTTATGGTGCACGGGCCTCTCACTGTTGTGGCCTCTCCCATTGCGGAGCACAGGCTCCGGACGCACAGGCTCAGTGACCATGGCTCATGGGCCCAGCCGGTCCGCGGCATGTGGGATCTTCCTGGACCAGGGTAAGAACCTGTGTCCCCTGCATCAGCAGGTGGACTCGCAACCACTGTGCCACCAGGGAAGCCCAGCTTTTTTAATGATGCAATATAGTAATGCACACTTGGAAGGAAATTAAAAAAGTGGTGGTTGACCTAATGAATATTTCTGTCGCTCTGTCAAAACTTTTGTACTCTATAGATGTCTTGATTATCTTTTCTTAGATTTGATCTGGTTTTTTGATTTCTTTTTTAGTGGTTATGTTTCTATTGTAACATTAAATTAAGCGACATCTTCTAATTGATTTTAATGATATTTATTTTTATAATAATTTAATATCCATAAAATTGCATAATTCACTGCTTCTAACTGTTGTAATTTGTACTTAAATATTTATGTATGTAACATTTCATCTACATATAAGGGCTACTTTTACTATTTCTGAGCAGTTTGCCATTTATTTATGCATTTATTTACTTATCTTTTTTACAGATTTGCAGTATAAGGCATAAAATCAAGAGTCTATATTATGTGCTACTTTGGCATCTGATAAAATTGAGAATTACTGAAGTAGCCTAACTACAAATTCCACTCTCCACTTTGCTCCCATGGGTAATAGCTCCCAGCCACATAGCTCTTCTTGCTTCACTCTGAGTAGTGGGTTTCAGTTTCTTGATAGCATGCAGAATTATTCAAACAAGACAATTTCATTTCTTTTCTAAGAACCAGAGAATATACCACCCTCTTCCACCAAAAAAAACACCTCTCACACTTCCTCCTTTTCCACTCTGTTCCTGCATGCAACACCCATATAACCTTCTGTGCTGTGCAGTGTCTTCCTCCCCCAGACTATGAGTATGTGTGACTAATACATTTCTTGCCTATATCATCTACAGTGTTGTGTTATGAGTTTAACCATACCCATATCCTAGGTCAGGAATCCACACCTCAATAATGAGGCAAATAACAGATAATTAAAACACGTTTTGATCTCCAGTCCAAATTAGAAATATAGGATTAATGTAATCCTCTTACTAAATCAATTTTTGTTTTGAGTAGCCTTTTTTTTTTTCTAAACTTATTAATTTCTGTTTCATCACTCATAATTCACTTGAGTGTATGCTTTATTCCTCTCATTTTTTTTATATTCCCCCCCCCACTTCTTAATTTAGATACCAATTTCTTTAATATTTGAGAGCTCTTATTTTCTAATAAAAGAATAACACTGCAAATTTCATTGCATCATGCAAGTTTGACATAGTTATTTCATTACTGATCAATTCTAAGTACACTTAAAGTTTCACTTTTATAATTTTGAATCATGACTCACTTGTAGATGTATGGTGCTTTTTATATCTTCTCTTATATTTGAAAAAAATAGAAATTCTACTATGATCAGAAAATATTATATGTATGATGCTGAATCTTTGAAAATTTTTGAGACTTGTCTTAAGGATTTGCATATGGTTAAATTTTACAATTATTTTATGGGAGCTTAAAAACATTGTTTTGTCCAGTTGTTGTATGCAGCTTCTTTTTCTGTCCCTTAACTCATATGCTAATTATGTTGTTTAAGTGTTTTATACATTTGCTGCTATTTTTCTAAATTATTGGTCAACTGAGAGATAGGTTGAATTCTATTACTGTGTTGTATAATTTTTTTCCCTTATAATTCTATACATTTATTCCCTTCCATATCTTGATACTATGGTATTAACTGAACTTAAGTGTAGAATTATTATATTTACCTGAATAATTGAAATTTTGTAGTTAGTGTCCACATCTATTTCTAATGACACTTTACGTTTAAAGTATATCATGTATGATATTAATATAGCTACTATTACTCTATTTGGTGAATGTACACTGGATTTATCTTTTCAAATATTTCTATTTCAACCTTTCAATGTTTGTATATTGTAGATATTTCTCCTATAAACAGTATAACTCTCATGATTATTTTCTTTTTAATTTCAGACTAAAGATTTTTTTTAATTGATGAGTTACTACATGCTATTGTTTAAATGTTTGTATTCCTCCAAAATGTATACTCTAAAATTCTAATGCCCAGCATGATGATATTAGAGCGCAGCAACTGGGGTGCAGAGGGCAAAGCGGAGAGATTCCCGCACAGAGGATCGGTGCCAACCGGCACTCACCAGCCCCAGAGGCTTGTCTGTTCACCCGCCGGGGCGGACGGGGGCTGGAAGGTGAGGCTGGGGCTTCGGAGGTCAGATCCCAGGGAAAGGACTGGGGTTGGCTGTGTGAACACAGCCTGAAGGGGGCTAGTGAGCCACAGCTAGCCGGGAGGGAGTCCGGGAAAAGGTCTGGACCTGCCGAAGAGGCAAGAGACTATTGTTTCAGGGTACACGAGGTGACGGGATTCAGCGCACCGCTTAAAAGAGCTCCAGAGACGGGCGCGAGCTGCGGCTATCAGGGCGGACACCAGAGACGGGCATGAGACTCTAAGGCTGCTGCTGCCACCACCAAGAAGCCTGTGTGCGAGCACAGGTCACTATCCCCACCTCCCCTCCCGGGAGCCTGTGCAGCCCGTCACTGCCAGGGTCCCATGATCCAGGGACAACTTCCCTGGGAGAACACATGGCACACCTCAGGCTGTGGCAATGTCACGCTGGCCTCTGCAACCACAGGCTCGCCACACACTCCGTACCCCTCCGTGCCCCCAGCGTGAGTGAGCCAGAGCCCCCTAAACAGCTGCTACTTTAACCCCGTCCTATCTGACCAAGGAACAGATGCCCTCAGGCAACCTACACACAGAGGCTGGGCCAAATCCAAAGCTGAACCACAGGAGCTGTGCAAACAAAGAAGAGAAAGGGACATCTCTCCCTGCAGCCTCAGGAGCAGCAGATTAAATCTCCACAATAAACTTGATGTACACAGTATCTGTGGAATACCTGAATAGACAATGAATCATCCCAAAACTGGCGGTGGACATTGGGAGCAAAGATATATATATATTATTTTCCTTTTTCTTTTTCTTTTCTTTTTTTTTTTCTTTTTGGTACATGGGCCTCTCACTGTTACAGACTCTCCAGCTGCGGAGCACAGGCTCTGGACATGCAGGCCCAGCGGCCATGGCTCACGGGCCCAGCCGCTCCGTGGCATGTGGGATCCTCCTGAACCAGGGCACAAACCCATGTCCCCTGAATCGGCTGGCAGACTCCCAACCACTGCGTCACCAGGGAAGCCCCTTTTTCACTTTTTGTGAGTGTGTATGTGTATGCTTCTTTGTGTGATTTTGTCTCTATAGCATTGTTTTTAACATTTGTCCTAGGGTTCTGTCTGTCCTATTTTTCTTTTTTTTTTTTTTTTTTGGATAGTTTTTATTGCTTGTTATCATTGGTGGATTTGTTTTTTGGTTTCACTGCTCTCTACTTTCTTTGATTTTTTAAATTACTTTTTAATCTTTTTTTATTTTTAATAATTATTTTTTATAACTTTATTTTATTTTTTTTTATTTTTTTATTTTTTTTCTCCCTTACCTTCCGAGCTGTGTGGCTGATAGGGTATTGGTGATCTGGCTGTGCGTCAGGCCTGTGCCTCTGAGGTGGGAGAGCCAAGTTCAGGACATTTGTCTACCAGAGACGTCCAGGCTCCATGTAATATCAAACAGCAAAAGCTCTCCCAGAGATCTCTATCTCAACACTAAGACCCAGCTCCACTCAGAGACCAGCAAGCTACAGTGCTGGACCCCTATGCCAAACAACTAGCAAGACAGGAACACAATGCCACCCATTAGCAGAGAGGCTACCTGAAATCATAATGATGTCACAGATACCCCCAAAACACACCACTGCGTGCAGTCCTGCCAACCGGAAAGACAAGATCCAGCCTCATCCACCAGAACACAGGCACCAATCCCCTCTACCAGGAAGCCTACACAACCCACTAAACCAACCTCACCCACGGGGGCAGACATCAAAAACAAAAGGAACTATGAACCTGCAGCCTGTGAAAAAGAAACCCCAAACACAGTAAGTTAAGCAAAATGAGAAGAAAGACAAACACACAGCAAATGAAGGAGCAAGGTAAAAACCCACCAGACCAAATAAATGAAGAGGAAATAGGCATTCTACCTGAAAAAGAACTCAGAGTAATGATAGTAAATTTGATCCAAAATCCTGGAAATAGAATGGAGGAAATACAAGAAATGTTTAACAAGGATCTAGAAGAACTAAAGAGCAAACAAACAATAATGAACAACATAATAAATGAAATTAATAATTATCTAGAAGGAATCAATAGCAGAATAACTGAGGCAGAAGAATGGATAAGTGACCTGGAATATAAAATAGTGGACCTAACCACTGCAGAGCAGAATAAAGAAAAAAGAATGCAAAGAAGTGAGGACAGTCTCAGAGACTTCTGGGACAACATTAAACACACAAATATTCTAATTATAGGGGTTCCAGAAGAAGAGAAAAAGAAAGGGACTGAGAAAATATTTGAAAAGATTACAGTTGAAAATTTCCTGAATATGGGAAAGGAAATATAGAAAATCCAGTCCAGGAAATGCAAACAGTCCCATACAGGATAAATCTAAGGAGAAACACGCCAAGACACATATTAATCAAACTATCAAAAATTAAATACAAAGAAAAAATATTAAAAGCAGCAAGGGTAAAACAACAAATAACATACAAGGGAATCCCCATAAGGTTAACAGCTGATTTTTCAGCAGAAACTCTGCAAGCCAGAAGAAAGTGGCAGGGCATATTCAAAGTGATGAAAGGGAAAAACCTACAACCAAGTTTACCCTACCCAGCAAGGATCTCATTCAGATTCAACAGAGAAAATAAAACCTTTACAGACAAGCAAAAGCTAAGAGAATTCAGCACCACCAAACCAGCTTTACAACAAATGCTAAAGGAACTTCTCTATGGAGGAAACACAAGAGAAGGAAAAGATCTACAATAACAAACCCAAAACAATTAAGGAAATGGTAATAGGAACATACATATCAATAATTACCTTAGATGTAAATGGATTAAATGCTCCAACCAAACGACATAGACTGGCTGAATGGATACAAAAACAAGACTTGTATATATGCTGTCTACGAGAGAGCCACTTCAGACCTAGGGACACATACAGACTAAAAGTGAGGGGAAGGAAAAAGATATTCCATACAAATGGAAATCAAAAGAAAGCTGGAGTAGCAATTCTCATATCAGACAAAACAGACTTTAAAATAAAGACTATTACAAGAGACAAAGAAGGACACTACATAATGATAAAGAGATCAATCCAAGAAGAAGATATAACAATTGTAAATATTTATGCACCCAACATAGGAGAATCTCAATACATAAGGTAAATGCTAACAGCCATAATAGGGGAAATTGACAGTAACACAATCATAATAGGGGACTTTAGCACCTCACTTTCACCAATGGACAGATCATCCTAAATGAAAATAAATAAGGAAACACAAGCTTTAAATTAGACATTAAATAAGATGGACTTAATTGATATTTATAGGACATTCCATTCAAAAACAACAGAATATATTTTCTTCTCACGTACTCATGGAATATTCTCCAGGATAGATCATATCTTGGGTCACAAATCAAGCCTTGGTAAATTTAAGAAAATTGAAATTTTATCAAGTATCTTTTCTGACAACAATGCTGAAAGACTAGATATCAATTACAGGAAAAAAAAATTGTAAAATATACAAACACATGGAGGCTAAACAATACACTACTTAATAACGAAGTGATCACTGAAGAAATCAAAGAGGAAATCAAAAAATACCTAGAAACAAATGACAATGGAAACACAGTGACCCAAAACCTATACGATGTAGCAAAAGCAGTTCTAAGAGGGAAGTTTATAGCAATACAGTCCTACCTCAAGAAATAAGAAAACGTCTCAAATAAACAACCTAACATTACACCTAAAACAATTAGAGAAAGAAGTACAAAAAAAAAAAAAATGAAAGTTAGCAGAAGGAAAGAAATCATAAAGAACAGATCAGAAATAAATGAAAAATAAATAAAGGAAACAATAGTAAAGATCAATAAAACTAAAAGCTGGTGCTTTGAGAAGATAAACAAAATTGATAAACCATTAGCCAGACTCATCAAGAAAAAAGGGAGAAGCCTCGAATCAATAGAATTAGAAATGAAAAAGAAGTAACAACTGACACTGCAGAAATACAAAGGGTCATGAGAGATTACTACAAGCAACTATATGCCAATAAAATGGACAACCTGGAAGAAATGGACAAATTCTTAGAAAAGCACAACATTCCAAGACTGAACCAGGAAGAAATAGAAAATATAAATAGACCAATCACAAGCACTGAAATTGAGAGTGTGATTAAAAATCTTCCAACAAACAAAAGCCCAGGACCAGATGGCTTCACAGGTGAATTCTATCAAACAGTTAGAGGAGAGCTAACATCTATCCTTTTCAAACTCTTCCAAAATATAGCCGAAGGAGGAATAATGCCAGACTCATTCTACAAGGCTGCCATCACACTGATACCAAAAACAGAGAAAGATGTCACAAAGAAAGAAAACTACAGGTTAATATCACATGCATATAGATGCAAAAATCCTCAACAAAAATACTCTCAAACGGAATCCAACAGCACATTAAAAGGATCATACAGCATGATCAAGTGGGATTTGTCTCAGGAATGCAAGGGTTCTTCAATATATGCAAATCAATCACTGTGATACACCATATTAATGAACTGATGGATAAAAACCGTATGATCGTCTCAATAGATGCAGGAAAAGCTTTCAACAAAATTCCACATCAATTTATGATAGAAACCCTCCAGTAAGTAGGTATAGAGAGAACTTACCTCAACATAATAAAGGCCATATATGACAAACCCACAGCCAACATCGTCCTCAATGGTGAAAAACTGAAAACATTTCCACTAAGATCAGGAAGAAGACAAGGTTGCCCACTCTCACCACTCCTGTTCAACATAGTTTTGGAAGTTTTAGCCACAGCAATCAGAGAAGAAAAGGAAATAAAATGAATCCAAATCAGAAAAGAAGTAAAGCCGTCACTGTTTGCAGATGACATGATACTATACACAGAGAATCCTAAAGATGCTAACAGAAAACTACTAGAGCTAATCAATGAATTTGGTAAAGTTGCAGGATACAAAATTAATGCACAGAAATCTCTGGCATTCCTATACACTAATGACGAAAAATCTGAAAGTGAAATCAAGAAAACACTCCCATTTACCATTGCAACAAAAAGAATAAAATATCTAGGAATAAACCTACCTAAAGAGACAAAAGACCTGTATGCAGAAAATTATAAGACACTGATGAAAGAAATTAAAGATGATACAAATAGATGGAGAGATATACCATGTTCTTGGATTGGAAGAATCAACCTTGTGAAAATGACTATACTACCCATAGCGATCTCAAGATTCAATGCAATCCCTATCAAACTACCAATGGCATTTTTCACAGAACTAGAACAAAAAAAATTCACAACTTGTATGGAAACATATAAGACCCCGAATAGCCAAAGCAATCTTGAGAATGAAAAACGGAGCTGGAGGAATCAGACTCCCTGACTTCAGACTAATCTACAAAGCTACAATAATCAAGACAATATGGTACTGGCACAAAAACAGAAAGATAGATCAATGGAACAGGACAGAAATCCCAGAGATAAGCCCACGCACATAAACCCAGGCTCAGTAATTGTGGTGCACAGGCTTAGTTGCTCTGCGGCATGTGGGATCTTCCCAGACCACGGCTTGAACCCATGTCCCTGCATTAGCAGACAGATTCTTAACCACTGAGCCATGAGGGAAGCCCACAGAGGTTATAATTAATGAAAAATAATCACTTCAGCAAAATCAAAACTTTTGTATTAGCTAAATTTAAAATAAAGTTGATTGAATGTCTCTATTCTCATCATATGCTGAAAATAAGAACAGTGGGTAGGGCACTGCTAGAATATAAGGTTACCTGGACAAGGAAGCCACTGTTCTAATTTTATAACTTCTTCTAAATACAAAGTCAGTGCTTCCTAAGTCTTTATTTGCATGTTTGGGTATGTTGGACAATTATAGTGGTAATTTAATATTTAAGTACAATAACCAATTTTAAATGTCTGTGCTTAAAAAAACAAAAAACAAAAATGAAACACTTTAAAGAAATCAAAACATTTTGATGGTAGAAAGGATCTTAAAGCTCAGCTTATTCAATCATTCCTCCATTCTACAGATTTGCTTTCACAACAAGTAATTAGAATGAGTAATCAATAAGTCCCAATTTGTCTGTAACTCCTCCATCCCCTGAATTGTTAAATGTGAGCCACTGGCTGAATAAAATACTTCAGGTTTAATTTAATTAGCATAGAGTTGTGAATCTTAATCACTTCTCTTATTCTACATCCTATATATGCTCAATATGATCTGATAATATGATCATTTCTGGTTACATGAATTTTAAGCCTTCTGTCAGCTATCATTTACATCAATCTTCTATATACAAGCCTATCTTCTGCACCTAACAAAGTTCATTTTAGAGTTTTAGTCTGGGACTTTACATCAGTTTCCTTTTACCTCTCTTTTTATAACAAGCTATTAATCCTACTTCTCAAGGCATCTTTGCACCGTGCCTTTTAAAATTCAGTATATTCACTATCACTTCTGCTTTTTAGTGCTAATTTGAAAAATGTGTAAAAAAGGATAATATTTCAAGTTTCCATAAGTTCTTTATTTCTAGCACTGATTTAAATGTCTGACTCTGAGCTCTAGTCTGTCTGACACTAAACCTTAATCTGGATGCTTTCAGCCAAATTAGCTCAATTCCAGTGATTTATCAGTCACTTCAATTTAACATTTAGTTAGTTCAAGGAGCTGGTCCACTTGTCCCATGTATTGGGATTATGTCTAGATTCAGGTGAAGTTTAACTCACATCACTGTAGAGAAGTGAAACTGGTCTGTGCTTATCTTGAAAAATATATCTTTATGTTTTGGCACAGAAAATCTGACGTGATTGCTCCAGCAAGGCATGGCCATATTTTCCCGTTGATTCAGTTTTATCTATCATGGCTTTTGCTGGAGTTAATCCCCTGATGTCCTGTTACATCTCCTATTTGATGCCTGTTTGTGACTGCTCTCACATCAGCTTCTACAGGGTGACTGTCTTGTCCTCAGGAAACACTGTGCCCCACTCTGCTCCACCTTATGAGACTGGCAGGGCCTGCTGTCAGCCTCATTGTCTATCTCTTGCTGAGGCACATGGGGATATTTTTCCCCCTAAATCACCTCTTTAGAAATTCAAGAGTATTTTTTTTTAAAACTTCTAGACCCCTAAGGTCTTTTGCCATCTCCTTGGCCCTCTACTGCTGAAGTATATCTCAAGGCCACTTTCACTGTGATTTTTTTTTTTCCACCGATGGCATTTTTGTGGCTACCTTTTTTCTGAACAAGGGGTAAGTCTGTTTATTCCCAGTTCTCTCAACTCAACTTGGAGAACTTTGCCTGCCAAATTACTCCTCTCTCCCCACCCCACATTCACATTCTGTCCTTGGTTAGAGGGTTTAGTATAAAAAGGTTTTATCTGAACTTATTTCCTACTTGCTTTTATTTCTAGGTCCAATGGCTTTTCTATTCTGTAATGACGGGAAAGAGGCAGAGACTGCTTCAACTTATTGCATTTTCCCTCTGTGTTATACCTGAAATTTTATGTTATATTCAGTAGTTCCAAACTTTGAATCTTTGATGGTCCTTCTCTGTTCATCCCTTTCTGAAGAGAAGGGCAACCATCACGTGGCTGGAAAAGAGTGATCCTTTGCACAAGTATGAAACTTGACAGTTGAAGCTTTAGTTTGTTGATCTGACAGAAATTAGTACTTTATAGATTATCCTGTTATTCCTGCCTTGTCTTTACCAAGAATATTCCTGCTACGTTTTTAACAGAAGTTTTTGTAGTGGTTAGTTATTGAATGATTTCTGCTTCCTCGAAGTGTTCTCTATATAAAGAAGGTGAGTCTTGTAGCAATATCTGACTGTGTTGGAAGTGTCTCTTTGTCTATATCTGGTTGAACTAGGAGTAGACAACTAACCTGATCAGAGGCAATTGAAGTCCTTCTCCTGGGAACATGAAACTTGAAAGAGGAGACATTGAAATGTCTAAAGAGATGTGTCATATTGATGCTGGTGCCATAAAGAGAAGTTCTGTAAATTTCTGCCGTGGACATATTTAGATATATTTTTGGTTTATTCATTTTCCAAGAATTGTATGTTTAATTTGCTTCTCACTTTTGAAAAAGTATACTGGTTCTCATTTATTTAATCCCCATTTTCTGCATAATCTAATTTAAACTGGATTTCTCTCATTTACAGTGTAGTTAGTTCTGGCTGAAAAACTATGAGTAGAAGTGACACAAGTGACTTTCAGTTTTAGGGAATGGAAATGCCCTGTATGATCCTCCTGTTCTCTTTTCCTGATGCAACAACCAGGAAGCCATTATTGATAAGGCAGAACCGCAATATCTCTAATCACCACTTGGAAAGGAGTTGTCATCAAGTGCAGTGGGATACACTGCTGACAGCATATTTGAGAAATGAACCTCCGGTTACTGCATCATAACCAGTATATTGTGTCTAATAAAACTTACTTTTAATGCTTAAAACAGCCTACTTTTCTCTTCCTTTCTGTTTTAGTATATGCAATACTCTTGCTAAAGAGTTTCTCCTTAACCAGACTCTAGCCAGGCTTCTCGGAGCCATCTTCCTGATTAGTCCTCAGCCTTGGCCTATAAATATTTGACCAAAACATTAACATAGTTTCTAACAGCTCAAGGCTATATTTCTAGGATGACCCTTTCTTCCCCCAAAGTGCCTGCGTAAGAAAATTCAAGGCTGCCAAAAGAATTTAGTTTGTTGCAGCCCACACCTGAAGACAGGTCTCCTGTCTCCCAGCCTCTGTGGGGGGATGGGAGCCTAACTTCCATAAGTGCCGGTTAATAAACCCAGACAGGTTTCACATGGACCAACTCCTCTACCAGTTTTTGTAATTCTTCACTTCTCTGAATCTACTGCAGCCCCTCACTGCCCTCACTATTCCTTCATTCTCCTTTTAAAATGCCCAGTCGTCTCTGAACAAATAAATGTTGGTTTCAGATCACACTAGACTCTTCTCCTTATTGCATTACTGATTAGAGTCTGGCCTGACAACTATAACTAGTTTCCTGCTTTGTCTTTGATATTGTCTCACGAGAATGTCCTTTTCTATCTCCCTCAGCCCAATTTCATCTTCACATCAGTCATTTGGCTAGTTAGCTAATACTAAGCATATCTAAGGTGATGGGTCATGAGCTACTCTTTAAGAAAGCTATTCCCATCTCTTCACTCAACTAGGATGGAATAGGTAAAACTTTTTGTATATCCTCAAAGCTAGCATTTATCATTATCACTGTACTGATTACACAATATTGCAATTGTCTCATTCCTTGACTGTCTCCATTACTAGACTTCTGAATGATGTAAAACATATTATTCTGAGAAACTAGCAGTGTTTGGTGATTAATGATATCTGTTAAACAAGCATGAGGCTATAGCTAGTGGTCAATGAGATAATGATTTTAAAATACCATATACATATAAAATAAATGTTTGCTGTATGAACAAAAAAATAATTACAATAAATTTGTACTGCAATATTAAATGATCAAGCTCCTCTAATACTTATCAAAATTCCATTATTAGATGGAAAGAAAAATCATCTCATTGAACCAAATAAACTTTCACATACATTTCAGAGAGCTCCCTTCTTTTTTTTTTTTTTTTTTTTAATTTTTTTAACATCTTTATTGGAGTATAATTGCTTTACAATGGTGTGTTAGTTTCTGCTTTATAACAAAGTGAATCAGTTATACATATGTTCCCATATCTCTTCCCTCTTGCCTCTCCCTCTCTCCCACCCTCCCTATCCCACCCTCTAGGTGGTCACAAAGCACCAAGCTGATCTCCTGTGCTATGCAGCTGCTTCCCACTAGATATCAATTTTATGTTTGGTAGTATATATATGTCCATGCCACTCTCTCACTTTGTCACAGCTTACCTTCCCCCTCCCCATATCCTCAAGTGCATTCTCTAGTAGGTCTGTGTCTTTATTCCTGTCTTACCCCTAGGTTCTTCATGACATATTTTTTTTTTCTTAAATTCCATGTATATGTGTTAGCATACGGTATTTGTCTTTCTCTTTCTGACTTACTTCACTCTGTATGACAGACTCTAGGTCCATCCACCTCATTACAAATAGCTCAATTTCGTTTCTTTTTATGGCTGAGTAATATTCCATTGTATATATGTGCCACATCTTCTTTATCCATTCATCTGATGATGGACACTTAGGTTGTTTCCATCTCCTGGCTATTGTAAATAGAGCTGCAATGAACATTTTGGTACATGACTCTTTTTGAATTTTGGTTTTCTCAGGGTATATGCCCAGTAGTGGGATTGCTGGGTCATATGGTAGTTCTATTTGTAGTTTTTTAAGGAACCTCCATACTGTTCTCCATAGTGGCTGTACCAATTCACATTCCCACCAGCAGTGCAAGAGTGTTCCCTTTTCTCCACACCCTCTCCAGCATCTATTGTTTCTAGATTTTTTGATGATGGCCATTGCGACCGGTGTGAGATGATATCTCATTGTAGTTTTGATTTGCATTTCTCTAATGATTAATGATGTTGAGCATTCTTTCATGTGTTTGATTGCAGTCTGTATATCTTCTTTGGAGAAATGTCTATTTAGTTCTTCTGCCCATTTTTGGATTGGGTTGTTTGTTTTTTTGTTATTGAGCTGCATGAGCAGCTTGTAAATTTTGGAGATTAATCCTTTGTCAGTTGCTTCATTTGCAAATATTTTCTCCCATTCTGAGGGTTGTCTTTTGGTCTTGTTTATGGTTTCCTTTGTTGTGCAAAAGCTTTGAAGTTTCATTAGGTCCCATTTGTTTATTTTTGTTTTTATTTCCATTTCTCTGGGAGGTGGGTCAGAAAGGATCTTGCTGTGATTTATGTCATAGAGTGTTCTGCCTATATTTTCCTCTAAGAGTTTGATAGTTTCTGGCCTTACATTTAGGTCTTTAATCCATTTTGAGTTTATTTTTGTGTATGGTGTTAGGGAGTGATCTAATGTCATACTTTTACATGTACCTGTCCAGTTTTCTAGCACCATTTATTGAAGAGGCTGTCCTTTCTCCACTGTACAGTCCTGCCTTATTTTCAAAGATAAGGAGACCATATGTGTGTGGGTTTATCTCTGGGCTTTCTATCCTGTTCCCTTGATCTATCTTTCTGTTTTTGTGCCAGTACCATACTGTCTTGATTACTGCAGCTTTATAGTATAGCCTGAAGTCAGGGAGTCTGATTCCTCCAGCTCCGTTTTTCATTCTCAAGATTGCTTTGGCTATTCGGGGTCATTTGTGTTTCCATACAAATTGTGAAATTTTTTGTTCTAGTTCTGTGAAAAATGCCAGTGGTAGTTTGATAGGGATTGCATTGAATCTGTTGATTGCTTTGGGTAGTAGAGTCATTTTCACAAGGTTGATTCTTCCAATACAAGAACATGGAATATCTCTCCATCTCTTTGTATCAACTTTAATTTTTTTCATCAGTGTCTTATAATTTTCTGCATACAGGTCTTTTGTCTCCTTAGGTAGGTTTATTCCTAGATATTTTATTCTTTTTGTTGCAATGGTAAATGGGAGTGCTTTCTTGATTTCACTTTCAGATTTTTCATCATTAGTGTATAGGAATGCCAGAGATTTCTGTGCATTAATTTTGTATCCTGCAACTTTACCAAATTCATTGATTAGCTCTAGTAGTTTTCTGGTAGCATCTTTAGGATTCTCTGTGTGTAGTATCATGTCATCTGCAAACAGTGACAGCTTTACTTCTTTTCCAATTTGGATTCCTTTTATTTCCTTTTCTTCTCTGATTGCTGTGGCTAAAACTTCCAATACTATGTTGAACAAGAGTGGTGAGAGTGGGCAACCCTGTCTTCTTCCTGATCTTAGTGGAAATGTTTTCAGTTTTTCACCATTGAGGTCGATGTTGACTGTGGGTTTGTCATATATGGCCTTTATTATGTTGAGGAAAGTTCTCTCTATGTCTACTTTCTGCAGGGTTTTTTGTCATAAATGGGTGTTGAATTTTGTCGAAAGCTTTCTCTGCATCTATTGAGATGATCAATAGATCATCTCCTTCAATTTGTTAATATGGTGTATCACGTTGATTGATTTGCATATACTGAAGAATCCTTGCATTCCTGGAATAAACCCCACTTTATCAGGCTGTATGATCCTTTTAATGTGCTGTTGGATTCTGTTTGCTAGTATTTTGTTGAGGATTTTTGTATCTATGTTCATCAGTGATATTGGCCTGTAGTTTTCTTTCTTTGTGACATCCTTGTCTGGTTTTTGTATCAAGGTGATGGTGGCCTTTTAGAATGAGTTTGGGAGTGTTTGAGAGCTCCCTTTTTAAAAATATTTATTTATTTATTTATTTGAATGCGCTGGGTCTTAGTTGTAGCAGGTGGACTCCTTAGTTGCAGCACGTGGGCTCTTTAGTTGTGACATGTGAAATCTTAGTTGCAGCATGCATGTGGGATCTAGTTCCCTGACCAGTGATCGAACCTGGATCCCCTGTATTGGGAGTGCAGAGTCTTATCCACTTTGCCACCAGGGAAGTCCCTCCATTTTTTTAGTTAAAAGAAGTTATATTGGAATTTTTGCTGCAAATTTTGAAAGATTAAATGGTAAAATACGCTGCTGTATTAGAGATGGGAGGAGGTTAAATAGTTTTGCACAGGAGAATCATGTTGTGTTTGCCCAAAGGGAAAGCTGCTTTTAGATCAGACTTAATTAGGACATGACTCTTCCCCTTGTATCACTTCAGAATGTGGCTCTCTTCTACTTTAGCAAATATTGTGAAACTACTTTATTCCAGACACTGTTTGATTTTAGATTTAGAAAGAAACAGACACAGAAAAAATACAGGTTTAGGAAAAGCAAGAGGTCCATTGATTGATTTAGCACTAAGCAAACAGAAAGAAGACTTTCCTAAGGAATTAGAAGGAAGCCAGCATGCTGCAGTGTACTAAATGGAGGTATCCACATCAAAAGAAAATAATGTAAAGGCAATTGGAGAAGGAAGTATAGTAATGCTTTGCTATATTGAAGGGTCCCTAAGATTAGAGAATGGCTTCCAGTTCAAAAGGATAAGGCCATGAATGGTGAAGATATAGAAGACTGGTACAATGTGAGAAAGAAAAACACAGATTGGAATGAAACATTCCCTGGCAAGAGCTTTCATTAATAGAAACAGGCAGATTTTAAATCTTTTCATATATAGACACATATGAACACCTGCAAAAGTGTAAGAGTTTCCAAATATGCTTAAATTAACTGTTTGTATATACTTATGTACACAGAGTTCACATTATACAATGTGTACTCTTTTTTAAATTAATGATTTTGTAAATAAGATTATAATGCCATTGTTAGGTTTTGGAAGATAAAACCAAGTTTATTTTTGCTGGATATGCACACACACACGTGTGTGTGTGTGCTAAGTTAAAAAATTAAAATATTGTTAAAGGTTTTTACATTTATGAGGAATATAGTTTTCATGTTCGGGCTTTATTTTTCTTAGAGTGCAGTGGCTCCAAAAATGAGTTGGGGACTGTTTCTTTTGTCATACCATGAATAACTATTCATAGTAGATTTTCTGACATTAAAAAACACCCTGATGATGATACTGAGACATATATTTTTCTAACCTGTTCTTCTGCTGGAATGGAATGTCTAATATTTATGCATAGAAAGAATTGGTCCATTGTTTAACTTAGGTAGAGTTATGTCAAACCACTATGACAAATCCTCATATAAAGGTTCTTGAATAAGGAGAAAACAGATAAATGGTTTAAATATTTTCATAGAAAGGGTATTGCATTTGACATACAAATACACATCTGTGAAAAATCTCAAGCCAGCAACCTAGACCTCTTAACATCAGTCCATTGCCATGACACCTCTTGTACTTAGAACACCAAATTTCTTTTTTTTTAATAAATTTATTTATTTTATTCATTTATTTTTAGCTGCGCTGGGTCTCCCTTGCTGCACGCGGGCTTTTCTCTAGTTGCGGATAGTGGGGGCGACTCTTCGTTGAGGTGTGCAGGCTTCTCATTGCGGTGGCTTCTCTTGTTGTGGAGCACAGTCTCTAGGTGTGCGGGCTTCAGTAGTTGTGGTACGAGGGCTCAGTAGTTGTGATGCACTGGCTTAGTTGCTCTGCGGCATGTGGGATCTTCCCAGACCAGGGCTCGAACCCAGCTTCCCTACATTGGCAGGAGGATTCTTAACCACTGTGCCACCAGGGAAGCCCCCAAATTTCTAACTACTCTCACACTTCTTCCATATTTAGGCCTGAACTACTCTGCTACATATTACAAGTTAATATGTACAATTTCATGTTCTATGACATGGAAATGTATACCTAATCACTTTACATTTATTATTTTATATAATTCACATTCATCACTCTGCCAGCAGGTTATGAGTTCTATGATTACACACCCGAGAATTGAGACTCATTATAATTCAAATAATGGAAATGGAGAATTTTGCTTACCCAATGTCTGATTTAAGTTCTTATAAAAACAAACCCTGAGAAAAGGTCTTGGGAGTTAACACCAGGAAGGCAAGTGAGGCAGTGGGAAATGAAAAAGAAAGAAGGCAAAAAAAAGCAAATAAAATACATATTTAGTGAGATACTCTCTCTTCTATTGTCTCAGAATTATCCCATTAAAAAGTAAGAAGCCTGAGATATTCAACTCTTGTCCTTTAGGAGTTAAGGGTCATCCCTGGAGGTATTAATGCTCTTTAACCTCTGATATTTTTTTTCCAAGCAAGCTGCAATGTTTCTAAAAAAGTGTTTCTAGAAAAATTCCTTAGGCAGAAAAACAATTGGAAGATAAACTGAAGGTAAATTCAGAAGTGAAAATCAATGACATCTTCTACACTTTGTATGAATCCTAGAAGTTTCAACAGATGTGTGAAGTGAAAATATAGGGATTCATATTAAATTCAAATCAACTACAACAGCTTCCAAAATTATACAGGGTCAGTCAAAATTCCTCCAGATAAATGATTTTGAATCACGATTTTCGATCAATGTCACATTTATTCATGATAGTCTTTTCCGATATTATTAAGCGTTTCATAAATATTAGTTAAACTTGATGATGGTTTATTCCATAAGTAAACTCACTCAAGACAAAATACTTAAATGTGCATGATAAAAAAGCACACGTTACTGTGTAGGCTAGTGAGTGAAAGTTCTGAATAACATTGAAGAATCCCTGTTATCAGTTGGCCCTTTACAAGATTTCGTTTATCCTGTGTCAAGGCAAAGTCAATTGACTTTTCACAAGATAATATAGTTTGGCAGAAAGCACTCAACAGGTACTCAAGAATCTGATTTATCTTCCAGACTCTGCACTATATACATGTCTTACAAACTGTAGAAAAATGTGTTGAGCAGGGCACATTTGAGGGGTACTCTTTTCTCTCGTGAAATAAAAAATGTTGAATTAGGAAGATTTAAATTCCTTTCCAACTCTCTTATCCTATGTCCAGGAATGGGTGCTTACAAAATAAGTACCTTCCTCAGTTTCTGCAAATGGTTAGACATCTCCTTCTTTTCTTATATTCAGCATTTTCATTGTGAGCTGTTTAAAGTGAAGGGCTGGGTCTTAAGCAAATCTCCAGTAGCATCAAACACCATTTGACAGATATTTAATTAAATTAAAAAGGATATCTTCATAATTAGATTGTTTCATGATGATCTGTTTCCTTGAAATAAATAATTTAAAATATATTTACTTTCTGGTTACTTTTTCCTTTTCTTGTTTAGAGTTAAGATTCCAAAAGAACCCCCACTATGTCATGTAAACAAAAGTACAGGAAAATTTTGTTTTAAAAAGATAGTAAGTGAAATTTGATTAAATTAACAATGAAATAATAACTTTTAAGATCAGTTTAGTAAATCAGTACTGCATTTTGTTGTTGATTGCATAAAAAAAGATTCACACAGTAGGATATAATTTTGAAAGTGTTGAAATTTGCATTCATTAGAGTTGCAGTGGCTAATCAAGAAATTTCCAATTAAACACCACTTCAGCTGCATTTTCATCAACTATAAGAACTGTTTACATAGTTAATGATAAAATTTCAGACTGCCCCAAACTATTCTTGATCTGTTCTGATCTGAATATTTCTGTCTTGTAATTTTGTTACCTGTCTTTAAGGGCAGAATCTGTGTATTTTATATTTTTGAATAGTTAATATCCATTGACTTACATAAATTGTAACTGAAGAAACTATGTTTTTGGTTTAGAAGCAATTTATGTTATAAACATGCTTGTATTTGACATAGATTGTGTTTATTGAAATATATGTTAAAGGTGATCTACCCAAACTTTTCTATTAAGAAATCTGAGACATGGAATGGTGAAATTATTTTTCAAGAAAGGGCCCAGAGTTGAACTAGAACCTAGAACTCTTTATTATCATATAATTATCATTTCATTACACACTGAATTTTAGTTGCAATCATTTGTTCAATAAACATTTTTGGTGTGCTTCCTGCTAAGTACCATAGCAGATACCATGGAATTTCGTTTAAAGGGAAATTGCAATGAGTTTGTGTAAAGAAGTGATAAGATGCCAAGGAGGCCATCTGCTTAGTTTTAATACGTATTTAATCCACTCAAGTCCTGACTTTTAGCTGACTTGCCTTAGAGGAATTTTTTTGTTAATGTGCTTTCTTAATTCCTTATGACTATATCTTAAATTGGTACACACGTAAAATTCTAGAAATGTAAACTGTAGTCTATATCAGATTTAATTAATGACAAAATTGTAAAGCAGGCAAAGATTGTGTCCAATTAGCTCTTTATGAAAAGCCCTATGGCATCCTTTTGGTGAGACTCTTCCAGATGGCTTGAGACTTGCAAATGTCTCTCTGTGGGCTGGAATTTCTAATACATTTTTGTATTAAGGACATGAAATAAGTATGATGGCTATATCTATGGGCTCTAGAATAAGACTGCTCCATTCTAACCCTATGAGTTCTTTCACATAATAGATGTGAACTTTGGTCAAATTATCTATCTTTTCTGTACGTCACTTTTGACTTTCTGCTTTAATATCCTCACAGAGTTGTGCACATTAAATGGATTAATTTTTGCAAAACCCTTACTATATACAAATAGGTACCTAGCAAGCAATCTATGAAAATAAACTTTTATTAAAACACAATCTATGTCATACAGAGTGAAGTCAGAAAGAGAAAAACAAATATTGTATACTAACACATACATATGGAATCTAGAAAAATGGTATAGAAAACCTTATTTGCAAAGCAGAAAGAGAGACACAGATGTAGAGAACAAATGTATGGATACCAAGGGGGAAAGGGGTGGGGTGGGAGGAATTGGGAAATTGGGATTAACATATATACACTATTGATACTATGTATAAAATAGACAACTGAGGGGAACATACTGCATAGAACAGGGAACACTACTTAATGCACTGTGGTGTCCTAAATCGGAGGGAAATTCAAAAGGGAGGGGATATATGTATATGTATGGCTGATTCATTTTTTTGTGCAGTAGAAGCTAACACATTGTAAAGCAACTATATTCCAATAAAAATTAATTTTTAAAATGTCACCTTTTATTCCATCACACAGAGAGAGTCATACACATTGTATTTTGTTCAATGTCCTTTCCTGATACAAATTTGGAAATTATTAAAGATAATTTCAAATTGCAAAAAACCCCACAGAGTCTATGGATTAAGTCTGATTTCCACTTTTTCTTTAAAAGCAAAAATGTACGTCCAAATTTGATTAAATAATTCTAAAATTAATATATTAAACTTTTTGAAACATTCTCAGATATTTCATTACTAATCTAAGTGGGATTTTCCTTCTACAATTACAGACAGTATTCACTGTTTATTAGTATAATCTAGACCTTCCCACTACTACAGTGGTGAAATAAAGACCTCTGAAAGTCAGATCGTCAATGAAAAACAAAGAGAATATTGAAATAATTATCAAAATCAACTATCTTAGAACTCTGTAAATTAATTGAATTCTTTCAACCATATAAGAATCATGGATTCAAAAAAATGGCTGAATATTGGTAAGAACAGTAAGTTTGTAACCTTCATTTACTTTCTCTAATCCTATCCCCTTCTCCTCAGTTTCTGATAGTCTTGAAAACCAAGACTCTCACTAATATGACAGCTGTAAAAGCTAGCAGCTTAATATCACCTGGATAGGGCAGATGGATTTAGAGCTTCCCAAAAGCCCCATTTTCAGAAAATTGTCACTATCTGACCTGAAAGCTTGCAGAAAAATTTCATTCTCAGCACTTGTAACTATTTGGCATTGCTTTGAGCTTACCCTGGGCAAACAACCTTATCTCCAGGTAGCTGCCCAAAATAATCACTAAGAATTGTTTAACACTGCAACTGTCTGAGGTGGTGTTACCTGTTAGACTAAGAAGAGGCTGATCAATGAATAAATAAATATAAAAGAAAAAAATCTGGCAAAGGGGTGGCTTACACAGAGAGATTTTTAAAGCCCTGACATATTTCTGGGAATCTAGAAGGCCATGCACATGTGCTGTGCATAAGGCCAGGAAAGACCTGAGAAGGCCTAATCTCTAAACTTTTGTTGACCTTGTGGTACTTCACAGGTGGGAGGTGAAGACTAAGGCAGTGATGTAAACTGCCTTTTAGAGCAAAACTACTTGCCCCAACACACATGCAAAGTCACTCAGTAAAGATTTGGAGACATCAATTAAAGGCATTTAAGAAAAGCTTTGTCCAATTATTTCATGACTACTATGTCAACCAAGCAGAGACTTCAGTGGCCACATATGACAAAGAATACTTTTCAGAGGTAGCCCAAGAAATTCATGTAACAAACAAACAGGAAGTATAAACCTCACAACAATCAACAATAAAATGAAATCCTATGAGGAAGGGGGAGGGGATTTGATTTATAGAATTGCCCCATTATATAATTTGAAATTATCACTTTTAAACAAAAAAGTTACACCAAATAATAGTAAAGTTTGTCCTGTACACATAGAAGAAAGTATTTGATATAACTCTCCCTGAGGAAGCCCAAATGTTGAACAAACTAATCAAAGACTTCAAACTAGCTATTTTAAATATGTTCAAATAAAAAGCAAAAGAACAAGGCAAAATAATTAAGTTAAAGTATGAAAATGATATTTGAAATAATAGACAACATGATAAAGAAATAGATATTATTTTAAAGAAAACAAACAAGTTCTGGAATTGAAAAGGACAATAACTAAAATAAAAATTTCACTAGAGGGGCTCAACAGAAGAAATAAGAGCAAATCTGAATACATGTCAACTGAGATTATTCAATTTCAGGAACAGAAAGTGAAAAGAATGAAGAAATTAAAAGAGCTTTAGATCTGTAGTGCAACACCAAAAACACCAATTTACATACACATGAAAATAAAGGCTGAAAACTTTCCATATTTATTGTAAACCTTATTTGGTACATCCAAGAAACTCAAGAAATTTTAAGTAGAATAAACTCAAAGAGATTTACACCTATACAAATCATAGTCAAATTGTTGAAATTCTATGAGAAAAATAAATTATTAAAAAAGTGAGAAAGAATGTCATATATGAGGGAGTCATAGTATTAACAGCTAAATTCTCATCAAAAACTATAGAGACTAAAAAGATGTGGAATTACATATCCAAAGTACTGAAAGAAAAATCTATCCAGTACTAATTCTTTACCTAGCAAAACTATCATTCAAAACAAAGGAGAAATTAAGCGATTCTCTGATAAACAAAAACTGAGAGACCTCTTCAGGAGGAGAATTGAGCTACAAGAAATATTAGAGACATTTTGAGCCTTTAGGCTCAATTGAAAGTACATTAAAAGGCAACTTAAATCCACATGGAGAAATAAAGTACACTTTTAAAAGTAACTAAATAGGTAAATATAAAAGTCAGTATATATGTATTTTTCTTTATAATTATTTTTTTCTGTCTCATTTATAAGACAACTGTATAAAACAATAATTTTACCACTGTCTTGGGACTTCCCTGGTGGCATAGTGGATAAGACTCCACGTTCCCAATGCAGGGGGCCTCGATTTGATCCCTGGTCAGGGAATTAGCTCCCACATGCATGTCACAACTAAGAGTTTGCATGCCACAACTAAGGAGCCCACATGTTGTAACTAAGGAGCCCACGAGCAGCACCTAAGGACCCACATGCCACAACTAAGAAGCTGGCAAGCTGCAACTAAGGAGCCCTGGAACCACAACTAAGGAGTTTGCCTGCTGCAACTAAGGAACCCACGTGCTGCAACTAAGGAGCTCACCTGCTGCAACTAAGACCCAAGCAACAAAATAAATTAATATTAAAAAGAATTTACCATAAAATGTATAAAAATGTAACTTATATAAAATAAGAGTACAAAGGAGACAGGAAGGAATGGAGGTAAAATGAAGCAAAGTGTTTGTATGCTATTTAAAGTAATTTAATATTAATCTAAACTCCATTGTTTTAAGTTAAAATGTTAATCAAAATCCCCAGGGCAACCACTAAGCAAATAACTAAAAGTATATATATAGTAAAAGATACAAAATTAAATGGTATACAAGAAAATATCTATTTAATACAAAATAAAGCAGTAATAAATGAAGAGTGGAAAAAAATACATAAGACATATACAAAACAAATTTAAAATCAGTGATATAAATCCTATCTTATCAGAATTATATTAAGTATGAATTAACTTAAATATCCCATGTAAAGTAAAAGACTGACAGAATATATATAAAAATATAATTCAACTATATGTTGTCTAAAACAGTCACTCTTTAGATTCAACAACATGAAATCTATGAACATATATGCACTTAAAAGAGGTCAAAAATACACAAAACAAAAACTGACAGAACTGAAGGGAAAAATAGACAATTCAACAATAATACTTGGAGATTTCAATATTACATTTTCAATAATGAATAGGCATGATAAGCATAATATCAACAAGGAAACAGAAGACTTTAACAACACTGTAAACTAACAAGAGCTAACAGATTTTTATAGAACATTTCACCCCCTGTTAAAAAAAAGTGGACATTTTTGCCAAGAGCACAAGGAACTTTCTCCATGATAGACTATATATTAACATATAAAACAAGTATCAACAAATCTCAAAGGATTTAAATAAGACAAAGTTTTTTCTTTAACCATAATGGAATTAAATTCAAATACAACAGCAAAAAGAAATTTGGGAAATTCACAAATATGTGAACATTAAACAGCATACTCTTAAATTACCAAAGAAGAAATCACAAAGGAATTAGAACATATTTTGGGATAAACAAAAATCAAAACATGACACACTCAAACTTATGGAATGTTGCTTAAGCAGTATTAGAGGGAAATTTATAACTGCAAATTACTATATTAAAAAAGAAATATCTCAAGTCAATAATCCAATTTTTCATCTTAAGAAACTTGAAAAGGAAAAGCACATTAAACCCAAAGCAAACAAATGGAAAGAAATAACAAATATTAGAGCAGAAGTAAATTAAATAGAGAATAGAAAAATTGATAACATCAACAAACTGAAAAGTGGCTCAAAAGTTGCAATTTTTTACCTAGACGCACCAAGAACAAAGAGAAACACTTAAATTACTACAATCAGTAATAAAAGAAGGACTATCACTACAGACCTTACAGAAATAAATTACAAGGGAATATAATACATGGTATGTGCCAAAAATTAAATAATTGGGATGAAATGGACAAATTCCTAAAGACACAAAATTCATAACATGACCAAAGAGGAAATACAGCATATAACTATATCTGTAAAGAAAAAAAGATGCATTATCAACCCAAAAATATTCCTGTTAAAAAATGGCTTCTCTGGTGAATGCTACCAGTTTTATAGAAAATTAACACCAATTCTCACATACTGTCCCAAGTAATAGATGCAAACATTTTTCAACTAATTTTATAAGTCTAGTATTATCCTGATACCAAAACCACAGACAGACATCACAAATAGAGAAATTCATAGACCAATGCACTTTATTATTATATGCAAAAATTCTCAAAAAATACTAGCAAACTGAATCTACATATGACCAAGTAAAATTCATCTGAAGAATGAAAGTTTTGTTTAGCATGATTTCAAAAATCAATCAATATAATATATCCATATTAATGGAATAAAAAACAAATGACACGATCATCTCAATAGATACAGAAAAAGCATTCGAAAAATCCAACAACAATTCTTGATAAAAACACTCAACAAACCAGGAAAATAATCAAACTTCACCCCAAAAAAGGCAGAACTCGTTGGTTAATATCATACTTAATTGTGAAAGACTGAATGCTTACCAATAAAATCAGTAACAAGACTTAATTTGAACAATGTACTCAAGGTTCTGGCTAGGGAAACTAGGAATGAAAATAAAATAATAACCATCACATTTGGGATAAAAAAGGTAAAACCATCTCTGTTTTCAGATGGCATGATCTCGTATACAGAAAATCCTAAGGAATCCACTAAAATAACTATTAGAACTAATAACCAGTGCATCAAGATTGAAAGGTAAAGGATCAATATTAAAAAATCGGGCTTCCCTGGTGGCGCAGTGGTTGAGAGTCCGCCTGCCGATACAGGAGACACGGGTTCGTGCCCCGGTCCGGGAAGATCCCACATGCAGCGGGGCGGCTGGGCCCGTGAGCCATGGCCGCTGAGCCTGCGCGTCCGGAGCCTGTGCTCCGCGACGGGAAAGGCCACAAGAGTGAGAGGCCCGTGTACCGAAAAAAAAAAAAAAAAAAAAAAAAAAAAAAAAAAAAAACTATTAAAGAAGACATAGAAGCAAATCTTTATGACATTGTATTTAGCAGTTTGTTAAATGCAGTGTCAAAAGCCTAAGCAACAGATAAACTGAAATACATCGCAATAGAAACATTATGCTTCAAAGGACACCACCAAGAAGTTGAAATACAGTACACAGAGGGAAAAAAATATCTGTAAGCCATATATTTGGTAAAGATTTAGTATCCAGATTATATAAAAAACTTCTTACCAACCAAAAAATAAAATGACAAATAATCCAAATGAAAAAGTAGGACTTTTTTTTCCAAAGAAGATATACGAATGGCCAACAAGCTCACAAAAATATGTTCAATATCATTAGTCATTAGAAAAGTGCATATCAAACCCTAATGAGACACCTCTTCATACTAATAACATGGCTACAATTAAAAAGACAGACAAATAACAGGCGTTGGAGAGAATGTGCAAACATTGGAATTCTCATGCATTACTGAGTGGATGTAAAATGGTGCAGCCACTTTGGGACAGAGTTTGGCAGTTTCTCAGAAACTAAGCTTAGAGTTACATGACCCAGCAATTCCACTCCCAGATATATACCCAAAAGAATCAAAAACAGGTGTTCAAATAATAACTTGCACATGAATTTTCATAGTAGCATTATTCATAATAACTAAAAGGTAGAAATAAGCTAAATGTCCATTAGTGGGTGAATGTATAAACAAAATATAGTATATCCATAAAATATATTCAGCTATAAAAAGAAATGAAGTACTGATACATGTTAAAACATGACTAAACCTTGAAAATACTATTTTAATTGAAATAAGCTGAAAACCAAAGTCCACATATTCTATAATTTGACTTATACGAAATATCCCAAATAGGCAAATTCATCAACACAAAGCAGATTAGTTATTGCCAAAGGCTCAGGGGAAAAGAAAATGGGGAATAACTGCTAATGTGTAGGTTTATTTGGGGGGGGGAGTTATTAAAATATTCTAGAATTGCATAGTATATGTATAGCATTAGAGATTTTAGGATCCATGAAGAGCAAATAAAACATGAAAAAGACAATTGAGAATATGGTGGATGGATTATAATTTGAAAGAAGTTAGTACAGAAAAGGTGACATTGCCTAAAAATGTAAGGGAGTTGCATTAGGGAGCCATGTGGATATATCTACATCCTAGATTCAAGGGGAAAATATTGCAATGACTTTGAGGCTAGAGAATGCCTAATATATTCAGGGAAACCCAAGTTGGTCAGTGAGACTAGACTAGAGAGAGCAAGGGAGGCAGCAGCTGGCAATGAGTTCAGAGAGGTAAGGGAACAGAAAAAACAACTGTAGGAACTTGTAGGTAATTGTGAAGAAATTGTCTTTTATACTGAGCAAAATGGCAATGAATTTGAAATTTGGGGCATAAGAGTGAATGGTCTAATTATTTTTCAGAAATCATCTGTAACTGCTTTGTTAAAAAATACTGAGCATGCAGTATAGGTGGAAGCAGGACATCTATGATCTGTGTTTGCAGCTATTTCAAATAAAGTAAAAAATGATTGTGAATTTTTTTTCAAGGCTGGTCATAGTTGAGATAATGTGAGTGTTCAGATTTGTCAGATTCTGGATATAATTTTAAAATATAAGTGTCAGAATTTTCCAACATACTGGATGTGGGTATGAGAAAAAAAGGACTGATTATTGTACCATGCTGCATAGTAGGCAGCTAAGAGATTAGGTTAATTTAGCAGTTAGAAATTATTAGTCTACAAATGTACTGTCTGATACAATAGTTACTAGCCACATGGCAATTTGAATTTAAATTAATTAAAATTAGATTCATTAAAATTGTAGTTCCTCAGTTTCATTAGCTAGCTGCATTTCAATTGCATATTAATCATATGTGGCTACTCTACTGAAAAGTGCAGGTATAAAACATACACATCATCAGTGAATTTCTACTGCACAGCTTCTGTTTACAGTTCAGAACTGGGTTGGAAATATGCAGTTAGAAATAATTTTATACATTTGTATGGTTCTTAGAGATGAAAAATTGGCTAGGAACACCAAGGGAAGAAAGTAAACAGGTATGAGTACTGAGCCCCAATGAAGTCTAATATTTCATGATTGTGGAAGTGTAGAAAAACCACCAACAGAGGACTTAGAAAAAGGACCAGTGAGAGATAGAAGGAAAATATTGAATATATTACCCATGAGTCAGTGAAGAAATTGAGAGGGAGTGATAAATTTGGATAAAATGAAGTGAGTGTAGAGTAGAATGTAAATGGAAGAAAGGGTCTAGGTGAGTATGATAAAACTAAAAAGGGGCAAAAGAGTTGAAGGTGTGTGCAAAGGAGTGATACTGTCATGGAATCGTTTCCTTTAGTTACCTAAGGGTAATAAAGAAAAAGCGCTCATGAGAAAGGTCTCCTAGAGTATAAAATATAAATGTAAAAGAACATGGAAACCACTTACTGATTAACTGTAATTATTTTTAAGCAAACACAATTTAGCAAAAAACAAACAAGAAAAACCCCAAAGTGTGCATATGCAAATCTTCATTGAATGTCCTGCAGACTCTTTCGAAAAATGCAGCTGATATCTTCTTCAAGATTCTCTGTTAGCTACCTTCCTGCTGTCACAACGTTTAAATCATAGGCATGTCACTTAGAAGAGCAGACTGTATTGTCTCTCCAAAGCTAACAATTGCAATGAGGTAGTGTTGTTTTGGTGCAGTGAGGAACTGGGGGTCAGAGAAAGAAAGCCAAAGACACTGATGCTAGACCAAACATGGGCCGTTCCAGGTGGGCAATAATGATGTCAAAGCATAGAGGTTTGGATCCCTACAATAAGCCAATACAGTGTTTGGAGGAGGTCTCAGTACAGAGTTCTGCCTCATGAAAATGAGGGAAAAACATCCACAAAAACAAAAAGATATACCAACTCCAGTTGACTAATGGACTGTTCCACACATTTGTATTTCCTGTAGGTTATGTGACTGTCAAAAAATTCATCTGTACAAATTCATTTCTATGTACTACTCTAATACAACATTTATTCTAATAAATTAACAATTATTTTATTGAATTCTTAAAATGGTATAGAAGTTCCTAGTAGATATACCTTTTGTTCCTGTTTTCTTAACAGTTTTACTCATTTGCCTGATTCCCATAGGATATCTCAAAACTTTGATAATTTCTTTTACCATTTCTTTATTTCTTTTATAATAAAAAAATCCTTTTTATTTATAAAGATGAATAATATTATTAACTATGAATCCTTTATTTCTACTGTCATTACTTTTTAAATTTATCCATGAATAAGTACTATTTGCTTTAATCTTCTATCTTCTAGTTTTACAGGTACAAGAACATTTTTCTACCTTTACATAAATAAAGCTTTAAAAACACCTCTTTTGTGTTTCTGCTTTGGATTGGTTATGTTTCTTTAAGATTAGAATAAAACTCAAATAAGGGAAAAGAAAAACAAGTAAGAGGTAAAACCAATGCATAAAGATAAAATAAACACAGACACACAGTTTGTAACATGGTTTTTGAAAAAAAGAAAGAAAATTGGTAAAATGCTACCAACATCTGTGTCTCTTGAGTTCAAGCTGATTTCACCGTGTTAATTTAGAAAATAAAAATTTTCCTAAGATCATTATTTTTCTAAATATGATGCCCTTCATATTCACATGACTAAATCATATATTTCTTTAGAGATCCAGGGTGCACACATCTTGTATGAGGAGTGTATGACTTCTTGAACAATGTATAGAATTACTCCAGCTGAAATGTTTTATTTGGTCTCTATAAATCCAGTTGATATACACATTTTATAATCTATGATATAAAGGTAAATATTTCAGTTCAATTTATAAACTGAAATATTTTCCATTACATAATAGAGTATAAAATATATGGTGTTTGAAAAATAAATACTGTTGTAACACAGAATTAACCAAGAATATATCATTGTTATAAACTATTAATTGATATACATTTTTAATGAAACTATGATGAATATGTTTTAAGAAGTTACATCGTTGTTAAATGAATATTAAGATTCAGTAAGCAGTAAAATTTATTTTTGATTATGTTAATGACTCTAACTTAATATGTGGCTTTATTATCCTGAAATGAAATGGCATTTATTTATACTAAAGACTTCATTGCTATTATCACTAGAATTGGATATGAATAGCCTCCAAGTCAATATTTTATTATACATATTGACATCATAGATCAAGTATAGGTCCCTCAAGAATGTTATTTTATGGCCAAGAGCAGATGTCTGAATAAAGTTTTAGTTGAGAAGTAAAAATAAAAACAGGCTGTCTCAATCTACCTTTTAAAAATCTAAATTATAGACAGAAAGTGACAGGTAGAAGATGCTCCAGGTCTTAGAATTCCACTGAGACAGGCAAACCTGTCTTCCTAAAGCTTTCGTAGTTCAGGGACAGTCAGTCACAATGAAACGTATTCTAACATTGAAATGTACTAAAGGATATTATGAAAAATAGCTGTGGTGATTGCCAATATCGTAGTGTATTTGAAGAATTACTGGAGATAAAAAAACAGAATGATTCACACTCAGGATATCACCTTAAATCTAAGTATGTCTTTAACATCACCATACTAAAAAAAGCAATTACTAACCCAAGAGGTTAATGACTTAGTTCAGTCTATATAGAACATTCACATTATTGACAAATTTCATCTTGTTGAGGACTTGTTGTCAGGTTAGATATTATTAAAGAATAAGAATATTGATTGATTGCCTTGACCTCATCATACACTACCAGTCAAAAGATGATGAATGGCTTTTGTCTATTAATCATGTAAAGGGGACAACATGAGGTATTATTTTTGAGTACAAAATTAGGAGAGCTGTCAAAAATACTGACAGAGCCAACAATTACTGCAGTATTTTCCAGTTATTAATAATGAAATGTTAATTTGAATACCAAAATAAAAGCTTTTTATGACTTTTAAAAGAGCCTGGCAATATTATTGAAGGCATTGTTTATGAATCAATGAAAAACAAACTAAAAAATTGGAATTCAAGTTTAGGTGACATTTACCCTCAAACCCTCAAGAGAAGGATTGACCTCATGCAAACTTTATACTTATAAAATGCAAATTTACAAGTGGAAATTAAGATGTTTCATCTGTAGTTGGTAACCTTTGGTCCCATATGAAGAATTCTTCCTTTATCACAGAATATATTGTTGTTTACATACTTGTTATAAGAAGGTAACTAACAAATCAAATTATGAAATGAAAACAAAATGAAATATGACCTTACCTATTTCAAAATTTGTAAACAGACATTGATTTATATTAGAATTTACTTATCTTGCCTATAAGTAGGGGCTTACAAGTGTGAAGTAATTATGCAGATGCTAAATCAATAATTAAAAATTTGAGCCACCCCTATTCCATAATGGAGAAAACTATTAAATCACACTGCTAAAATTATTCATTCTTTCTAAACACTTGGAAGCACCTTTAAAAACATACCTCTTCTGTTTCAGTGGATCCTTGAAAATAACTGAAATAGACCATCAGAAAACTGAGATATCTCTTTCTCCACACTGATGAAACATTCCCCTAAGAAAACCCACACTGCTTTGAAATTAACAATAGTTAACATTTTTCAAAATAATTTTTCTTCATTTGTTTTCCCATTCATTAAACTATTGATTCATTTAACAATGATTAATAGATACATAATATATTCTAGACTTTGTGCTCAGGCTGAGGGTAGAAAATGAAGACATTAGGTAACCATGGATATATATCTTCAAGCTTGATATTTAGAATGAATTCTTAATATGTATATCTAAAGAAGTCATGGATGTCTACCAGGATTCTAAAACTAAATGTTTCAAAAATTGTTCTTTCCACACACACAAAAAAACTACTCCTTTCTCATTTAATAACCACAGCATCTTTCCAGATTGTCAGATCAAAATCTAGAGTCAATCTTAACTCCAATTCTTTGCATACCTTATAGCCTAATACTGTTTCATCTACCTTCAGAATATGCTTATAGGAGTGAAGTGCACTGATGATTACAATTTATACTGAAGGTATTAAAAAAGAAGAAAGACTGATGGAGAGATACAATGATGAATAGATAAACAGATGTGTAATGACACAAATGCAGCAAAATGTTAATTGTAAAGTCTAGATTGTGAGCATATATGTGTTCCCTATAGACTCCTTTTAACTTTTCTGTATGTCTGAACATTTTCATAATAACATATAGAAGAATAATAAATCAATGACACATTTTCCTCATTCAAAGTTTGTGGAGGACTAAACCTCCCCTAATAACAATCACAGATTCTTGACCAAATATAAAAATAAAAGCCATTTCAACATATTGAAGAGTGATCAAAAGTAGATAGAAGCTGGAAGGTATATGACTTTTGAAAACAACGAATCACACTATAAATCTCACTATAAGAGGTCCACATTTTTTTTTTTTGAGAGATCGACATTTAACTGGCTTTTTTGCTTAGAGTTTGTGGTGTAAGGCCTAAAATTAAGGTCTATAAATGCTGCTTCAATATCTAGTGAAACTGGGAGTACCTCAAAGAGTCTAACCACAAGTTCCCTTCCCAACTCTGCTTCCACAGATAAGGTTCCCTAGCCAGGCATAGTTATTATCAAAGGAAACAGGCATAGTTTCTGCTTATTGATAAGAAGTAGGTTTCAGTTCTCTGCTAGCCCACAGAATTATTCAACCAATCCAATCAAATTCTTTTCTGGGAACCAGGGGGCACCTCATCCTCTTGATACTACAATGTTTACCACTCACAGTTCCTGGTTGCTCACCTTGTCCCTGAGTACAGCCTCCCTGTGGCCTTGTACAACATGCAATATTCTCATCTCCCAGGTTGTGAGTATATGTAACTAATAAACAATTGTCAATATTATCTGTCCAGTGTTGGGTGGCATGAGGTCAGCCATCTCCTTAACCTAAGTCGGGAATCCCTCTCTCACCAATAGGATAAGGAAGAGGAAAATTAAAATAGGACATCATCTCCACACCCAAGTTTTCACTGTACATTGGGAATACATACAAGATAAAAGCAGCAGCACTGTCACAGAATGGAGAGTGAAATTTCTAATTTAGGATTACAGCACTTGAAAGTAGACTGGGAAATTTGACAAATGCAAAGCTAAAGAATATGCAAATACATTGCCCTCACCTCAAATATTTTGCTGGCTATTAAATTGCATACACACCAAGAAGACACTGCAATGAATGTAGATATAAGTAACAGCTGTAAGATTAAAGACTTGAGCAGAGAATATATAAGCTACCCAGTTGTGAAAGTAAAAAGTAGAGTTCAAGTCCCCCCAAGTTAGACAGAATAATAAACACCTTGAGCTTCCACTAAAACTCCTGATGGGACAAATCTTAGGAATAAACCCCCTATAAGATGGTGTGGTATATTTTAAGGTTAAAGGAAAAAACAAACAAAAAGAAGAGACTCGATAAACTTCTAAAACCAAGCCTCCACAAGATCAAGTTAATCTGACAGTAACTGCCTATCACTGCCTGCTAGAAAAAAGTTCAACATTTTTTAGAGGAAGATAACAAAATCCCATATTGCTGCAGCATTTTACCCACAATGTCTACTATATAACACAAAAACTAGTAGTCAAGGAAAGAAGAACAAGATAGGAACCATTATTTAGAGAAAATCATAGTCAATAGAAGCAGACCCTAAGATTACACAGATGTTAGAATTAAGCAAAGACTTTAAATAGCTATTATAAACATTTCAGGAAGAAATATAGAAAGGTAAATTAGAGATAGAGATCAATTAGAAAATGTAGAATTGAGAAATACAATATTTAAATTGAAGAAATAATCATATTTCTTCACCGAAAAGTAAGACTCTATAAAAGTATCTAAACTGAAGCACTGAGAAATGAAAGTCTGGAAAAAATTAACAGAGCATCAGTGATATGTGGGATGATATCAACTGTAATGACAATCATAGTTAAAAGAGAGGAGAGGTAAGACAAATTTTAAAAAATAAATCAGAAAATGTTCTAGATTTCATTAAAACATTAACCTGCAGTTCTTAGAAGATCAGCAGTAAGATAAATTTAGTGAGACAAACTAGATGGGTGGGATGCAGGGGGATGGGAGGGAAGTCCAAGAGGAAGGGGATATATGCATACATATAACTGATTCACTTTGTTGTACAGCAGAAACTAACTCAACACCGTAAAGCAATTATACTCCAATAAAAAAAATGGATGGTATCTTGTATATATATATATATATCTTGTATATATATAAATTGAAAATAAAATTAAAAAAACATTTACTGGGTTTTACTTCTGGTTAGGATATAGAAAGTCATAAGAAGATGTTGTTCCTATTTTTAGCAAGAAAAAAAAAACTAATATACTAAATCCTAACTTTTGTTGAACAAATCAGAAAATGTAGATCACAAGGCAATCAAATGAATGAAATTGCAAAGGATGGCAAGCCCCTTTGATGAAAGATAAGAATCACATTTATTTTACCTATAGGAGAGTATGGGAAGAATAGGAGTCAACCATAACAATGGATAAAAGGAAAATATCTGAAGTTATAAAGAACGTTGAAGTCTGAGTGTCAGCTAGCACGACAGATGGAACACAGCAGGAGTCCATTCTGACTTGCTAGCTATTTTCCTTCAGCCTCCACTGGTTTCTGAAGTGAAAAATTGGAGGCCTGACAGGTGATGTGAAAGAGTGACTTCAATGGAATAACTGTGCAATTGATGATTACCTGTGAGTAGATGAAAATGACTTGCTTCTCAACCTTTCTTTCATATGAAGTAGAAGCTAATTCCCACTTAGGGAGGAGTAAAAAAACAAAACAAATCACTTGCTGCTCTCCATCCCAGGAAAAGATCAGGTCAGCTGCCACTGAAGGATGAGTTGAAGGAAAAGTTTTCTGCTGTTGGGAGAGCTAGGCTTCTCCTGCTATCCCTTCTGGTTATGTAAACCTCCATGGCTGCTGGAGGAGCCTAAATACTCTGTCTCATCCCCAGTGCTGAAATTAGGAAAACATACCTGCTGCTGGTGGAGGGACAGGAAACCATTTCATGCCGAGCCTCATCTAAACAAAGCTGTTATCCACTGTCAGTAAGGTGGAGAAGACAATTTGCTCCCATTCAAAATCTCTAGTAGAAAGCAAGACAGGAAGATGTGTTTTGCCTCCTCCTGTGATAAGGAGAAAAAGGGCTTGCAGAAAGTTGAGGATGGTAAAGGAACACTAAGAAGAAGAAAAAAAAATGCTCGAGACCTCACATTAAGTAGAATGGATGAGTCAGAGGCATATTGACTTTAACTAGAGCAATAACCGAAACCAAATTCATTCTAATTACTGACTAAGCTGATGTATCCATTCATACTAAAGGAATAGCAACAGAATACCCATTTGGGGGAATAGATAATATTTATCTCAGTCTCTACTGTTCTTTTAAATACAAGGTATGATGATTAAATCATAAAGAGAAAAAGGAAAAAAAAAATTTAAAGCTCCAAAAACAGATGAGTCAAATGTAAAACAAATTACAAGATGTAATTTTAAACTTCACCATGTAAATTACTGCAAAAATAAATAGTCTAAACAATTTTCTTTTTTTTTTTTGGCCACACCACACGGCTTGCGGGATCTTAGTTCCCTGACCAGGGATTGAACCCAGGCCCATGGCAGTGAAAGGTCTGAGTCCTAACCACTGGACCACCAGGGAGTTCCTAATCACTTCTCTTACTAGGCAGTCTGTCTGATTAGATATAAAGATGAGACCCTAAAATCTTCTGCCTATGGGAAATTTACAAAAAAAAAATCAATAAATTAAAATTTTAAAATGGGAAAATAATTCATACAAAAAGTAATAAAAGGAAAGACTTACTGGCTCTTTATATATTGACAAAGTAGACTTCAGAACAAGGAAAATTAGCAGGGACAAAAAGGGATATTACATAATGATTAAGGATAAATTCATCAAGAATCCATTACAGTCTGAAATGTGTATGTACCTAATAATAAGTCATCAAAATACATAATACAAATGCATAAAATTAAAAGGAGAAATAAATTGGGAGACTGGAATAGACACATATACATTATTGATACTATATATAAAATAGACAACTGATGGGAACATACTGTATAGCACAGGGAGCTCTACCTAATACACTGTGGTAACCTAAATGGGAGGGAAATCCAAAAGGGAGGGGATATCAGTATGTGTATGGCTGATTCATTTTGTTGTGCAGTAGAGGCTAATCATACTCCAATTAAAAAAAAAAAGAGGAGAAATATACATATCCATGGTTACATTTGTAGATATCAACAATTATCTCTCCATAATTGATAGAAGACATAGATAAAAAAAATCAATAAGAATATTGAAGGCTTATACAATAGTGAGATTGCATCAAATTAAAACACTTCTGTATGTCAAAGGAAATAGAAAAGTGAAAGCAACCTGTGAACAGGGGAAAAGATTTGCCAGCCATATATCTGATAATGGATTAATCTTCAAAATACCTAAGGAATTCTTACAACTCTTTTTAATATCAAGTTGTAAAACTTCTATATTTAATCTGAGAAGATTATGTTTTTATTATATGTTTTATTATATGTTTTCCAAATTTTTTTCCAAGTCTGCTTTAATATTCTTATTTTTCAAAGATCAGAAATTTTTAATATTAACAAATCTGATTTTTTTCTTATAGATCTCATGTTTTTGTGTTCTATTTAAGAAATCTTTGTCTAACATAATGTCAGAAAGATTTTCTCTGATGTTTTCTTCTAGAAATGATATAGGTTAATAGTTATATTTAGGTCTGTTATTCATTTTTAGTGAATTTTTGTATATTATTTGAATTAAAATTTAGCATTTTTTTTTGTTTTTCCTGGACTGTATAGCTCAGTTTTGAAAATAATACTTTTTCCTTAACTGAATTTGCTTAGAAACTTTGTTGAATGTTACCTGACGATATATGTGTGGGTCTATTACTGACATAGTAATATGTTGAATGGAAGTGTCAAAAGTGGGCATTCTTGTCTTGTTCTAGATCATAAAAGAAAAGCTTTAAGTTTTTCATTATTAAGTATGGTATTAGCTGTGGGCATTTCACATACAGCCTTATTATGTTAATGTACTTTCCCATTCTAAAACAATGGGCTAATTACTTGAGTAGACATTTCTCCAAAAATGCCATGCAAGCGGGCAACAAGTATATGAAAAATATCATTTGTCACTAATCATCAGGGGACTGCAAATCAAAACCACAATGAGATATCACTTCACCACTGTCAGGATGGCTATTATTAAAACATCATCAACAACAATAACAGGTATTTGTGAGAATGTGGAGAAATTGGAACTCTTGCACACGCTAGGTGGGAATGTAAAGTGGTGCAGTTGCTATGAAAAACAATATGGAGATTTCTCAAAAAATCGAAAATAAAGCTATCATATGATCTAGCAGTCCCACTTCTATATACTTATCCAAGAGAATTGAAATCAGGAACTTAAAGATATTACCATTCCTATGTTCACTACAGTACTATTCACAATAACTAAGAACCATAAACAACCTAAATGCCCATCAACAGATGAGTGTGTAAAGAAAATGTGGTTTATACAAACAATGAAATATTATGGAGCTTTCAAAAGGAAGAAAATTCTACAATATGCAACAACTTGGATGAACCTTGGAGACATTATGCTAAGGGAAGTGAACCAGTCACAGAAAAACAAATACTGCATGATTCCATTTCTATGAGGTATCTAAAATAGTCAAATCATAGAATCAAAGAGTGGAATGGTGGTTTCCAGGGGTGGTGGGGTTTCCAGAGAAATGAGGAATTACTTATTAAAGTTTTAGTTAAGCAAGAGTAATAATCTCTAAAGGTCTATTGTACAACATTTTATCTATGGTCAACAATAATGTATTGTACATAAAAATTGTTAAGAGGTTAGATCTCATGTTAAGTATTCTTACCACAATAAAATAAAATGTGAAAACATGATGTAGAGAAGTATCACTATAGAAAATTGGCAAAATATTATAGGTGAATTGCTGATACATTTAAAGATACTCAACTACACTATAAGTAAAATGACAGCATGATACATCAAATAAAGTTAAGCATACACTTACCATAAAACCCAACGATACTGTTCCTATATCTTTCCCTCAGAATAATGAGAGCATATGTTCTCACAAAAGCATAAATGTTCAAATCTACTTTATTCATAATAGTTAAAAACTAGTGTGCATCAGCTAGCTAACCAACAGACACTCTGTGGTATATTCACACAATGGAATACTGCTCAGTACTAAAAATAATAAACTACAGATACATACAACATGGATAATTCTCAAAAGATTCTTGATAGGCTATGTAATTCACTGTTCCATTTACTCTCTAGAAGATACAAAACTATAGTGACAGTAAGCAGTGTGGTTTACATGTGCTAAAAGTTGGGGAAGAAGATTGACTTCAAAGAGGCTCAGGAAACATTTTAGGATGATCAAAATGTTTAGGGTGAAAAGTTAGATTACTGATTTCACATCTTTTTAATTTTTGAATATATGTACTCAATGGTATAAAGTTCTCTCTAAACACTGCTTTAACTGTATCTCACAAATTTTGATGTTAATTTAATTTTTTAACTTTTATTTTCATATACATTTAAAAATATGTTCTTGATTCTCAAGATTTTATTGCTTGATCATTCAGGTAAAAATATAATGGTGCTAGGTTTAGCTTTAAGAACTGATGAAAATGAAACCAATGATGGGCTGATGAACTGTGAATAAAATTCAGCTATACAAACTGGTTTTTTACCATCATTATGTTATAGCCATGTTGAGAAGGCTATGAGAGTGAGTGGAAGAAAATAAGATAATTAGGAAAAACCAAGCTCAGGTAATACTAGCCATGATGGCAGAACTCTGAACAATGAGTACAAATTTTTTAAGGATATTATGATTTTAAAAAATAGCTATTTAAAATTCCTAATAACTTTGATTCATCAGTTTAATACATTAAAATTCCACAAGTTAGCTTTCTTGAGCATCTTAAGGAAAAAGAACTTGCCAATAGACAAATTGAATCAATTTTCATTAAATAAACACTAGCAAATGCTATTTTGAACCTCTCAACTGACTGAGCATGACAAACTACTGTCAAAGTCCCAATAATGAAATTAAGTTTAAAAAGAAATCTTTGTAAAAGTCCTTGTTAAAAATTTTCATTCTAATCCTCGCCTAGTTTTAGGTGATTAAGCATTGACATTTAAGTTGATTAGGGAAAAGTTTTAACTTTTTGAAGAAGTATGTGGTTGGTTTCTCCATTTCTGAATTCCCTGGAGAATATGAACTATCTCCCTATGTGTTTATAAAAGCCAGGTCCTTCAAATACTTGGTAAAAATAAAGGAAATGAAGACATTCATTATATTTTTTTGCTCAGATTTCAAGAGAAAACATTTTATTTTGAGATTAAAGTAAAACTCATCTATAATATAGAACCTAATGACCTTTTTTCAAGTTATTCACAAGGTATATAAGAGATAAAATATATGGATAACATAGACAATTCTAGCAATTTTTGTCATTTGATTAATTATAGAATATTATTCATATGGCATAGAAAGATTATTTTGCTGTTTTCATATGCCAGTGAAGATCTTGGAGTATTACAATTAAACAGTGGAGTTAAAATCTGATTTTGACATAGCACCTATGTCATTAAAGAGACTAGAATTTGTAATGGTTTACATCAAAATGTTAGTATATATCAACAAATTTAGAGTTGTTTATTTAATATTTATAAAAAGTAAATACTGAAAATTTTATTTTCTAAATTTGTATGCCAGAGTTCTTTTGACAATTATATCAAGAAAAATTTCCAACTTTTCATTTTTGAATACTGATTTTCAATTGTACTTTGTAGGCATTACTTTGCAGACAACCATCTGTTTCATTCTCAGTTTCTTTATATCCAGTCTGAAGGCAATTATGCTATCAATAGACAATTCTTTCCATGGAAAAAGATTTTTAAAAAGCTTTAAAAGTTGAAGTTGCAAGCAGTTGTTGAAATATAATTTATATATAGTTCTCCATATTGCAAACTGTGAATTATTGTTTTAAAATCTCAAAATATAGATGTTTTTAATATCCTTTCTGATGTGATGTAGCTGTAATTTTAAAATGTATTTAAGACCGAACACTTAATGCTTTTTTAGCCCATGTAAATAGTGATGTTTTCAGAAAGTTAAAATGAGTACATTAAGATTATACATATACAAACATATATGTACCCATACTCACAAATGCACAAGGAAAATAGCATTTGTTTAAAGTTTTGGCCATTTTAATAAATTATCTGTGCAATAGTTTAGTCTTCTTTTTTTCTCTTGGTTTTATAGGCAAGATGCTACCATGTTTTTAAAAAGTGTTTAAATATTAGACATCCTTAATCCCTTTGAAATTTTTTATCTTTATCTGGTAACTCTGTAGGGCTTCTTTAAAATGTAGGGGGGTTCTATTTAGGGTTATCAGATTTAACAAATGAAAATACTAGTCAGCTAGTTAAATTTGAATTTTCAAAAATTGATAATTTTTTAGTTTAAGTGTGTCTCCAATATTACATGGGCTACCCAGATAAATGCAGTTTTGTGACATACTTAGGATAAAAACTCTCATTTGTTGATCTGAAATTCAAATTTAACTGGATTTGACCTGGCATCCTGATAACATTACAACATGTATGTTGAGACCCTCAGGGTCAGCTTGTGTGCCTAATGTTCAGTATGTAATTGTGCTTGAGGAAGAATCAGACACTGGATTCAGAGGGCTATATCCTATCTGAGGACCACTCAAGAGAAGAGGATTATTGTTATCTGATCTCCTTTCCCAATATATCCTCAAAACTGGAATTCAAATTCATTACTGGTCCAAAAGTTTATGCTCATTTTATCACTCTATGTATCATTTATCTGGAATGGAAGTAGTCCCTGGAACACAGATTTCTTGAGTGCAGAGCCCATTTTACATACAGGGTGGTGTATGTGATATCTATGGTAGGATGTAGGGACTCCAAATTGCTAACCTTCTCCAAGCTATGATCTTAATCCACCTATCCAATGTTTAAAATTAATAACATTAGAGTAGGATCTCTAAATTGCAAATGTGAAAAGGAAATAGGAACACATCAGATAGTGTTTCCCAAATCTGGCTGCTCATTAGAATTTGGAGAGTTTATTTTTATAATAGGCATGCTTGGACTTTACTTCTAGGCATGCAACTCAGTAGGCTTGGGGTAATAATCTTTACTGTTGTTTTCTTTTTCTTTATTATTCTTTTTTTAAATAAATTTATTTATTTTGGCTGCGTTGGGTCTTCATTGCTGTGTGCAGGCTTTCTCCAGTTGTAGCAAGCGGGGGCTACTCTTCATTGTGGTGCACAGGCTTCTTATTTCAGTGGCTTCTCTTGTTGTGGAGCACAGGCTCTAGGCGTGTGGACTTCAGTAGCTGTGGCTCGCGTGCTCTAGAGCACAGGCTCAGTAGTTGTGGCGCACAGGCTTAGTTACTCTGCGGCATGTGGGATCTTCCCAGACCACGGCTCGAACCCGTGTCCCCTGCGTTGGCAGGCAGATTCTTAACCACTATGCCACCAGAGAAGTCCTTGCTTTTTTTTAATAAGCTGTCCTATGAATTGCATTTGAGAATCATGTATAGCTCAACTCCTTAATGTTAGAAAGAATTTGAGTATAAGAGGGGTTAACTTGCTCTCCTAAAGTCTTAGCCTATAGAAGATTGGAAATAAAGTCTGGGCATTAATATTTCTTGAGTTTCAGGATAGCCAAGTCCTGTTCCATGTTAGAGGAGAACAATGTGAAGTTAACAGTTTGGTAGGCACTCTTAAATGCAGTATTACACTGTCACCACAGGTTATCACATTATTTCTATACCAAACTTTAATTAAACTTTTAACTATCTGCTTTGTTATATAGTAACCTGGAAGGAGAAATCTTTTTGAGTCCCAGAGAATCACAAATATACAGGAAAATGACAACTGTTACAAGGAAATTCAGAGGGAAGGAATTGGTTATGCAGGGTAGCTGAAACAGACGGTATTACCTATTATCTGCAAAATTACCCAGAGTAGAGATTCTTATACAATCACTGTAACCCATTATAGGTGAAGGCACAAGATATTCAGAGTGGGAGCCAACAGAATAAAATATTGGATGGTAGGACTGGGGGTGAAAAGACTAATTTTAGACTGATTTAACCTAGTTCATCCTTTTCTGAACCTAACAATGCTAACTTTTTGACATAATGGATTATTATCATCATCTAAAAAATCTTATAACTTTTGGCTTATTCTGATAAAGATGGTTGAACCTTAGGAATGATAACCACCAATACAAAATTTTAGGTGATAAGCTTTTTTTAAAATTTCCCTGTTGGAAGTTGAGAGACACTAACACGAAATCAGAATATTTGTGAGAGAAAGTAGGGGAAAAAATGGAGAAAAAATGAGTATTATCTATCCAAATTATGAGGCTCCATCCACTCTTTTAGGATAAACGATCAATACGAATATTTTCTAAGTCATGTCAGATCAGAAGAGAATATGTATGTAATTGTTTCATGATTAACATGGTATAAAAATGTATTTAATTACATTTGAATGCTTAAGAAGTATAGTATACAAAAAAAATTACTCAAATTTAAAAACAGTTAAATAAAAGGAATGAAATGCATATCCAATTGCGCTTCTGTAGATAAAGTAACAATATGGGTGTTGCAACTGGTTGATGTTTTTTAGCACAACAATTGCCTCCTTCTGATCCTTTAAAAAAAAAAAACATTTTGTGGGAGTGAAAATCAGTGTCATTTTTGTCAGGTAACTATCCAACTTCTGATAAAATGGATATTATCCCTTCTCTTTTTAGAAATAAAATTAAAATATTCCTGCTTTTGAAAGAAGTGTTTTGCTGCATCACAGCATAGAAATTATCTCAATGTACTTTCTGCAGAATATTTTAGAACAAATATCTTAGAATGAGCAGGCGTTCAACCCAAGCTACTTTGAGGGCCCATATTATGTTAGGTAACTTATTTGACTCTATGAGGAATAATGGGTCTAATTTGAGTACCTGCCGTATACCAAGCACTAAACAAGGTGACTGGAAATGAGTAAAACTGAAATGAATCAATGTTAGATACATACCAGCTTAACATAGCCCTGAGTTACTTTCTGCCTCTTAGGAATTTAACAAATAATTTATCCCCTTTATGCCTGAGGCTGCTAACTTTTAAAGAAATGTTAATAAATGGCACCTCACAGCAATGTTATAAGGATTTTATAAGTGTATATATGTTTATATATAAATGTATAATAATTATGTTATTATGATATCTAGATATATAAGTATACAAGAAGTATATAAGAATGTATATAGTATAAGAATAGAAGACTAGTCTATGTAGACTATTCTCTAAGTATATAGAAATATTTAGTAGACCATACATCACTTAACAAGCACTCAATGCTTGTAGCTATTATAAAATAGAGGATGTTTATTTTTAAAATATTTGTGATATAGTAATTATAGTGAAAGCTATAAGGTTTGCCAAAGCAAAGAACCTGGAGTTGATTGAAATTATCTCCTTAAATCTAAACTTTAGGCAAGATATTAAAAATCTATAAACTCCACTTCCCTTATGGGAATCAAGGTGGTTATAAATTACCTAATAGAATTTTTGTGAAGATTTAAAAACATAGATAATACGAAGTTTCCTAACACACGTTAGGGTACACACATTTTTTTGGAACAAAAAAAAATTAATTATAAGAAAGATCAGAAAAAACTTAAAGAGAAAAAAGATTTTAGGTCTATCTTGATCATCACAGGATTTAGATCTAGACCAATATGGATCCTCCTGAAAAATATCATTCATTCACCTTAATAATAATAGTCAAAATATAAATGTAAGAATAAATAATTAAAAGACAGAGAGAGAGAGAACCACAGATGGAGGAAAGGAAGGAGGGAGGAAAAAAAGGAAAAGAAAGGAAAGGAAAGGACAGAAAAGGAAAGGAAAGGAAAGGAAAGGAAAAAGGAAAGAAGGAAATCACATTGTTATTACTAAGACAGATATCTTGAAAGTGAATTATTTCCCCTGATTAACTGGCATTTTTAGGGACTCTTCTTTCCCAAATATGAAACCTCATTTGAGGAGATAATTAAATGAAGAAAATCTAGAAATATTTTTTTGTTACTCTTAGGCTAGGATAGTGAATCAGTGACTAAAGAACCCTAATCTACAATACCCTAAAGAACCAGTGTTAGCTTCATAAATTTTTACAAGAGCTCTTGCAGACTATCAACCACTTAAACAGGCCGATGCATGGCAAGTGCATGAATTTTGGTTGAATGAAGGAAATTTTTATCTAATTCCAGACCCGATTTTGGCTTTCAGATAGATTTTAGATTTTGTCTTAAAAATTTGTGATTAATACTTAAGATTAAAATTGCACAATGAGCCTCCATTCTGTCCTAAGAAGATTAGGATGTCATAGGTTTAACATTTTCCCTGTTTTTTTGGAATTAACCTTCTTAGTTCATTCTTCTTCAATTTATGAGGATGTTTATGGAAAGAATTTGCTTTATTACAATTATTACATATTACATATTACATTATGGAAAGAATTTGCTTTATTACATAAGAGCAATATCCCTATGTAATACATTTATTTTTTGTGGACCAATACATTCAGTAGTAAATTGTTTCAATGTCAGTACCATATGAATTACAACATTTGGTAATTTATGTTTTGACAAGAGAAACCTTTTGGGAAAAAATTCATACTCTATTAAAACAATAAGAAAGAAACTTCAATTTAGCAAAAATTTGTTGGCAGAATTTGTTAGTTTCTTTAAAAAAAATCTGAAATTGGCTTGATTTGCTCCTTTTACCTAAGTATCATTAAATTCTAATGCCAAAATGAATTTGCTAAATGAGCATTATCAAGCAGGATACATGACTTGTAGGAAATAGGTGATTCATATTAGTTGAAATAAAAGGATGCATATTTATCTTCAAATACTTGAGATTAATCTTTGTAGTGGGTTTACATGTACCGTAGACTAGTGTCAATAATGGTAACTCAAATTAAGACATTGTTGTTAGTAAACCAAAACTTACTTTTAGGAGTTTATTTCTGTGGAAGCAGCATAAATTCATAAGCAGAAAAACAAATTATACACATTTAAAAGCAAATTTTTGTTCTTCATGAAAATACAAAGGCAACACCCCAATTTTGGAAATTCTTGGTGAGTGACCAGAAGAATGCTACAAAATGGTCTCAAAAAGACCACATATTGTACAATATAGATTTCTGCGTATGTTTCATTAAATTCACATTTTCTTAGCTGTAATTAGGTTAGCTGTGTATATATACTACTTAGGTTGCAATAAGAAAACACCTGCTTAGTTTCTTCTGTGTTTTCTAGCATTAAATACAGTCAGTGTACGCTGTCCTTTTTAATTGCTGACTGTATTTAAAAATTTTAGAGACTGTCATACAGAGTGAAGTAAATCAGAAAGGGAAAAACAAATATCATATATTAACGCATATATGTGGAATATAGAAAAATGGTACAGGTGAACCGGCTTGCAAGGCAGAAATAGAGACACAGACGTAGAGAACAAGTGTACAGACACGAAGTGGAGAAAGTGGGGATGTGGGATGAACTGGGAGATTGGGATTGACATATATACACTAATATGTATAAAATAGATAACCAATGAGAACCAGCTGTATAGCACAGGGAACTGTACTTCACCTCGCTGTACAGTAGAAACTAACACAACATTGTAAAATAGCTATACCCCAATAAAAATAAAATAAAATAAATTAAATGCTGGTCAGCTGAAGTTGTAAAGACATTTTGAAATGAATTGTTTCAATTTCATTCTCCGATTTTCACTCAGATCCTTTCTGGAAAATGGCACCTCTTTTTATTGGTGTTGTCCCAAAACAAAAATATTCGTCTTACTGCTTTCTTACTTACAGAAAAATTTCTTGATATTTTATGGCATTTTAAAGATGCAAATTGTGATTAATCCATCATTTACTGAGCTTGACATCATAACAAAAGGACATCTCTCTCTTTCTCTCCCCATTCAACAACTTTAGCCACTATGATAATCATGAAAGTTGTTTTAATAAATTTTCTGACCTGTCAGGATTTTACTTGGAATTCTCAATTTGTACTTAACCAATTTTCTTTTTCTCATACACCTTCCTAATCAGTCCCTTAATTACTCAGCTCTTCTTGCTTCATTCTAGAAATATGTGGTTAAAATATGTCCTGAAATGTTATGTTACAGTGTATAAAAATATTTAAATACAGCTAATTGTATTCATACAGTTACATAAAGTTTACATATAGTTGGGAAATGAACCTGTGTGTCACATAAATATGCAAATAAAATATAATAAATATTTTCCCAAGTTTCTAACATATTCTTAGAGAAAAACCACACAATTTCAGTAAACACAATGTATATAAAATAGAATTGACAGGGTTCAGGAAAAGATTTATGGGGAATTCCATGGGATTTACATGGGAAATTACATCAGTGTTTTTATGAATATGAGATATATAAGTCAATTACTCCTGGCTTTGTATATGAAAAAATACAAAAATGATAACATCTTTCATCACCCCATTCCAAGCCAGCTGAGGAAAAACAATTGTTTAAAAAACCTGTTCTGAGAAACAGAAAATAAAATTGATGATAGAAATATTGCTTTAACTACTTATTAAATGCACTTTCACTTGCAGGACCAGACACTAATGTTATAATAATGTTATTTTATACTAATGTTATAAATAAATACTCAGCTATTTAATACACTAAAATAGATTGGTGACTTTGCAAGAAACATCTTTTAAAATGTTTATATGTATTAAGTTAGAGACATTTTCATTTGAGCATATGCATTCTTCTTTATGATTTTCTTTTTTATTATTAAAATATGGTACACAACTTTGATGTTTAATTTCTACAACTTTATGTCTATAGTATTAGACTAAAGAAGTCATAGAATTTTATGGCTGTAACAACTTTAGACATTGGCTAACATGTTTATGTTCTTATACTCTCATTTTAAGTATTAGAAATATGTGGAAGTATATTAGGCTAGATAAGCTTTGTATTTCACCCATGTATTTTATATGATAATGAATTAATTCATTAATCATTTAAAAATCCATCTGAAGCCCTATCATTCACCATTTAATGCTTCATGCAAAAATGTCAGTGGTTTGGTAGGTATATATATATATATATATATACATACACACACACACACATATACATCTCAATAGTTAATATGAGAGTGCAGTTTCATTAGTTGTAAATTATAAGCTAATGTAACCATTTAAATAGAATAGTATTTGCATATATGAGCAGCCAGTAGCAAAGTGTGAAAGGGGGATATATCTGGTACATGGCAAATCGGGCTATTTTATTATTTGAATAACATTTTTGTTATACTATTGATGGTATATCAGAAACTATAAATAAATTTTTTCATAGTAGTATTTGTACTCTGTGATTTTTTTTATTTAGAAATATTACAAGTAACAGTTTTATTGGAGAAAGTTCAGTAATTCTGAATAAAAAGAAAAAAAATATATACCAGAGTCCAATTATGCAGATACATGAAACTTCAGGTATCTTTTTGTGTGGTAGTATATTTGCTATAATTCTTACTAATTTTGAAATTATCTTAGTTTTTGTGCATACATCTCTCTTTTAATTAGGCTGGATGATGTATTCTTTAGACATTAATTAAAATTTTAATTTCAAGGCTAGAATATTCTTTTGGATATGAATTAACCACCTGACATATCAATAGATTTTTTTTTCTACTTAAGATAATTAAAGTAAAATTGCACTACCATTCCTTTACAAATAAAACCACAATTTTATACAGGACCTCAGATTTATATGAGATCCCCTCTAATGGAAAGTGTGGAGAGATATGAGCCTGGTAAGACTTAAAACTGGAAACTAAAAATTCAACCAATAAAAGTTGAATTCATTCTACTCATGTACCAGAAATTATTCATGATGAGAAGCAGCACATTTATTCTATAATGACTAACTGTGTTTAATATCATTTTTACTAAAGCTATTCATATTTTCAAATGCCTCTTTTATATTAAAACAGTAGGCACAATATTAGACAGTTCTTAGATCGACAGCCATATACAGTATACAAAAGGCAAAGCAAGCTGAGAATTCAGAAAGGAGGAAATCCATAACCTTTAATTGAGAAAAAGTTTGAAGTGATTGAGAAAGATTGTTTTAGGAAAGATTAATTATTACCTTAATTCACTGTAACTAATAAGAAAAGTTACTTTATATTGTAAAGAAAGAGAACACTTTTTTTTCTAGAAAATTTTCCTTTACATATATTCCATTAGGGATCTAGTCTGGTATTATTCAAGTATTACAAATATTGAGTGGATTAAAAATAACAGGTAATAAAGGTAAATTACTATCTTTACACAAGCTTCACAATAATGTCAATGGGAAATTTTCTCTATAGAAACTTATGCCAATGTCTTAATATTCTTAGATACTACTAGTTATAAAATAAAAGCAGAAGAACCTCAGAAAATACTATAATAATATTTTTAGAAACTAAGATGTCTAGAAAGGAAAGTGATGTGTAATGCAAATATTTTTGACAGAGTGTTTTGCATATACAAATTTAAAAATAAAGAAAAAACATATATTTCATGATTAGTATATTAATATATCAAGGAACTGAAACCATATATTTAAGATCATCCAGCTTCATAAGTTAAAGGGAATAGACTGGGTTCACAATATTTTGAGTTATCAAGAGAAATGAACTCTAAGTGATCTATATCTTTACTCATTTTAGTATGTGAGATCTTTGTTGTGGTACAAATTGACTGTATTTGGGAACACACTACCATGATATCCTTAGCAGTGTAGAATGTTGCCAGCATCTAGGTTAGAAAGGAGAAATAAATAACAAATATAGCATTTATTATGGAGCTATCAATTGTTTGTTTATTGTTTTTAATAAAAGTGCAAACAGTATCTATTTTCTCAAGAAAGCTCTTATTTTATATTTTGATGTCTAAATTTTGCCCAGGTAGTAAATAACTTATGTTCATTTCTGTCTCAAACAAATTTCTCAGGACCTCTACAGATATGTTGCTGGACTTGACATTCCATATAGTATCTACCCTAAATGCACTCCAGAATGTGTAAATTAGTAGGGCAAAAAGACACAAGTAAAAGTATGAATATATATATATTTCTTTACATCCATTGACCCATTCTATAGCTGAGCCTACACCAAGATCAGATTGTCAAATTGAGTTCACACATTCAGCTTAAATACATAATGTCAAGGATATAGGCAGTTGTAGGCTCAGATGAAACACAAAATATTCTGGGAGGTGAAGGGCAATTTACTAGGTTCTGCATTCATGACATGGTCCTTTGGATCAGAATAGATGTGGTCTCTACTTGAGGTTCACAGGATCACTCACATAGGGGGAGAATTTAGATCCTGAAATCATCATTTTATACCCCATATTGTTGTGTAATGTATCCTAGTGATATTTTCCAAGGAGCCAAAACTCACAGGTCTAGAGAGATTCCTTAGCAAGGGGCATCCTCTTAAAGTCTCTTTCTTTTGTTAAATATCATTGGTTATTTACCCAGGTGACCCTCTTCCCACACCTAAAGGGAATGATTAGATTCTAAGACAGCTGGTTTAACTCTTTTCTCCTAGTAGCCTCCCACCATCCAACAATCAATATGTTTACCAACTAACACAGTGATCAATATGTATAAGTAGATTTGGGACATATTCTCTTCTAGGAAGTTGCTTATAAGCAAACATAATTTTTATCTAATATTTTTATTCCTTGATCTTTGTAAAAATAATTTAAGGGTCTCCTACTCACCATTGTATCTCCACTACCTTGCAGATGTCGATCACATAGAAGTCACTCAAAATGTGTTTATTCATGAAATGAGTAACAGCTTATTTAAAGGTATAAAGGTCCATAATTATGACCAAACTGAAGCTTAAGGAGACAAATCATATAAGGCAAATGACAAATATTATTACCAGAAATCTTTAATAAGTATCAGCAATGCAACATTTTGCAGCTATGAGCTACTTGGTAGTCCAAAGAAAATGAAATGCAAAAATAATTCATCATAGCCCTTATTATAAAAGAAAAATCTGTAAAGTAGTCCAACAAAGACAAATGTAATACAATAAATTAGTTAAAAATGATGTGCAAAAATTTTACATGTAATTATGTGTTTTCCACATATATTATGGTTTGAAATTTGTGAAATGTTCTTTCTACCTTTCTATTTAATATTAGTGTTGTTTATGACTCACACTTATTATTTTTCAGAACAAGACAGCAAAGTCTCAGCAATGTGACATAAGTAATATTGTAAGTTTGAGTTGGAGCCAATACTCAAGCACAGTTCTTGTGATTCCCATGTTCTTCTCACTATAACACACTGACATCCATTATAAATGTGGTCATTTCATACTGGCTAAGATAATAGTTAAGTCTTCTTATATTGTACATGTCTATTGTCACTAATAATTCATTACACAAAAGTATGAACAAAAGTAAATACTACGACATTAAAGCAAATTATAATAGCATTACTTATTTATAATGGTTAGTGTTTTATTTTAGAAAAGTTAGAATTATATTTAGAACTCTCTAGATTTTTTGACAGTAGTATATCTTATAATTCTAGAGTATTCAAAAAAAGTAAAAAAAATCATACTTCTGTATGAACAGGATTCCATCTTATTCAAACTAAAGAAGACTGTTGTTGAGAAGATATTTTTCATGATAAGGACTAATGTTTTTAAGAAAATAACTTTATGTCAGGGATAAAGTAAAATATTATAGTATAGTATTTTTAAATATATGCATTTAAAAGATAAAAATTTTATATTGCTGTGTTCATCTTATTCTACCCCAAGAGAAGGTATTTAATGAAAAAAAAAACCACAGAGTCTGAAAGTTATGTCACTTGAATACATTTACTTTTCCTAAACATACTATTATGAGGTTTTGATAGAGAAGCAGCACAAGTAAAATAAGTGTCAATCAGAAAGTTCTATAAAAAGCTAGTGAAAGAGTTCTGAAGAAGTTATCAATCAACGAATATTTTTCTGAATAACGTGTGCCAAGAAATGTGCTTGACTGTGGGTATAATGAGTGATGCATGGTTCCTGACCAAAGTGATATTTAGTGTGTAAAGCAAATATTCGGGGATTGGAAGATTGTTCATATTCTAAGGTACCTTAAGTCATTTCTTAAGCAATTTAAATGCATACATATATACATGCATGCCTACCTACCTATATACACACAGACAATAGAAACATTTCTAGAAAGATTTTCTCATTTCCTCCAGCTATAAGGTCACTATTTCCAGAATTTTTTTTTCTTTTAAGCCAGATACAATCAGTTATTTTGTGTGATATATGTACAATGAAATCTGAACAACTTAAGAAATATTAAAGTTTAAAGTTTAACTTGTATACGTTCATTAAAGTTTCTTTGTTTACTTTCTTGGGCCGAATTAATTGCTCCATCTTCAATTTCCACAGTATTTAGGATATGCTTTATTATTTTATTTTTTATAACTTTATAATGGTTGATGACATCTTTTTTCTATTTTTAAATTAATTTTGTTTTTTTTGTACAATTTTAAAATATTACATTCCATTTACAGTTATTACAAAATATTGGCTATATTTCTTGTGTACAATACATTCTTGTAGCCTATATTATACCTAATAGTTTATACCTCCTACTTCCCCACACCTATATTGCACCACCCCCACTGGTAGCCATTAGTTTATTCTCTATATCTGTGAGTCTGCTTCTCTTTTTGTTATATTTATTCATTTGTTGTATATTTTAGATTCCACATGTAAGCAATATCATACAGTATTTGTCTTTCTCCATCTGACTTATTTCACTTAGTAGTGTAATGACCTCCAAGTCCACCCATGTTGCTGCAAATGGCAAAATTTCGTTCCTTTTTACAGTAGTATTCCATTGTGTATATATATATACCACACTTTCTTTACCCATTCATCTGTTGATGGCCACTTAGGTTGCTTCCATATCTTGTCATTTGTAAATAATACTGTTATGAACATTGGGGTGCATATATCTTTTTGAATTATTTTTTTGGGTTTTTTTTGGATATATACCCAGGAGTGGAATTGCTGGGTCATATGGTAGTTCTATTTTTAGATTTTTGAGAAACCTCCATACTGTTTTCCACAGTGGCTGAACTAACTTAGATTCCCATAAACAGTGGACAAATGTTCCTTTTTCTCCACATCCTTACCAACATCAAAAATCAAACAGCTGGATTAAATAATGGGCAGAAGAACTGAACAGACATGTTTCCAAAAAGGAACTGCAAATGGCCAACAGGCACATAAAAAGATGCTCAACACTGCTAGTCATCAGAGAAATGCAAATCAAAACCACAGTAAGGTATCACCTCACACCTGTCAGAATGATTGTCATCAAAAAGAAGACAAATGACATCTCTTTCTAATAAGAAATTAAAAAGATATATAATGATAGGAAGCCTATATAATGAGCCAGTTAACAAAATCTTCCCTTAATTAATTGCTTCTATTAATTTACTTTGGTTAGGTGTCTTTTTAAAAATATTTTCACATCCATAAATTAATTTTCATCCATTTCCTAGAGTTAAATTGAATTCAAGTGAATTCAGAAAAAATAACTTACAATAACCAAGTTCACAGAAGATTGACACACAAATTACATCATCCAATTAATTAATTTATAATGTAAAGATAAATGGCAGAGTCTGGAATGGAAAATATTCAAGATAAGCCATATTTATTCTTGTTTAGTGAGCACAAAGTTTGTCAGGAGAGTGAGTCTCAGATTCTGAGTTTTAATGGCATAATAATGTAAGGGTCTGTTGCATCTGACTACGTAACAGCAATATACCAAGCATAGGCATGGATGTATTGACTGGAATGCTGGCTGCAAATTATCAGTTTCTCCTCTCAGGTTTTTTTAAGCTGAAAACATTTTTGCTTTATATATTGTTAGATTTCAGGTTACATCTTATAAACTTGGTTACTTTCCTCCATCTGTTTTGAAAATTCCTAGGCTTTAAAGTGCATTTGCATTATATAATCCATGTTGTGCTGACTCTGTCCTTCCACCTTCAAAGATTTGCACACCACCTTGGTATCTTGTACATACAATAGAATCCAAACATCTTAAATGCACTTTTGCTGAATTTTGACAGATGCATATATTATGAAACCCTATACTTACAGTGTAAATATAAGTATAAATATATTTAAGCCTAAAATTTAAGTATAATGCCTGAAGTATAAAAAACATGCCCATCATCCCATAAAGTTACCTCATACCCTATCCCAATAAATCCTTTAATCATAAGTAACACCATCATTATTATTTACAATAGTTTATTATTTATTTATTTATTTACCTATTTATTTATTTTTTACTAAGACTTACTTCCTTAGAGAAGTTTTAGGTTCACAGCAAAATTGGTGGGAAGGTACAAAGTTTCCTCATGCACTGCCTACCTCCACACCTGTGTAGCTTCTCCCATTATCAATATCCCTCACCAGAGTGGTACATTTGTTACAATTGATGAACATACATCCACACATCATTATCAGCCAAAGTCCATGTGGTTCACACTTGGTATTGTACACTGTGTGAGTTTAGACAAATGCAAAATAACGGATGCATATCATTATACATTTGTCCAAATTCACACAATATGCAACACCAATGGTGAACCATCAATTGTAAAAGGTAACAATAATAACAAATAGTAAATGAATAATAATAATAATAAATTGATTTTCTCCAACGTTATGTTCTAAGAGTTTAATAGTTTTGCATTTTACATTTAGGCCTGTGATCCATATTAATTTACATTTTTGTGAAGGTTGTAAGATTTGTTTCTAGATTTAGTTTTTGCATGGCTGTTCAGTTGTTCCAGCACCATTTATTAAAAACACCATCTTTGCTCCATTGTATTGCCTTTGCTCTATTGTCAAAGTTCAGATGATCACATTTATGTGAATCTATTTCTGGGTTCTCTATTCTGTTCCATTGATCTATCAGTCCATTCTTTCACCAATACCACAACATCTTGATTACTACAGCTTTCTAGCAAGTTTTGTTTGAGTAGTATCAGTTCTACAACTTTGTTCTGATCTTTCAGTTTTGTGTTGGCTATTCCGGGTCTTTGGCCTCCTCATATAAACTTTAGAATCAACTTGCAAATATCCACAAAATAACTTGCTGGAGTTTTAATTGGTATTGCATTAAATCATAGATCAAATTGGGAAGAAATTAAGTCTTGAAATCCAAATCATGGATTTCCTATCCACGAACATGGAAAATCTCTCCATTTATTTGGTCGATCTTTGATTTCTTTCATCAGAGTTCTGTGGTTTTCATCATATAGTAGTATTACATATTTTGTTAGATTTAAACCCAAATATTTCATTTTGGGGGGTGCTAATATAAATGATATTGTGTTTTTAATTTCAAATTCCACTTTGAAATAACACTATTCCACTTCAAAGATATTATACCTTATAATCACAAAATAAATCTAATTCTTCCTTTCCATCCCTTGTATCATTTTTGTCATTCATTTCACTTATATATAAGCATACATAATCAAATAAATTGTTGGTATTATTGTTTTGAACAAACTGCTATGTAGATTAAGAATAATGCATTTTAATTTTACCTCCACCTCCTTTTTTGATGTTCTTCATTACTTTCTGTAGATCCAAGTTTATGACCCATAATATTTTCCTTCTCTGTAAAGAACTTTTAACATTCTTCCAAGACAGGTCCACTAGTAACATATTCTCTCAATTTTTGTTTGTCTGAAAAAGTCTTTATTTCTCATTTATTTTGATGAATAATTTTGTAGAGTACAGAGTTCTAAGTTGATATTTTTTCTCTCAACATGTTAAATATTTCACTCTACTTTCTTCTTCCTTGCATGGTTTCTGAGGAGAAGTCAGATGTAATTCTGACCTTTGTTCCTCTATATATGAAGTGTTTCTTTTTCTCTAACCTCTTTCAGGATTTTTTCTTTATTTTGATTCTGTAATTTGAAAATAATTTGCCAAGGTATAGTTTTTTTGCATTTATTCTGTTTGGTGTTTTCTGAGTTCTTAGATCTGTGCTTTGGGGTCTGACATTAATTTGGGGAAATTCTCAGTCATTATTGTTTCAAATATTTCTTCTATTTCTTTCTCTCTTCTCCTATTATTCCCATTATGGGCATGTTACACTTTTTGTAGCTGCCCCACAGTGCTTGGTTATTCTATTTTTCTTTGGTTTTCTTTTCTATTTTTATTCTATTTACTTTTCAATTTTGGAGGTTTCTGATGAGATATCCTCAAATTCAGAGTTCTTTTCTCAACCTTGTCCAGTCTATCATATAAACCCATCAAAGATAGTGTTTATTCCTGTTACAGTGTTTTTGATCTCTAGCATTTCTTTTTGTTCTTTCTTAGAATTTCCATCTTTCTGCTTATGTTGTTCATGTGTTCTTCTATATTGTCTACTTTTTTAGAGGACTTAGCATATTAATCAATCAATTTAAATTCCCATTCTGATAATTCCAACATCCCTACAATTTCTGGTTCTGATATTTGCTTTGTCTTTTCAAATTGTGGGTTTTTTTCCCCCACATTTTATTTATTGATTGATTGATAGCCAAAAATAGTATCCAGGGTAAAAGGAACTTTTGTAAATAGACCTTCAGTAATGTGGTGGTGAGGTGTAGGGGTGGGGGTGTAGCATTCTGTACTCCTGTGATTTAGGGCTCAGTCTCTTAGTGAACCTGTACCTCTGGACAGTGAACTTCACAAGGTTATCTTAGTTTTTTTCTCCCCCCTGATGTGGGAAGTGTCTAGAGTGGGCTGGAACTTGATTTATTTCCCTTCCCCCCTTAGGTTCTGTTAATACCCCTGCAAGTTAAGTTCTGATTAACTAGTTTCCCCTAGGGCAGGCCTTGATAAGCAGAGCAAAGTGCTTTTGTGTACTTCAAAATGGTTCCTTTTTCCTCCTCCTGCTGGAAGCATAAGGGAATTTTTCTTCCATATTTACTGTGGTCAAGCTCCTAGAGGAAAATCTCACAGTATTAAAGGGGTCCCATATGACTGGGTCCCCTTGGAGTTTTTAACTCTCAGACTTTTCCACACTGAGCCTCCACCAATATGTAGCTCAAGTCAATTACAGTTCAGGTTTTCCTATCCTGGCACTGGTTCCTGCTGCAATTCCATCCATAAGTCTCTGCCCCTGTCAAGTATGACTTCCTTTATTTGCTGTCTTTCCAGTCTTGGGGGCTGAGGTCTACCCTGTGTCTTCCTCTCTCTTATAGATCTAAGAAAAATTGTTGAATTTTTATACTGTTTAGCTTTTTACTTGCTATTAAGATGGAGTGGCAACTGCTGTTCCTTACCTGCAGAACTAGAAATCGGAAGCCCAGCTTAATTTTTCCTGTTCTAGATTTTTGAATAAATGCAATCCTGCAGTATGTACTTTTGTGTAATGCTTCTTTCATTCAGCTTATTGTGCCTGAGACCCATCACTGTTGTTTGACGTATTAGTAGTACATTCTTATATTTTCAGAGTATTATTCCTTTGTATAAATGTAAGACAGTTTGTTCATTTTTATATTATTGACATCTCTGATGTTTCTAGTTTGGGGTTATTATCAATAAAGCTGTAAAAACATTTCATGCTCTTCTTTTCATGAACATATTTTTTTTTTATTTCTTTTTGGTAAACCTTAGCTAGGAATAAAAATGTCATGGTATATGGTAAGTATTTAATCTTATAAGACATTGTCAGGAGATTTCTGGTTTCAGTTTTGACATATAAGAAGCTGTCAGACTTTTTTCCAATGTAGTTGTATAGTTTTGCAGCCCACCAACAAAATTGTTCCAAATCATCACCAAAATTTGGTGTCATTCTTCTTAAATAATTTAGACATCGTGGTGGGTGTCTACTGGTATCTCATTTTTTATTTTAATTTACATTTCCTTGATAATTAATAATGCTCAGCACTCTTTAATGAGCTATTGGACATTAATACACATTCTTTTGTTAAGTGTCTGTTTGATTTTTTTTCTGTTTTATTGGGTTGTTTTATTTATTATTGGGATCTGAAAGGTCTTTATATGCCATGTTCTTCATACTTTCATCTGATGTACGTTTTGCAAATATTTTCTTGCAGTCTGTGCCTTGAATATTTATTTTCTTAGCATTGTTTTTCAACAAAGATAAGTTTAATTTATGGTTAAGTCTAATTTATCAGGTGTTTTTTATTGTTACTCCTTTCTGCAAACTATAAAACCTTTATTTACTTCCACGTTGTGGGCATATTTTCATACTTTCTTCTAAAAGCTTTATGGTTTCAATATCTGAAGCATAATTGAGTTGTATTATATTGTTTGTCACACTTCCTGCCTCTTTGCCTATCTAATAATTTTTAATTTTATGCTTGCATTACATATAAAAGACTATGGAAATGTCAGACATTATCTTCCACAAGAGAGGATTCCCCATTTCCTCTGTCCGAATATATAACAAGATTTGTATCATCTCAATTCATTCAAGGACTGAGCTGAGTTAGGACTTAACTGCAATTTCACTCCACCTCCTGTTTATTTATATTTTGGTTGTATCCTTTCTACTTTTTTTAAAAAATTTTTATTGGAGTATAATTGATTTACAGTGTTGCGTTAGTTTCTGCTGCACAACAAAGTGAATCAGTTATGCAAGTACATATATCCACTCTTTTTTAGATTCTTTACCCATATAGGTAATTACAGAGTACTGAGAAGAGTCCCTGTGCTATACAGTAGGTCCTTATTAGTTATCCATTTTATATATAGTACTGTGTATATGTCAACCTCAATCTTTCAATTTATCCCTCCTCCTCCCCACCCCCACTTTCCCCTCTGGTAACAGTAAATTTGTTTTCTATATCTGTAACTCTATTTTTGTTTTGTAAATTAATTCATTTTACCATTTTTTTAGATTCCACATATAAGCAATATCATATGATATTTGTCTTTCTCTGTCTGCTTATTTCACTTAGTATGACAATCTCCAGGTCCAGCCATGTCACTGCAAATGGCATTATTTCATTCTTTTTTTCTGGCTGAGTAATATTTCATTCTTTTTTCTGGCTGAGTATATATGTACCACGTCTTCTTTATCAATTCCTCTGTTGATGGACATTTAGGTTGCTTCCATGTCCTGGCTATTGTAAACAGTGCTGCAATGAATATTGGGGTGCATGTATTGTTTTGAATTATGGTATTCTCTGGATATATGCCCGGCAGTGGGATTGCAAAATCATATGGTAGCTCTATTTTCAGTTTTCTAAGAAATCTCCATACTGTTCTTCATAGTGGCGGTATCAATTTACATTTCCACTAACAATGCAAGAGGGCTCCCTTTACTCCATACTCTCTCCAGCATTTATTGTTCATAGATTTTTTAATGATGGCCATTCTGACTGGTGTGAGGGGATACCTCACTGTAGCTTTGGTTTGCATTTCTCTAATAATTAGTGATATTGAACATCTTTTCATGTGCTTTTTGGCCATCTGTCTGTCTTTTGATTGAGTACTTGGCAGGTCCCCCACTCCAAGGGTTGGAGCTTATCTATTTTCTTTGTCCACACAAGTGTACATAGTGGTTAGTATCCTGAGGCCAGCTATGTTTTTATGTGTAGTAGGCTCTCTCTAATAGGATTTTGTCTCCAAGCACCCCAAGGCAGCAGAAAAATTTACTCTTTTAGCTTTTGTCCCTGTTTTTGCCCACCATAAACCATACCAGAAATCTCATGCGAAAAAGTGGTGTTACATTTAGAGCTCTTCTAATTTTCAGTCTTGCCATTGTCATTTTCTGCCAGTTTCTCTTTCCTGCAGTAGTGTCCTTGGTTGGGCTCAGCATAATTCTCTGTCCACCATCACCTTTGAGAAGATGATGGCTGGATCTCTTCAGCACCTCCCTCACTGGAAGGGTCTTTTCCTCACTGGACTTTTAGTTTATGTAGTCTTCTGAAGTTTTCAGAAGTTTCCAAAGCTTCTCAAATATAGTATTTGCAAGTTTTCTGTGTTTTGATGTGTTACAGTAGGAACACTCAGCTGCCGTAATCTATTGTAGTTTAAGCATATGTAGAAGTCAATGGTATTACTTGAAATTTTTTATTCTTATTATTTTTTGCTGGTATACTTGGTAAATTTTTATTGAGTGTTAAACATTTTATATTAAAAATTCTAAATGCTCTGAATGTTGTTAACTTCCAGTAGAGATTTACTTTTGCTTCTGACAAATTATTAGAACAAGTACAAATTCACCCTGATTCAGTATGGGTTTGACCTGATTTGAAACTAAGTTCTATCTCTTGAGAGAAGGTCTATTTCCAATTTATACTTTCTCCAAGGAACTTCCTTGGCTGTTTTTCCAGGGCGTCTTCTCCTTAGCAGTCCCTAGATTCTAATTTTTTATTACTGTCAAATGTTCTACTTAGCTCCCCAGTCTTTAGCCATCATTTACTGTTGAGTTTCTCAGTCTCTTAGCTACTTCTTAGAATCTAGCAAATTCCTCCAGGGGGAAACAATGAATGTTTGATTTATTTCTCTGAGCTTGCCTTTCTCTGGGACTTTTGCCCCCAAATTCCAGCTACCTTAAGAGTTCTTGGGTGCCTTCATTCACATTTTTTTAAGTTGTTATTTTATTCTTCTTGCTCTTCGTTGAAGAATTTGTCTAGTTTGTCACTGCCAAAGGCAGAGGCATACTCTCTGACCTTTTATAACCTAGGGTTTTTTAATTCTTTCCAGGTCAACAAACTGAATGTTTTAAGCTATTGAGTAAATATTGCTGGGCCTTTCAAATCTCAAATATAGTCTTTCCCTAAGTCTCACATGCTTCCGTCATTTTGGAAGAGTTAAACAGCCATATAGATGATCTTACAAGTAACCAAGTTTTATACTTTATATTTTCTTAGTTCCTCTTCATACACATCAATTCACAGCCATGGCCACATCATAAATCTTGTTATCATATGAAATTTTTATACTTCTGAAATCTTAAAATCCAGTACTCAACCTTCTGCCTTTTATCTTCAGCTTGTTCACTTCCTCAATCTTGCTACATCTGTTATGAATTTCAAAGGGTTTTTTGATTCTCCAATTTCCTCAAAGCTTCACAGCATTTTCTGAATTCAGTTTCTATAATGCTAAACTTGTACAACATGTTTATTAATTCAAAGAAAACTTTTTTTTTTTTTTGTAGTACGCGGGCCTCTCACTGTTGTGGCCTCTCCCGTTGCAGAGCACAGGCTCCGGATGCACAAGCTCAGCGGCCATGGCTCACGGCCCTAGCCACTCTGTGGCAATGTGGGATCTTCCCGAACCAGGGCATGAATCTGTGTTGGCAGGCGGACTCTCAACCACTGCGCCACAAGGGAAGTCCAAAGAAAACTTTTTTTATAATAATTCTGAATATCTTAACATGGATAAATTCCAAAAAATCCTCTCTCTGCTCAAGTCTGTAGACATTTTCTAAAAAACATCAGCATTATAGTAATTACTACTACTACAAATTTGATGCCTTTAACATTATAAGTCTTAAAAAAGTTTGTGTTTACCTTTTAAACAAAGGTTATCTGGGTGCCACTTGCCAGTTCAAATACTAGGAATCTAATGATTATGTGTGTGCAGGGAATGATGGGCAAAGTTGAGACTACTACTGAGCCATAAAATATAGATAGAACCAAGTATCACAGAAAACACAAACAGGTAACTGAGAAAGAATCAGGCAAGTTTTAGACAGTAAAACATAGGCTGCATGTAGGGGAAAAAATCAGTAAGATTGGCAAGAAAGAATAGAAAGGAACTTGTAGATATTTTGAAATATTAGAAAATTATCTTGGAATTTTAATGTCAAAGAATTTTATACCTGGAGTAACCACCTAGAATTTATGGCTTATTAAGGTTATTTTAATATGTGTTTTAAAAAGACTATATATGATATTACTGAGAGAAAAAATCTTATGTTATTTTTTTTTTCTGTTTCTGAATCCAATAAAATGCCTTAATCTTACTCAGCACTTAACACAGATTTATTGTATCAAACTGAAAATGAACTCTTAGCTGTATTTAAATGCAGTCAACAGCTTCATTTCCAAGCTAAGGTTTACAAGACTACATTTCAAAATTTGACTTATATCATTATAAACACCTAAATATGTAAACTGAGAAGAATAATTGAGTAAAATGTAATAGCTTCATATTATACAAGCTAATCTGTAAAGCATGTTTTCAAATTGAAAAACTAGGTGTATAACTTTCTTTGATGAGGAAAAGGAAAAATAAATAAAGCTTGTAAGCAGACACATGTCTATTTACTCTGTCTAACAAAGGAATATTAGATATCCAGTAAGCAGGTGTGATGAAAAACAGTTAATAATTTTGATGTATCTAGGAAGCTTCTTCATTAGAGATAGAAATTTGGAAACCTGGGATAAGATTCTATCTGCAACTTATTAGCTATATGACATCAATAAATCCTGATCCTATAGGATCTCAATTTTCTCAATTTGTAAGATGGAGAAATGACATTAATGATTGTGAGAATTAAATTCGATAATAATATGATATGTCTAATCGTATACTTGCACATAGTATATGTACAAGGAAAATTAGGAAGTAGAGAAATAATCTAAAAGTAGTAAATGTATCATTATCATTAGTAAATAAGTACCAAAACTGGGAAATAAGAATTATGTAGGAGAATTGTGAATGAGACAGTTGATGAGTACAGAGTCAGTAATATATCCTTAGATGTTATTTTTCAGAATAAGCTAAAGTATGACACAAAGGAGCTGTAGGCTGATATTTTGACAAAAACTAAAATCTCTCCTTTGTATTTTACTCAGTTTAGCCAAAACAAATATAACCAAAAAAATAAAGATAACAAAGAAAGAATTGATTATATGGTCTGACTAAAAAATGTGCTTAATTTATCCAGTACTTAATTTATCCAGTGACATAATCTTAATAGCTTTATTTGAAGAAACATTTGCTTCCAACAAAAATTATAGTTTTTTGACTATCCTACAAAATGGAGATGCTAACACTGGCCTTATGTACAGGGGTGTACTCATAAATATTTAATAACCTGCTTTCCAAGCAGGAAAAAGCAGTGATTTATAACATTTGCTGGGTTCAATGATGTAAATATTTCCACCACAGCTGATTTCAAGCTACAAATGTGATGTCAACTAGCTCACAAAAAACCTGAAAATTTAACAATTGTCTCTCATATGATAATAAAAGCTGGCTTCAGCACACCACTGTTATTCATATCATATGAGAATGTCTAACAATTTATACTTAAAAAGTTTATACTTACATTGTTTAACCCCACCCCTAATTTATTCCTTATGGAAATCATATCTATATTTATTTGTATAAGCATTTTATAGCTTAATGATTGATTATTTGATAAGGTAGATTATCCTGAGAATTAGCAATAAATTAAAAAGAAAAATATTCTCTCTTGGAAAAAAAAATTGAGGACTTCCTGTTATGAGTATCATGAAAAGTCAGCTCAGGTTGAGATATGGGATTTGGCTTCTTTCCTTCAAATTAATAATTCAGTTAAATCGCCAGGGGCAGCAGTTCGACAGGCTTGATCTTTAAAACTAAAAAAATCCAACTTTCTCCTTAAATTTCATATTCCATAGCTAAGAACAGAGAATAAAGTTAAATAGAGGAGGATGAGACTCTTAATAAAAGAAAAAAAAGTGCTTATGTTCTACAACCAGAATTTCTGCCTCATGTTTTAACCAAAATAGAGAGAAATTGAAACAAAAATATCGGGACTATCCAGTCAGGTTTCTATGTTGCTAATAGAGACCTCCAGGAACATGTCATGGGTAGCTTCTGCAATGTTTTCTGATGTTAGCTTTGAAGGTTCAACTTCCTAATTTAAATGTACAAAGCCTCTAAAACAGAAGACATGTCTCCAAGGGCTAGCTTGAAGGTGCCAGACAAGTGACAGCAGGAGTTCAGTTTTGTACTGGGATTTTGTATCTTGGCACGGGGATACTGATCCTTCCTTTGGCTCTTTACAAACGTGTATTTACAATACTCAATATCCCTTTTTCGTAAAAAGTGGCACATTGGGGCAAAACATGATAAAGGCCTTTTGTTCTCTAATAACAAAAACCTAATCCTTCCAAGATATTCAAGAGACTGACCAAGAAGCCAAGGTCGGCTCCATGACCTTGGGCAAATGATATTTTTTCATGTTTGTCCCTCATGGTTAACAGTGAGTTTACAGTGTGTATGCTGCCTCCTAAAGGAGTTCCTATTGTGTTTTCGTTGAATTTCTGTAATTCACTAAGGTGACATGACTAACTAGACAATTTATTTTTAAATTATTTGCAAATCAAGCAGAAGGAAGTATGCACTGTAAAAATGGAGATTTAACCTAACTTTCATGTATAAACATTATGAACCCTATTCTACAAATTCAACTGAGCAATAAGTATCAACTTCTACCTTTTCTAGAACAAATGTAATATGACCTTGAACTTTTACTAGGTTTTTTTGAGAAAGGCTTCTAGAAATTGAGTCAGTCTTGATGTTTGTTGAAAACTGGAACAGATTTTCAAATCTCTAAGGTGAATAGAACTGTACTTCTCACTGACTAAATCATGAGTGATTCCTTGGAGTCTGATGAGAGTACTGTTCTTTGTCTCATATAATATATGAAAAATTTTATCGGATCTGAGTACTTCAGTGACTAGAGTCTACCTACTTTATGCTTACCATAGAACTATCCTCTATAGAGTCTTGCCATTTTATTGGTCCAAGACTTCAGGAAGTATTTTCTTCACTTTCTCCAACTCTCAACGTGCTAGCCTTGATTGAGTCTCTCCCTCTCTCTCTCTTTTTCTCTCTCTCTCTCTCAATTTTTTTTTTAATCTGCTTACATTCTGTCTTTAGAAATACTTCTTTGCACTCTGTGCCTTAGCACAATTTCTATCATGAGCTGAGCCTTTGAAAAGTATATGGCAGGAAAGGAAGTAGCTTGCAAGCAACTTCTACTTTGATCTCTAACTAAATGCAATGACCTGAATGTTTGTGTTTCTTTCAAATACGTATATTGAAATCCTAACCCTCAAAAGTGATGGTATTAATAGATAGAGCCTTTGGGAGGTATTAAGAAGTTGGGCCGTTGGGAAGTGATTAGGTCATGACAGTGGAGCTCTCAAGAATGGGATTAATGCTGTTAGAAAAGAGATCCCACAGAGCTCCTTACTCCCTTTCACCATGTGAGGATAAAACCTTATGTCTGACCCAGAAGAGGACCCTAGTCCTACCATGCTGGCACTCTTATCTTGGACTTCCAGCCTCCAGAACTGTGAGCATTAAAATTCTGCTGTTTATAAATCACCTAGCCTGTGTTATTTTGTTATAGCAGACCAAACAGACTAAGACACTAAATTTCTCCTAAGGCAAAAGTGTATAAAAGAACCTAGAAATGTTTGTGGATGGTGTGCTTGAATACAAAGGTATATATATAGGTGAATGGATGGGCATACAGCTATTAAAACCATATTAATATCTCATTAAATTATCATGCTATAATCAACTTTTCATTAATTACCTATGTAGTCTCACCTGAGCTATGAGGGAGGAAGGTAAATAAGCAATTACAGTGGAGTGTAATGGGTATTATGAAAAGGGAAGTAGAGTAAGATGGGAAAACACTTTATGGACTTATAAATCATGTTTCTATAATACAACATAAGTCATAGAATTAGCTAAGCAATTAGTTAAGCTACACAGTCCCAGAAAAGACTCAAAGCAAGTCAACTTCTTTTGGTCAGTGGTTGTTAAACCTTATAGTCTCAGGACTTCTTTACATTTTTGCAAATGATTCAGGAACACAAAGGCGTCCTCAGCCTTGTTATTGTGAGTTATATCTATTGATATTTACATTAGATGTTAGAGCTAAGAAAATTTTACATATTTTAATTAACTTGTTGAAGAAACAATGCAAACCCCATTACACTTAAAATATATTTTTTATGGAAAAATGACTATATTTTACAAAAACAGTGATGAGTGTCACTGTATGACATGCTTCTAATCTCTTCAATGCCTGGCTTAGTAAGAGACAGCTGGATTCGCATATCTACTTCCGTATTCAATCTGTTGCAACATTACACATCCTGTAGACTTTTAAAAGTTACATTATGCACTTATAAAAGAATGAGAGTAAAAAAGACAAATGGAAACTTAACCTTGCTGTAGAAAAATTTTTATCTCACTGACCTGCAGAAAGCAGTTCCGGAATCCCAGGAACCCGGGGCCATACTTAGAAATTCACTGCCTTGAAAAAAAAGAAAAACCTGATAAGTGGCAGTAAATATAAAGAGGTAGTTACCTTTGTGTTTGTTGCACTACAGGTTGTAAGAAATTAGAGACTCTCAGCTAGATTTCCCTTCTATTCATTATGGAAAGAAACAGCCTTCCAAAGAAACACCCTATTTCCAATCACACAGCTTTCACTCTCAAGTCTTCCCCCTTGTAATAAGTTCTTGTCTATTACAAGTAGAAGGATTTAAATACTTCCACACATATTAAATAGCATTATATCACTGACACCATTCATTTCTTTGAGCTTGACTGGATTTCCAACCTTGACAGCAAGTCATCATAGAGTATTCACAATCAGTATTGTTACCTAAACGGTGACAGAAAAATTTAATGATAGTTTAGTAGGAACACTTAAGAAAAGTGTAGGGATTTGATGGGAAGACTAAATTACTTCTACTGAGATTTGAATAGATGGTTTTACTAAAAATAGTTATTCACAGTGAATTTGTAAGAAATGTTATACTACTTATCTGTAACAGTGTGGAATGAATACAAAAGGTGTCAACCTGGTATATCCAGTTTCCCATTTAAAGCAGAAGCTGCAAAAATGCTGAGAAAACAGCAAACCATTAAAAAAAAATTACTACTGGCAACCAAGACCAAGCTAATTACCACTGATGGAAAAATGCATCATTTTATATAAATACATTTATTTCAATAATTATGTTGAACATGGTAAACATGAACTAAACTTGTAATGAAACCCACTGAAGTGTATAAAAGTGTCCAAACTCTGTCAGTCTAAACTCTCAAATATAAATTCAGAATTGGGAAATAATCAGATGCAACTGATAAATAATTCCTCCTTCCCCAGCACTTCTGAAAATGATAGTTTCAAAGCAATTTCCTTAAGTGCTTGTCATTCATGTCTTGTACTAACTCCCATTTTATGTCAGTTATTGTTTTAAGTGAGAGATGTAAAGATCTCTACTGCATCCCTAGTACTAAGTAAAGACATTCAACAAGTAATTAACAAATATTTGTAATGACTAGGAAATAAGTAAAATATGACAAAACTCATCTCCTCAAGTAGTTCTTGGTCTAGAAAAATACACTAAGATAAATATACAATTGTATAAATGATATACATAGAGTGTTTAGAAGCAGAGAGAATAGAGTAGGCCATTCTGTATTGTAGGAGAGTGGTATAGAGAGGATTCAGAGAGGAGTAACATATGAAAAAAAAAGAAAACTTGAATGAGACATGATGGAAATGCTTTTTCCAATTGAACAGGGAGACATAGAATCAAAATAAGTAAAACAAGGTTCATAATAAATATCTATCTATATATATACTCATATATTAATAAATAGCACATATAGGAAACGGTGATTTTTTTTTTCTTAATGTGACTTGTTTGCAAGAGAAACAGAGAAATTTTAGACTAGAAATATTGACAAAAGGCAATTGTGATCACCATAAAATTGCATCCTAAAGTTTCAAAGATATTATTTGGGTAGTGGGAATGCGCTGAAAGCTTTTAAGCGAGGAAATGACAAGATTCAATAAGGTGAATGAGAGTTGAGATAAAATGTAATTGTAGAGGGCATTAATTAATTTGTTTACTTTTGCTCTCAATCACCCAAAGCCCCTTTGACTATAATTCAAAGGACAGACAGAGAAATATTCACTCTCCCCATACTCTGACGTCAAAGGGGACGTACATGTCCTGGTTTTGAATAATCAGGTGCTCCTACTGTAGTAAGTAATGTACAGGTAAATGTCCTCAACAGGGCATGACGTGCAGGCAGTGTCCAGCAGTGGCAGTAGCCATAGATAGCAGTGGCTGTGGAGCCAGCAATGACATCTCAAAATGTGTCTATGGCATGATATCTTTTATGATATCTATGGCTTAGTGTTCCTTAGTCCTTGACCTTTTGCCAGACTGATTTTCTTGTCTTCCCATTAATTCTCTGAAGTCTCCTATAATTTTTTTCAATTCATTTTTTTTTTTTTTTTTTTGGTCTTTGTTAGCCAGGGTGGTTTTCAACTTCTTGGAACCATGAACTCTTTCTCACTATTAACAAGTGGGCAAGGTACTAAGTAAACAGTGGGCATGGAATGCTCTGTGAGCATTTGTGATTGTGAGCATTTTAGAACTATTATCAGTAGGTTTTGAAGATCTAAGACCTATTGAGGAGTACTCAAATGACACTATTATGATAACATTGGTGTTATAATAAATGGTTCCAAAGAAAAGAATGTGAATTTTTGTGATCAGCTAATGATGTGTACTAAAATAAGTTTGAAATTTGGAATTTGAGTAAATGAATATTCATAAATTCTTTACTCCACCTTAAGTAAACTAAATCCAGACTCTTTAAGTTGAACACTATAAGGAAAAATTTAAATATTGAATTATACCTCCACCAAATACCTCTACTGAGTGTCTATTTCATAAAGCATTATTATTATTCACATATGTGTCTGTCTGTTCTGGTAGACATTAAGGGTTTGGGAGGTAGAAACCTTGTTTATTTATCTTTTAATACCTGGGCCCAGAATTTTCAGGTATCTAAAAAGTGCTCAATCAATGTTGGTTGAATGAAATCTATGACTTTTCCATGGTCCTCAGGATCTAAACCTTTTACAGTCTTTCATCAGCTATTCTCAAACAGTCATGGTATGTGCAAATTGATTTACTATCTCTATGAATTTTGTTTTTCAGCTAGAGTTGTTGAGTCCCTCATTTCGAGAAAGCCAATGTGGTTCATATGAAAACTAGTTTTTGTTTTCCTCTAAAAGAGTTGTAAACTAGTGGATAAAGTCAGTGTGATAAATGATTCAGGAATGCCTTTAAAAGACTGCAAGACTGTATTAGTTGTGTTATAATAGTGATGAATCACACTGAATACTTCTTTCATGAGGAAAGAGTTAGATACATATTATATATAAGAGAAACATGATTTGACTGGCACTATAATCCAATGTTAAATACCATGACACTCTAAATGGGGTTTTTACTATATTACTGTTTTTATTTGCACTTATAAAAAAAAATCCAAACATTTTACAATATGGTTCACCTCGTTTCCTTTGTAATAAATCTCTTTGCCAATAACAAAGAATTATGTACAGTTTGGTTTTGCATTTATGAATAATAATTTAATTTAGACACATGTAAAAGATTAAGGCTTGGAGCTCATTAAACCTGAATATGAGCATTTAGACAGAGCATCTCAAAAAATAGCTTTTGAATGGCCCAAACCATATCATATATATTAAAGCTTTGCTGCACATTCTGCATCTTTGATAGCAAAGATAAAATTTGCCTTGAAATGTTGTCAATTTATATTGCGGTAAAATATACACTATGCAAAACACTATAAAAATAATGTGCTGTCTGGCCTTTCTGGCAATATATGTATACAAATGAGTGCTGTCATTGTATTACATGTCAGCACATTTGGTAAACTGATTTTTTGCATGATGATGTCTAATTTCAGGATGCAGATGACACCTGCCTTGTACAGTTTTCAGAAGGAGCACAAAATTGCTTTATTGGCAAACACATTTGGATAAGAAGATGTTTGCAGTGCAAAGTTTCTCTCACTTACATTCTAATAGAATGTTATGCTTTAAATCCATATTGACTTTGTTAATGTTGAAAAAGTGCAGTATTAAATATAAGCTTGTTTGCATGAGTTAAATCATTAGCTTCTTTTCCAGGAAGCAGATCTATAATTACAAATGACTCGTGTATTTTCCATTTCTTAAAACATCCAAGAGAATTAGCAAAGATCTACACCAAAAAAATAAAGAACGTATCAGCTCATATTTCCACAAATATTGCTAGATAAATTATGACATAGCTGAAATCATATTGGCCCATCCATCTGAGAAGCCTTTGCTAATAATCTATTTGTGTCACTTGCTAGTTTTTAGCAAACAACACAATCTCTCTGAACTTTTATTATTCAACCGATACAATGGCATTAGGAGCAATTATTTTGTACGATTATTCTGAGGATCATGTTTTGAATGCTAATAAATAACTTAAAATAGACTGACTTTAACATTCCAGTGCAGTTTTTATTAGTAGCAATACATTTTGAAATTGTTTATTTTACACAGACATTAGTAAATAAATGAGTAAACTAGGTATATTTTTAATTATACAATTTCTCAGACTATGGCATTATTATTTCTGACTATGTTTTGTTGCACTTTGTTTCCATGTCAGCCTCCGTATAGATTATAAGTGTAAGGATTAGGGTAAAGTCTAATTTTGTGGTTGTTGTGTCATCAGAACTTAGCACAATTCTTGACACAAAATAGATATTCGATAAATGCCATTGCCTGTAAAGGCAATTCACTTTCTTTACTTTTTTATTATTATTATTATTTTTGCGGTACGCGGGCCTCTCACTGTTGTGGCCTCTCCCGTTGCAGAGCACAGGCTCCGGACGCACAGGCTCAGCGGCCATGGTTCACGGGCCCAGCCGCTCCACGGCATGTGGGATCTTCCCAGACTGGGGCACGAACCCGTGTCCCATGCATCGGCAGGCGGACTCTCAACCACTGTGCAACCAGGGAAGCCCTCTTTCTTACTTTTAACGTTAAAGTCTGGTAAAGCACTTAAAGCATAAGAAAGGAAAACAAAACAAATACATTTTGAAAAAGACATCAACTGACCTGCTATACCGACAAACAGCATTTTCTCAGAACTTTCAAGTACTATACTTACAAAATGAAAAGTATTCTTCAAAGAAGCTCAGAAGCACTAGTGCACAAAAGGGATTTATTGTTTCAATTGGAATTTTTACAAGGTCATTGGGGAGAAAGAAAAAAATCCATGTTTTCACTATTATGTACAAACTTTATCTGTTAAGGATGCAGTTTAAGTAGAAAGCTATATTTTCAAAAAGAGCTAAAAGATTTGTATATTAGAAATGTAAGTGAAAAAGAATGTGACAATATCTTAGGGATTCTGCAGCCTAGAAAATGTTTATTGGATACAAACCTCCTGAAGTGTGGTTGACATACTCAATATTCAGCAGAATTACAGTGCTACCCCTGGAAGAAGTCAAGAAAAAAACCATAGAATTCCAGGTATTCTAAGTAGAACCACTTATTATTCAGCATCCATACCTCCACCACTGAAGCTCGTGTGTTCCTTGGACCAGGAAGGAGTCCCAGGTATGCAGGTGCTTTGTATAAGATCTCTGGTTTCCTAGATTCCGTGTCACTGTTGGAACAAGTGAAAAAGTAGTCCCAGAGTTCTGCATGCTTCTAGCAAGGTCCTAACCAATCCCTTCACAAAATAACCTCAACTAACCAATTCTAGAGGCATCTATAAGAATAATATTAAATCCTTTGATCACCCTCTGTGTAAATCCCATCAAGACACCCAGGATTACCAACTTGTTCTACATATTCCCTATTGCCTATCCTCCAAAGGCACTGACCACATCCATAGGCGCTCTTCACCTCCTGACACCATTACAGTGTACTTTCTGGAACTCTTAATTAATAAGCAGTAAAATCTTGAAACTTTCAACTCAAAGTCTTCTTAAATATCTTGATGGATTTTTGCACCCTGACCACCAAGTCTGAGGTGACATAGGTGTCTTTCTTGTTATTCACTATCACTTCCAGACTTTCTTCCCTCATTCTTCCCTAAAAATCTAAAATGTTTCCCAAATTAAATCACCTTCTTCCACTTTGCAATCCTCCAAAGACCCTTTAACTACAGCTTCTGATTCCTCGATCATTGTAAATTCTGGCTCACTGCCGTTCTCTGGAATCCCTCCTAACATAATTTTCAGTAATTCCAGTACCCAGATAGATTATATTTCTAATACTTTCACATTTCAACTACCTTGATTTCTGTTCCCTTCAATGACCTTGTCTATCTCCCTTTCTCCACAATAAATTGTTATTTTCATACCACAGAACTTCCTCAATCTCACATTACTTTAATCTCAATTTTGAGTCCTCTAACTTCTAACCATAAATTCATAATAGTTTACTCTCCCAAGTACTTTAACTCAACATTTCTTTCACACCAACCTTCCTTATTAATTGCTTTTCAACCCTCTTATCTTTTTACTTCCCTCCTTTCTAGCTTGAAGTAAGATTAATTATTATAATTACTTCCTTTCAGACAACCTCAGTTCCCTTGGCACTTTTTTGCTACTTCTTATTCACCTGTCAAAACCATAACTCTAAAAAAATAATTATGCTGACTGTTCTCACTTTGAAATCATAACCACGAACCTCAAGTGGATCTTTAATGATGTGAGCAATCATATTGCATTTCCCTTTCAGTCTCTCTTTTGCTCCCTTAGACTTTAATTTTGTATATTCTCCAGTTTTATTACGCATGAAACTCCTCTTTCTAAAACGTCAAAATTATTTGATGATCTTGTGTCAAGTGAAGTTGAAAAATGGAATTTAGATCTTGCACAAGTTCACATCTACATTTACCCACCCACTTAAATCTATGTTCACTCTCCAACTTATTCCTCTTACTGGAGATAAATTGCCCTTGTTCCTAAGTAAAGCCAAGCCTTCTGCATGTGTACTAGATTCCATCTTCTAATACATTTCAAAAATATACCTCCAGGAATTCTCCCACTTCTTTTGCATCATCATCATTTACTTTCAACTAGATAATTCCTATCAGATTACAAATGCTTTATTTGTCTCCATTAAAAACCATTTAAAACCTTTCTAAACCTTACAATTTTCTCTAATTACTGCCTCATTTCTCTGCTTCCATATGTAAGAAAACTTGCCCTGCTTCTCTTTCTACTCTTCTTTTGTAAAGTATTAAAATTTAGATATTATTTACACAAAAATATAAAATAAATGTATGGTTTAAAAAATTATTTTAGCACAAACCTGATTATGACTACACATGTCAGAGAATAGAAATTTGCCAGATACTCAGAAGCTCTCCACAGTAGCCTCTCAATCACCAACACCTCCTTCCATCCTAGGAGTTACTACTATTTTGACTCTAACTGTAACCACTTTCTTACTTTTCTATTCTTTTTGAATTATTGGCTTTGCCCTCCCCCTCTACAGAAATGTTATTTTGAATTTTACCAATGACTTCCTTGTTGCTAAACCAATGAGTCCTCATCTTAGTTAATGGATTACTGTTTGACTATTAATATCTATCTATTCTTGAACACCACATTCTCTCTTCTGCCTTACTTCTGTCCACTCAGTCTCCTTTATTGCTTATTCTTATCTTGCTGACATTATTATTATTATTAAAAACATCTAACAGAAATCTGCCCTCTCAACTTGTAAGTATATAGCACAGCTTTGTTAAATATATGCACATTATTGTACAGAGGTGTACAGAACTTTTTCATCTCACTCAACTCAAACTCTATGCTCATTGAACAGCAACTTCCCATTTCCTCTAGTTCCTGGCAACTGTTATTTTACTTTCTCCTTCTCCAGGTTTGACTATTTTAGCTACCTTATATAAGTGGAATTATGCACTATTTCTCCTGTAACCGGCTTGTTGTCTTCAAGGTTTATCCATGTTGTAGCACATGTCAAGATTTCCTTCTTTTTCAAGGCTGATTTATATGACACTGCATATTTATACCACATTTTCCATATTGATTCATCCATTGATGAACTTTTAGGTTGTTTCTACCTCCTGCTATTGTAGATAGAGCTGTAGTGAATGTGGGAATGCAAATATCATTTCAAGATCCTGTTTTCAATTATTTTGGATAAATATCCAGATGTGGGATTGCTGGATCATATATGGCAGTTTTATTATTAATTTTCTGAGGAACCACTGTATTGTTTTCCATAACAGCCACACCATTTTAGAGTCCCAGGAACAATGAACAAGAATTCTGATTTCTTCTCATCCTCACCAGCATTTGCTGTTATTTTTTTTTATAATGACCATCCTAACAGATATGAAGTGATATCTCATTGTGACTTTGATTTGAATTTCCTTTGTTTTTTTTTAATTGAGGTATAGTTGCTTTACAATGTTGTGTTAGTTTTTGCTGTACAATGAAGTGAATATATGTATACATATATCCCCTCCCTCCCACCCCACCCCCATCCCAGCCATCTAGATCATGATAGAGCACCGAGCTGAGCTCCCTGCCCTATATAGCAGGTTGCCACTAGCTATCTGTTTTACCCATGGTAGTGTATATATGTCAATCCCAGTTTCCCAATTCATCACACTCTCCCCTTCCCCCCACCTTGTCCACACTTCCATTCCCTACATCTGAGTCTCTATTCCTGTCCTGCACATAGGTTCATCTCTACCATTTTTCTGGATTCCACATATATGTATTAATATATGATATTTGTTTTTCCTTGATAATTAATAATCTTGAGCATTTATTTCATATAGCTGTTGGTCATTTGTATGTCTTCTTTAGAGAAATATCTATTCAATTACTTTGCACATTTTTTAATTGGTTTATTGGTTTTTTGGTTATTGATTAATTGTTATTGAGTTGTAGGAGTTTCTTATATATTTTAGATATTAACCTTGTACCAGATAGATAGTTTGAAAATATTTTCTCTGATTCTGTAAGTTACCTTTTTACTCCATTTATTTTTTTGTTCCTTGCTGCCCAGAAGCTTTTAAGTTTGATGTAGTTTAATTTATATAATTTTGCTTTTTCGGCCTGTGCTCCTGGTATCAAATCCCAGAAATTATTGTCATGACAAATGTAGAGAAGCTTTTCATTTATCTTTTCTTCTATAAGTTTTATAGTTTATGGTCTCACATTTAAGTTTTTAACCCACTTTAAGTTGATTTTTGTGTATGATGTAATACAGGGTTTGATTTCATTATTTTTCTGTGCCTATACAGTTTCCCACTACAGTTTGTTGAAGAGAATGTCCTTTTCCCACTATGTATTCCTGGTATCTTTGTTGAATATTAGCAGACCATATATGCATGGGTTTATTTCTAAGCTCTCTATTCTGTTCCATTGTTCTATATGTCTGCCTTTATGCCAGGGCCACACTGTTTTGATTATGTAGTATTACATAATATGTTTATGTAATATGTAAAATTATGTACATGTAGATTACATAATATGTTTTGAAGTCAGGAAATGTGATGCCTCCAGCTTTGTTCTTCTTTCTCAAGATTACTTTGGCTATTTGTAGTGTTTTGTGTTCCCATATAACAGAATTATTTTTTTCTATTTCTGTAAAAAAAAACAAAGAGATTTCTATACACTTTCCATTGAATTTGTGGATCAGTTTGGGTAATGTGGACATTTTAACAATATCAATTTTTTCAATCCATGAACATGGAATTTCTTGCCATTTTATTTTTGTCATCTACATGTTCAATATTTACCGTTTTCAGTGTACATACATTTCACCTCCTTGGTTAAATTTATTTTTAAGTATTATTTCTTTTTTTTAATGTTCCAACATTCATTTATTCATTTGTTCATTTCATAAACATTTATTTAATATTTACTATATTTCAAAGCCTTGGCTAGGAACTGTGAATATTATGAGGCAGAAGGATACAAACAATCATGTATTAACCTTAGACTGCAACAGGTATAATGACCAGCAAAGTGCAGTGTACAATGGGGCATAGAGAAGAAATTGATCATGTCTGTGTTTGAGGGACAAAAAGAGGGTAGGGACAGGCCTTATGGGGGAAGAAAGGCTTGAGAAAAGGCTTGGAACACAAACAGCTCAAGTGCCTGGTTGACAAAGGGATGGATAATGGAAAGTAGTCAAGAGAGAATCTGGTGTATACAAAGACTAGAACCAGAGGCAGCATGGAGATCCCATGTGGGGGAATGGGAAGAAGTGGCGCAGGTGTAGAAGGCAAGAGCCAGAGGAAAGAACGATTTTTTTATACCACCCTAAGGACCTTAATGGAGAAGCCATAAAATGGTTTTAAACAAGGGAATGACACTTTGATTTCTAATTGCTGTTCTAAAATGAACAGATATGAATACCTGTATAGGTAGATGATTGATAGATGATAGATAGATAGATCTATTTATGTACAGTTCTCCATTCAAATAAGCTGGTCTGAATAAGGTATGTATGCTGCCACTGAAAACAAAGAAAATGAAGATAAAGATGACAACTCTTTTCCTTAGTGAACATAAGTGCCCCTTCACTTAGTTTTTTTTTTTTTAATTTTTATTTTATATTGGAGCATAGTTGATTAACAATGTTGTGTTAGTTTCTGGTGTACAGCAAAGTGATTCAGTTATACATATACATGTATCTATTCTTTTTCAAATTATTTTCCCATTTTAGGTTATTACAGAATATTGAGCAGCGTCCCCTGTTCTATGTGGTATGTCCTTTTGAGATTGACATGTACATGCTGCTATATTTAAGTATTACTTCTGTTTGATGCTACATTAAATGTGATTATTTTCTTGATTTTCTTTCTGTGTAGCTCATTGTTAGTATATAAAAACACAACTGAGTTTTGTATGTTGATTTTGTATCCTGAAATTTTGTTGAATTCATTTATTATGTCTAATAGTTTTTTTGTGAAATCTTTAGGATTTTTACATATCAGATTATATACTGTGTTAACAGAGATAACTACTTCTTTTCTGATTAGAATGTTTTTATTTTATTTTTTTTCATGCTTAATTGCTCTATCTAAGACTTCCCGGACTATGTTGATTAGAAGGGACAAGAATGGAAATATTTGCCTTGTTCCTAATCTTCTAGGAAATATTTTGAGTATGACGTTAGCTGTGGTCTTTTCACCTAAGACCTTCATTATGTAGAGGTAATTTCCTTCTATTCCTAGTTTGTTGACAGTTTTTATCAGGAAAGTGTGTTGAATTTTGTCAGATTTTAGTACTTCTATTGAGATGATAAAATGATTTTTATCCTTCATTCTATTAACGTGGTATATCACACTTATTGATTTTTGTATATTGAACTATGCTTGCATTCCATGGATAAATTCCACTTGGTATAATCCTATTTAATTCGTCTTGCTATTAATTTGCTTCAGATTTTTATACCTACAGTTGATCCTTGAATAATGCAGGGGTTAGGGACACTGACCCTCCAGGCACTTGAAAATCCACGTATAACTTTTGACTCCCCAAACTCAACTACTAACAGCCTATTTTGACTGGAAATCTTACCAATAACATAAACAGTTGATTAATACATGTTTTGGGAATTCCCTGGTGGTCCATTGGTTAGGACTCTGTGTTTCTACTTCAGGGGGTCTGAATTTGATCCCTGGTCAGGGAACCAAGATCCTGCAAGCAGCATGGCCAAAAAAAAAAAAAAAAATACATGTTTTGTATGTTACATGTATTATATTCTGTATTTTTAAAGCAAGTTAGAGAAAAAATGGTATTAAGATTACCATAAGGAAGAGAAAATTTACAGTAGTGTACTGCATTTATCAATACCATAAGTTCACAAGGTCTTCTCATAAGATGAATGGTCTGTCAGCACCTACATCAATATTTTCTTATATGATACAAAACACTGTAGATGTTATAAGTATTGCTAACATTAAACATCAAAAATGAAAAGCTACTGTGAAAAATAAATTAATATTTATTTACAGGTGTAAGGTTTCATGCATTTATAATGAAGAAGCAGCAATATGATTGCTTTATGGTAGCCTAGTGTAATCGATCGAATAGCTTCAAGGTAGCCTACCCTATACACTAATGAAGGAATTGTTATAAAACTTTTATGGCATACAGCCTTACAGTCATTTTCATAATACAGCATTGGACAATTGTAACATTATTTTAAACATCTTACTTGTGATGATAGGCTGATATGCGGTTTCTCCAACTACAAGAGAGAGATACATACTGTATGGTAATGTAATTATTTGAAAGCTAAATATAAAACAGTAAAAACTAACACATTATTAATTTTATATTAAATATCACTCACTTTATGCTTATGTAAGGATAGGCTTTCCACTTCAATACAAGTCTTTAGAGGATATTCTACAAGATGCAATGTTTGGCAATGATGATGATGATGATATAAAAATGTCTCATACAGTTCTTGTGGTAGAGTTATTAGATTTTCATGTGAAGATGCTCACACACATACACAACAGATAAGTTTGTTAACTGCAGTGTGATGATTATTAACTGTTCATTAAATGGAAGTGGATCATCATAAAGGTCTTCATTCTCATCATCTTCACATTGAGTAAGCTCAGGAGGAGGAGGAAGAGGAGGGGTTGGTCTTGTTGCCTCAGGGGTGGCAGAGGCAGACGAGGTGGAGGAGCTGGAAAGTGAGGCAGGAGAGGCAGGCACACTTGGTGTAAATTTACAGAACTAGATTGTAATTGCTGTCTGAATTTTTTGACTTTTCGTTTCTCTAAAAATGTCTCTATACAGTATCAACCCTTCTTCCATCTTTTGCTTAAGTTTCAGTGCCCATATCATAGAAGAGTCCATGTCATAACAGAAGCCAAAAGCAGTCTTGAATAATTAGAACCCTTCTTCCAGATTGTCTAATGTCAATTTGTTTTCTGCTGCTGCTTCTAAGTCTTCATTGTCTGGCACTGGTTCAGAAGGACGCATCTCCATCAAGTTGTCTTCTCTTAATTCCTCTAGCATAGCATCTATTAGTTCTTGAATTTCTCTAAGATGCATATCTTGAAATCCTTCAGCCCCCAGCTTTTTTTGCCATATCCACAACTCTTTCACGGTTTCCTTGATTGGCTCTGTCATAAATCATGTGAATAATCCATGCACAACACCTGGGCACAGTTTTCTTCAGCAGGAATTTATTTTTTCAGGCTTGATGGCTTTTACAGCTTTTTCTATAACAACAATAACATCTTCAGTGGTGTAATCCTTCCAGTTTTTTTTTTTTTTGATGTTCTCTTTATCAGGGTTCTCTCCCATACTGTTGACAATCCTTTTCATAAAGCACCATGAGTAATGAGTCTTAAAGGTCCTTATGAACTTTTGATCTAGAATCTGAATTTGAGATATGTTTGGGGGCGAGTAGACAGCTTCCATGCCTTTGGTGTTGAGCACATGGGGCTCTGGATGGCCAGGGGGCATTGTCCAATATCAAAAGAACCTTAAAAGGCAGTCCCTTACTGGCAAGGTACTTCCTGACTTCAGGGACAAGGCATCAATGAAATCATTTCAGAAAAAGGGCTTACATTGTCCAGGACTTCTTGTTGTACAACTAAAAGACTGGCAGCTGGTGCTTATCTTTTCCTTTCAAGGTTCAGAGGTTAGCAGCTTTATAGATAAGGGCAGTCCTGATCATAAGCCGGACTGCATGTGCACAAGCTTAGAGTTATCCTGTCCCTTCCTGTCAACAGAGAGTAAAGACAGTTTTACCTCTTTCTTTTCAAGCTGCATAATGTTAATTATTTGTCTTAATTATTTATTCATTTATTTTGTTTTATTGCACTAGATAAGACCTCCAGTTTAATGTTGAATAGACATAGTGAGAGCAAAGATTACTGCCTTATTTTTGATTTTAAGGAAAAAAATTCAGTCTTTCACCACTAAATATGATGTTAAATGTATTTAATTTTGTTGTAGATACACTTTATCAGGTTAAGGACATACCCTTCAATCCCTTCATTGCTAGGAATTTCAATTCTGAGAAAACTGTCAATTTTGTCAAATGCTTTTTCTTCAGATATTGAGATGATTATATGGTTTTGTTTTTATTGTGTTTTCAATATGGTGAAATACATTGATTTTTAAATACTAAGCAATATTATATTCCTGAGATAAATACTACCTGATCATGATTTATTACACTTTTTTAAAAATGGCCTGAACTCAACTTGATAATCATTTGTTAAGTATTTTTTACTCATTAAGAATATTGGCCTCAAGATTTTCATTTTGTTTTGTCATGTCCTTGTCTTTTTCAAAAAAGTCAGGCAGTGTATGATAAAACTTATTTGTACATATTCTTTTCTATTATCTATAAGCGCTTAAGTAAGATTGATGTTAACATTTTCTTAAATTTTTGATAGAATTTATCACTGAAGAAATATAGACTGGAAGTTTCCTTTGTGGAAAGATTCTAAATGGGAGATTGAATATTTTAATAAATGGATGAATATATGGGTTTTGAGATTATTTTTGACTCACTTTTGGTAATTTGTTGACTTTAAAAAATGCACCTATTTTATCTAAAGTTGTCAAATTTATTGGAAAATATTGTTCTTAATATTCACTTATATTTTAATGAAGTATAGCTCTCTAGTGATTCTTCTTTTTTATTTCTGTTAAAAATGTAACAATGTTATTGATATTTTTGAAGAAAAAGACTTTCTCTACTTTTTGTTTGTTTCCTATTTTGAGCCCCATTCTTATCTTTTAAAAATTATTTTTCATCTACTCAGTCTGGACTTAATCTACTCTTAATTTACTCTTCTGTCCTAGATAGTAAATGTAGAAATGCATATAGTTTATGAGACCTTTTTTCTTTCTAATACAGGCAAGAATATTATACATTTCCCTATAAATATTTCTATAATCACATCCTACTCCCATTGGATGTGTTTCATGTTTCTATGTCTATTCAGTTTAAAATAAATTATAATTTTTCTTGTGATTTTTTTCTTTTAGCTGTCTATTATTGATTTCAAAATATTATCCCCCCCCCATGCAGTTCTAATTTATTTCAAATTTACTTCCCTTTTGGTAAAAATAACATTCTCTGTATTATTTAATACTTTTTAATTAGTTTAGACCTTCAGGGTTGATATATTCCTTTTTAGTAAAAGTACTCTGTACAGTTCAAAAAAAGTGCATTCTACTGTTATTGTGTAGAGTATTTGTTTCTTAAAATATTTTATAACCCTTCTGATTTTCTGTCTACCTTTGATTTCATTACTGAGAGAAGAGTTTTTATTTCTTCTGCTACAGAGATGAGTTTTTCTATTTTATTCTGTCGGCATTTTTATGGCATATGATATTAGGTACATAGGCATTTAATATTGCTTTATCTTCACGATAAAAAAGAATACTTTGTTAATTTGAAATACCTCTATTTTTGGTGATTTTTCTTATTTTGGAGGCACTTTTGCTGGATAATAATATGGTTACTCCAGCTTTAATGGTTAATGTTTGCATAATATAATTTTTAATTCTTTTTTTATTTTTTACAATATATCAAGTGGAAGTTTGTAAACAGAATATAGTCAGATATTGCTTTCTTAACATAATTAGAAAATCTCTCCTTCATAATTGGAGGATTTAGAACATTAAACATAGTGTAATTATTTATGTGATTTGGCTTAAATCTATCATCTTCTATTTGCATTTTTTAATTTTTTTCCATTTGATTTCGATTTTATTTTTCTAATTTTGTCTGCCCTTTGTTTGAATGAGTTGAGTGTTTTAAGGATTTCATTTTAGTTCTTTATTTGATTATGGGGTATATTTGGATTTTTTATATTTATTTTTTGTTTCACTGCTTCAAATGTGCATACTTATTACAATTAAAATAAAAGTATGCAATGTCACATATAATCTTAGACAATTGCAGTGGTATATTTCAAAATTCTCCTTCCCATTCTTTATGCTATTTTTTCAGATATTTATATATATTATGTATATTATATATAATAAACTCACTTTCCATTAAAATAGTATTGTAATAATATTTTTCCTTAAAAGCCAATATATATTGAAGAAATTTCAAAAAAGAGAAAACATATTTTGTGTTATTTATATTTACCTTTTGTAGAGTTCCTCATTCTTTCATATAAATTTAAATTTCCATCTGGTATTCTTCCTGAAGAAAGCACTTTATCATTTCTTACAGTACAGGACACTACTGATGATTTTCTCATCTTTTGCCCCTGAAAAAAAGTCTTTACTTTACAATAACTTTTTGAAGAATATCTTTTTTGGTAGTAAAATTCTAGACTGCGGTTTTTTTTTCTTTTTTAGAAAAAAAAATGATGTTTTTTAAAAAACATCTTTAAAGATGTTGTTCAATTCCCTTCTTGCATAGTTTATGATGAAAACTGTGTTGTTGTGTCTTCATTTCTCTGCACATAGTATGTAATTTTATCCTTCCTCTTATTCTTTTTTCTATTTTTTCCTTGTTTCCAGAAATTTATAATCTGCCTGGACCATTTTATTTTCTTTAAGTGTACACTGTCTGAAGGTATATAGGTTTCAACAAATTTTTTTAAAAGGTTGTTATTAAACTTGATATTGTCCCATGTTTTCACTAAGGTTTTGTTCTTTTTTTCTTTTTTTAATTCTGAGCTTTCATTTGGATAGTTCCTATTACTTTGTCTTCAAGTATTATGATCTACATCTTCAGCAATATATTTTTAAATTTTTATTAGAATATTATTGATTTACAATATTATGTTAGTTTCAGGGGTACAGCAAAGTAAATCAGTTATACATATACATATATCCACTCTATTTTTAGCTTCTTTTCCCATATAAGGCATTACAGAGTATTGAGTAAAGTTCCCTGTGCTATGCAGTAGGTTCTTATTAGTTATCTATTTTATATACAGTAGTGTATATATATCAATCCTAATCTCCCAATTTATCCCTCTCCCTTCTTATCCCCTGGTAAACATAAGTTTGTTTTGCACATCTGTGACTCTACTTCTGTTTTGTAACTAAGTTTATTTGTACCTTTTTTTTTAGATTCCTCATATAAGCAATATCATATGACATTTGTCTTTCTGTGTCTGACTTACTTCACTCAGTGTGACCATCTCTACGTCCATCCATGTTGCTGCAAATCCCTAACCCCATACATAAAAATTAAACTCACAATGGATTAAAGACTTAAATGTAAGGTCAGACACTATAAAACTCTTAGAGGAAAACAAAGGCAGAGTAGTCTTTGACATAAATAGAAGCAAGATCTTTTTGATCCACCTCCTAGAGTAATGAAAATAAAAACAAAAATAAACAAATGGGATCTAATTAAAATTAAAAGGTTTTACACGGCAAAGGA